>NC_046300.1:66270285-66604059 GCF_004115265.2 Rhinolophus ferrumequinum
TTCTTGGGGGGAAAAAAAAGAAAGGTTCCTTAGAGCCCTGTCATTTCATAGTATTATTGGCTTTGGTATTAGTTGGGATTGTGTTGGGACAGAAAAACTACAGGAAATCCAAATCAAACTGACTAAAGCTAAAAAGGAAATTTATTGGCTCATGCCCTAGGATGAGGTTTTCTTGAGGTATCAATTGATTCAGGACCCAAAGGATGTCACCAGGAACCAGCCTCTCTCTCTGTGTCTTGACTCCACCACCTCTTGGTGTGGGCCCCATTCTAAGTTCATGTAGCTGCAAAGTGACTGCTGACAACTCTTTGTACCACATTCTTCCAGCATCAAATCCAGCGGAAAAGTAGAAATCCACTTCTCCAGTAATTCAAATGAAAATCCTAGAATTGAGTCTCTTGGGTCCTGATTGGCAGGCCTGGGTCATATGGTCACCCTCCCCAAGGAATGCAGTATTCCCATAGGCAGGAGTGGTTTTGGCCCCTCCTATAGCATGTGGACTGAGATTGGGCAAAGGACAATGCCGTAGAAGCAACAGGCTGCTGCTCAACGAATGGGGAGAAAATGCAGGGGAAGAACAGCCCCTGTCCACCTTCTTCAAAAATACCATCTTCAGAAAGATGGACCAGAGAAATTCTGCTGCCCAGAAACGGGCTGCAGAAATCTCAAAGTTCCCCAAGCCACAGCAGGATTTGGGGATATGTCTGTAACCTCCTCTCTCCACCCTCCCCCAGCATCCCCACCCATTCCAGCCTTCTTTCTTGGGAAAGGGGCACAAAGGTGAAAAACGTGGCTCGCAACACAATCACCTTCTGTTTTCTACTGGGTTCCTGGGAGAATTCCCCGCCTTGTCCGTCAAGTCTGAGTTGGAATGCCGCCTTCTCCCTGAAGCCATCCTGAATCAGACCCACATCTCCCAACTACCCCAAGAGCAAGATTCTCCTCTTTCATGTACTCATAATACCATGTACATCCATTATCTTCATTAGAGTGTTTTTTCATGTATCAAAATTATTTATTTACACACCAGTCTCTTATATTCTACACTCATACACTCACACCTTAACCCGATTAGAAGCTGTTTCAGAGCAGAGATTTACTTTTGTTTGTTCTGAGTCTGTAACATGCTGCATAACATCTGGAATGGTATTCAGAAATACGGGATGGATGGATGAATGAAAGTTCTCCATTACTGTTGACCATTGAATAAAAAAAGCAGCAGCACTCATTTGAGTATTTATCAATAGCATTTAGTAAATTCCGGTTATGTATACAGTAGACACAAGCAAATTGTGGAAAATTAAATTAGTAAAGAAAATGCAACAGTATGCTTAGTCTGCTTGTTTTAAAATAGAAAAACCCTGAAATAAAGAGAACTTGGATTATCTATGGATTCATGTAAAGGAGTTATACTGTCAACCGGGGGGAAAACAGACCAAAAAGGGCCTAAAAGGCCACAGTGATAGCTGGAAAAATGTGCTAAGTTTGTTCCCACAAGCACAAATGCCCAGAATGGCCTAAGGGCATGCCAATGAGCTGTGAAGGCTGTTAAAAGATCAGACCTAAGAAGCAGAATGCCCTGGGCTTAAGTCTCCACGCTGCCCCTTGCTGTGGAATCTCAGTCAGGTGATCAACTCCCCTGGGCCTCTGACGACCACCTCTGGGCTGCCTGGGTGGCTCAAGCCTTAACCTGCCTGCTTTCTTGATTCCCCTCTTCCTTTCCTCTTATGAGCAAACCTACCTACAAAATATATTTGGAATTCAACTGCCTTTCTCACTCCCTGAGGGCATATCTGAGGGGACCACCACTAACTAAGACAAGTACCTTTGATGTCCAGAGTACTTAGTTCCTGATGTGCCATAACAAATGGTGGGGCCAGCATTGCGAGCCCTATTGCAAGCAGTGTCCAGGTCCATGGGTTCTTGAATTGGGAAGGGGAGAGAGACCCACACCCTGAGGTCAGCCAAAGTGTCCTTGCTTCCTTTTCCCTGCCTTGGCCCCTCCAACCCCTTCTCCACACAGCACCCAGAGCGATGGTGAAAGAGTCCTGGCCACGCCTGCCTAAGGTCCAGAGGCTTCGACTGTGGTCCACGAGGTCCTGCACACTCAGCTGAGCTTCCTCTCCCGCCATGTCAGCCCCACTTGCTGCCGGTCGTCTGCTGCCCCAGCACACTGGCCTCCGCACGCCCACTTTGGGACTTGGCCTCTGTCCTTCCCTCTGCAGAGCAGTCCCCTACCCAGATCTTTTTGCTGAGTCCTTAGTGTCCTTCAGACCTTAGCTCAGTGAGGCCTTCCCTGACATCCATGCAGATTAAACAGCACTCGAGTGGTTCTGCCACCTCTGTTTCATTTTCTTCATGACACGGATTACTACTTGAAACTATCATATTTGCTTGCTTACTTGCACCTGAAGTAAAATGTCTGCTCTAGAAGTGCAGGGATGTATTATAATTTGTCTTATTCACTACTGTGTCTCCAGACCTTAGAAGAGGGCCTGACACATAATCAACACTCAATAAATATTTGATGAATGAAAGAATAAATGAGAGAAGGAAGGAAAGGAGGGAGAGAGCACATCCTTAAAGGTGGATTATAAAGACTCAATTAGAGCATTCTCACAGATCACTTAGCACAGTGCCTAGTTAAGTCACTGTAATTATTATTCAGTTATTAGGATAGAAGAGTGACCAGCGTGTGCACGCTAGCGCACACACACACACACACACACACATGCAAAACAAGTCCTCCCACTTTGCTTGGATTCACCTGGCTTCTGAAGAGAACCACCCTGACAAAGCAACGTCCCCTTTAGCTGTCCTTGAATTAATGCTTGAACCGAGTGCAGACCTGGAGCGTTTGGAGTTCATTTTCTTTTGGCAAACCATCGGCTTTTCTCTTCTAAGAGAAAAAATAAAATACAAAAAGACACTCATATAACATCTTGGAGATCAAATGGTTCTTGAAAAACTGCATTTTGATGAGTGAGGGAATCAAAACCATATGGATTAAATTCTTCTTAGATCTCCTAGGGGAAAATGGGAGCAGGAACAGGCTCAGGGCAGAGATGGCGGCAAAATTCAGCTTTGATTTTTACAAACACAAAACTAGTCATGAAGGATGGTCTGAGATGTGTCAGGTCCTTCAAAGCACTTTGTTTACCACATGCCAGCTGACCCTATAGAGAAGGAAATACGAAAGTGTTTTTAAATCACCCATGGTTCTTTTCTTCTGATTTCCTCTCCCCCATGGGACTGAATTTTGGGTCTTGTTACTGACCAGAAATGAATAGTGGCTGGACATTAATTTCGTGTAATTTCTCCCAGAAAGCAACTTCCAAGTCCCTCCCTGAGGAAAGGGTCTGAAATATCTGCTGAAGCCAAATATTGGTAATCAGGTCTTAACTTAGATGAGTGACGTTCATTTTTCTATGGTCCTGTTTCCAGGCTGATTTGTGCAAGTTGCAAAAGGCAGGCGCTCAGAAACTCCACACAAAGTGTGATTCGCGCTGTATGCTGTGAGAGGACGTAAAGAGGAACAAGCACCTCCTACGTTTTACCCAAAGCACAGAGACACCTCAAAAGCTGTTTCCTCTGCTCTCATCCTGGTCTTGTGAGAGCAGGTGACTGCTGACCACCGGCCTGTATGGCGTAGAACACAGGTAACATTGAGCATTTACACTATACGAGACCCTGAGTGACACCTCATTTTATCCTCCGAAACCACTTCAAGGGAGGTGCTCTTCTTGTTCTCATTTTACAAATGAGACTGAGGCACAGAGATATTAAGTAACTTAACCAGGGTCACAGAGGTAGTAATCGGCAAAGCTGGGGTTTGAACCAAGGTTTTGCCAACGCCAGAGCCTGTACTCCTCTGTTATTTACCGGAAAATAGCCTGTGCTTTTGAAATCTGTGTCTTAGCTTTTGCTGTACTATTCATCTAAAAAGACTTTTCTTGCTATTCCTACCTTTTCTCGCAGCCACGTTACAAAAATCTTCCCACCCTCCAAGTTGTGTCTCATCTGAAGGC
Source organism: Rhinolophus ferrumequinum (assembly GCF_004115265.2). Lineage (NCBI taxonomy): Eukaryota > Metazoa > Chordata > Mammalia > Chiroptera > Rhinolophidae > Rhinolophus > Rhinolophus ferrumequinum. Next base: position 66,274,314 of record NC_046300.1, read on the forward strand.
TTTTTGAAACCCCCAAATTGATTGGGACTTCTCCCACCTCTGAACTCCAAGACACCTGGTGCCCCTCTGGGGTTAGCCAGCCCATTCTATGTCATAAAACCAGATTAGCAGGATGGTTAGGCTCCCTGGCTTTACATAAGACACCTGCACATAATTCTTTGCCGGGGCACTACATACTTACAAACCACTCAAAGACTCAGATTCCTCCTCTACAAAAGGCAAAAAATGCAACAGCCCAGTGTGAGCAAGAAAAGAGCTATATAGGAGTCCTGCGCTAACCAAAAGTACAGCTTTCCTATGAAACCCTCTATAAGCCTAAGTGGCAACGAGTGAAAAGCAATCACCTCAGGACAGTCTTCCTCATGATGCAGGGGATAGAAGGAGGTAAAGCGCAGACGCTCACAGATGCAGTTCAAAGCTCTGGGGCTTGATGCTGAGAGGCTGAGTGTGGTTCCTGGAAAGGAGCTTGGGGCACGAGCTGCCCCTGGAATACCTGCTGCAAAACAAACGCTGAGTGCTAAGTTCGCTTTCACCTTTCTTTATACAAGTGAAAAAGTCAGATTTCTTTACGTCATCACATACAGGTGCTAATGTAGGTCTTTCGTAACAGTGCAGTGGTGTAAAGCAAATTCTCAAAAGGGGTGGGATGCCTGTGCTTGTAAAGCACGGAGCAAGCATGCTATCCCCGTCTGCTACTGTTTTCTAGTTTCTTTGCTGCGTGTCTGAGCTCTCTTACCTGACTGTAAATTCTCCAAGGAAATGTAAGTCAGTGATTTAGGCAGTGATTGGAAGAGAGGAGAGAGGAGGCTGATGGAAGCAGCAGATGGAAACATGGCTCAGAGGAAATATGGGCAGCCAATGTGACATGTGTCATGTGACAGGGTTTCCAGGATTAATGCATTTAATCCTCACAGCAATCCTGGGAAGTAAATGCAGTTATTGTCCCCATTTTACAGATGGATAAACTGAGGCCCAAGGAGGTGGAGTGACTTGCCCAAAGCCATATACTGTATTTGGGAAATGCAGACTCAGGATTCGGAACTCAACATTCTGGGTTCAGAGTCCAAGGTCTTGCCTGCTAAACTAGATTGTCCCTAAAAGAGGGGATTTTAAAATTTTCAAGTAGCAATAAAACAAAAAGAGTAGGAGTTTCCAGTCTGGATCTACCAGTATTTAACAGGTACAAACGTAAGGACAAGTTTATTAACACCTTCCTGGTAGTTTATCCAGTGGACAGAAGAGGTGGAGACTCACCCACAACACCGTGTTGGCTTTGGGTTGCACGTGGACTTGACAATAAAACAGGTAAAATGCTGACTTTGTCAGTAGGCTTGTATAAAATTTCATGTTTCTCCTTAAAGTACTTGATTTAAAGTCCTCCAAGGAGAGGTTCAGCAAAAATTCAGGACTGGGGAAAACTTGAGAGATCAATATGATGGTGAGACCTCTAAGTTGGTCCTAAAAAGGTGGAGATCAAGGAAAGTTTCCAAGAGGAAGAGACAGCTAAAGTGAGATCAGGAGTGAGAGTCAGAGTTAGCTTAATGGACAAGACACTGGGTGGGTTCACTCATAGCCATTTCCAAACTCTTTCTCCTTTATTGTCCCCCACTATGGAGGCTTGAGGAGTTAGTCGCTTCCCAGATTCCCTTGAAGTTAGAGGGGTCTATGTGACCAAGTTCAGCCAATAAGTCTCCAACAGAAGTATGCTGAAGGTTTTTCTGGAAAACGTTTTACTTTTCTTATGAAGGAGACAGAAATGATTGGTTTAGCCCTTTCCCATTCTTTCTGCCTTGAATATGGGTGTAATACCTGGAGCTATCTTATGACCACGAGGCAACAAGGTTGAGACAAAAAAAACAAACCCCAAAACTGGCACAGAACCAGCCCTGTCATTATCATGCTGCTGAAGTGATGCTAGCTGTTATCTATCTCTACTTCTTATGTGAGAAAAATGAGCTGCTAGTTGAGTCCAATTTTTTCCCATTGCTTGCAATCACAAGTACTCCTAACTCATATGCTAAGCAAAGTGGGGGAAAATGAGCTATTCCAGGCAGAAATTCCAGTATGTGCAAAAACCTGGAGGGAAGAAAGACTAGCATGTTTGAACATGGGAGAGTAAAGGTGCTGGTAGTGGGTGCTGAGTGCTGGCTGTGACAAGCAATAAAACTGGAAAATCACACAAGGGTGACGTGCAGGGCCCTGTACAACTTGTAAGTTTAGAATTTGGAGATTGTAACAATGGGGGACTATGGAAAATCATGTGCGTGTGTGTGTGTATGTGTGTGTGTTTAATCAAAGGAGTGACTGGGATAAAGTTAATTCTCAAAAGACCCTTCTGGGTTGAGCTCATTCATTCAGTAAACACTTTGTGAGCATGGGAAAGTAAATTGGTACAATCACTTTGGAAAACTGTTTTGAAGTATCTACTAAAACTACGCAATCCACTACAAAGAAATAAATGCACGTGTCCACAAAAGACAAGGCCAAGTTTATTCATAGACGCTTTACCTATAATAGCCAAAAATAGGTAGCAACCCAAATGCCCATCAAGTCTGAAACAGCTGAATAATCTGTGGTCATTCTCATATAATAGAGCACTACACTGCAATAAAGAAAAGGATGAGTTGCTGCTACATGCAAGGACGTGGATGAAAATCACAGACCTAAAGATGAGCAAAAGAAGCTTACAGGGAAAAGGAGATATTTGGGTTAGTCTGGATCCTCCAAAACAGAGAGGTCAAGATAAAATGTCCAAGAAATAATTAAGAGAATTACCCCTGAGGGGAAATGGGGAGGTAGCCAGGAGAGGCTGGGAACCATCAGACTGTGATGCAGGTCTGCCCTGACAGAAAGGAGGAAGGAATGTTGAACAGAAATGTCCCAGACCAGAATGCAGTCCTGAGAAAGCTCAGCAAGGCCAGTGGGGTGTCCTTGAGACAGAATTGCCCCTCAGAGGTATTTCCCATCTCCCAGGAATGAGCCTGCCATGCAGTCAAAGGTTGGAGCAGCCTGTGGAAGGCGTGTCCTCCCACAGATGCAGTGATGGATATCAGAGCTCAGCAGAATCTGCCATAGGACAATCCCTCTCTCTGAGAGATGCATTTTCATGGCCACAACAATGGACAAATACATAGATGCAGGTGCAGAATAGGCAAAACCAATATTTGGTGATGAAAGTCAAAATGGTGGTTATTTCCTGAATGGATAGGGCTGGGGTATGTACAATAGGGCACCGGGAAGACCCTCTTGCAGCAGCTGAAAGTGTTCAGTATCTTCATGGCAGTGGTGATTTTGTGGGTAAAAATCTTTCAAGACGTCATCTGAGGTTTATATACTTTGTGTATCTCTGCAGAAAAATTAAGAAGTATTTACTGAGTGAACGCTCTATTTCAAATGCTGCGCTTAGCCCTAGGCACATGGGAACTAAAGCAGACAGGGACACCACCTGTAAGGGGCATGCAGCAAGGAGCAGGATCTGGAGCATAGAACCGGGGAGGCCGTGCAGTGTCCCTACTGAGGAGGCTAGTGCAATGAGCCCGAGGCGTGTGAGACTGTCTGCAGACAGTCAAGTCCAAGAGACAATCTGTCAAAGACTCTTGAAAAGAGAGAGTAAAGCAAAACAACTGACTTGCAAAAAATGGGAACTAGAGATGCGAAATCAAATCAGAAATCATCAAAACTGTTTACAAAGGAAAATGCTTTTGGAGAGATCAATTACAGGAAAATTCGGTGTGACTGTTCACACTAGGACCCCAGGGAGCCCTGAGTCCTGGGAATTGCATCTTTTCCTGGAGTCAGGCTCATCTCCCTGTGCCCAGCCTGGCAGTTTCATTTGGTTTACAGGGATCCACTGGGAAATTGTGTCTGATATTTTCAAAGCCAGGAAAGGATTTCACACCTTTGTGAGGACTGCTGGGAGACAGGTAAAAAAATGCAGCCTTGGGAGAAGCTGTGCCAATTAGAGCAAATTAGAACCAAATGACCTATCATTTGCCGGAAATGCATAACGGAACTCATGCTGTTCTGGAAAACTGAGGATTTTCCCTGTGAGCTCATTTGCTCAGAGAATGTTCTTTATGGAAAAGTGCTTGTATTGATTATTCCTTAATAAAAATTTTTAAAAAGTAAACTCATTCCAAATGACTCTGTGTTGCCTGTGCTTCTATTACCAGTACTTAATTTCCAACCATTTTCAGCTTGGGATGGTGATGTTGCCTGCCAAGCTCTGAAACCACACACACACACACACACACACTTCCCCCAATCCCCAGCCTGCTCTCAAAATGGGAGCTCTCCACAGGTTTCACAAGAAAGAACTATACATAGAACATTTCATACTTGTCTAACTTTTACTAGGCTTTTCAGTCTGTGATAAATGCAAAAAAAAAAAAGTATTCAATAATTTACTGTGCTGAGATGGCAGCATAGCTGAGTCACCCAACTCAAGCACTTTAGGAAAATTTCCATCAGGTGCCATCCTGCTCTCTGACCTAAGTTTTATTTAAACTTATTGGATGAATCTGAATCAACTTGACATGTGCACACTTCAGGGCATGGTTAGTTTTAGATTAATTAAGTTCCTTACGTCTTTATGATTAAGAAACCAAGATTATAAAACATTAATATAAAAATCACAAATTATAAAGTGAAAAGTAAAATCACTTAACATTTCCTGAAATCACTGGAATCATTAGGTAAGCTTAATTAAACAAAGTAAGAGTAATTAGGTGGTAAATTAAGCACAGTGCTTTCAAAAGGCTCTCATTGGGATGGACCAAACAGTTTAACGAAAATAAGAAAGTTGGACCATATGATTTCACTGATGTGTGATATATAAACCAAAAACAGCAAAAGAAAAAGACAAACAAATGAGAAACATAAAGTCATAGACACAAACATGATTTAGTGGTTACCAGAGGGTAAAGGGGGAGGGGGTTGGTAGATGAGGGTAAAGGGGATCAAATACATGGTGATGGAAGAACTGACTCTGGGTGGTGAGCACACAATGGGATTTATAGATGATGTACAACAGAATAGAACACCTGAAATCTATATAACTTTACTAACAATTGTCACCCCAATAAACTTTAATTAAAACAAAAAGAGAGAGACGTCATCAAAATGGCAGCCTGAAGTGAGCCTCTGGAAATCTCCCCTGGAATTTATAACAAATTGAAAAACGATAACTCCACAAAGGACTCCCTGCACAGCAGACAGGCAAGGCAAAGAGTCTCACTACTGTATTCATCTAAAGGTGGGTAAATTGCACGAGCAGGGGAGGTGGGAAGGGAGAAGGGCAGAGAAGGGAGAAAAGACGGGCCGGCACGTGTGCAGGACGCAGACCTGGCTCAGTGCTCCGACCTCGCTGCATCCGGGAACTACCGCAGCTGCAGGAGAGGGAAGAAGTCGGACTGCTAGGGCTCCGTTTATGGCCCACAGGGCTGAGGGGACAGGATATAACACAGCTGAACCCAACACTCATGGCAGAGACCTCGGAGCAAAGACTGAGGGAAGAAGGCTGAAAACAGTGCTTGAAGCCCTCACTGCCGAGCAGAGAATGGAAGCCGTAGGCGCTGAGACTAGCCGCCCCTTCCTAACCCTCCCAGAGCTCGCCCCGTCACTACCGGCCCAATGCTAGAAGGGGAAGAGTAGTAGTGTCAGATCAAAAGAACAGAATATTTGCAGTTCTGAGAACTGTGGTCTGCAGACAAATATTTGCAGCCCAACTAATTCCAGCAAAGGGGAGGGAGCTGTGGAGGCAGGACCGGCTGTGGTGGTGGTCACCGCCATTGCTCTGGGCCACCTCTCACAACTCACCCCGCCCCTGTCCCTACCTATCTGGGCAGATCCCTGCAGGAGTAAACAGAACTGCTGAAACACTCAGGTTCTGAATCTGGTGCAGGAAGAGCTTTGGAACGTCAAAAGATCTCCGCATACCCACACGGACGCAGTGCCCTATGACCCAGGTGAACTGTTAACAGAGGAGAAGCCTGCCTTCCAGGGAATCCCCCCATTGTGTGAGAAGCTGGAATAATGCAGAGAAAACATAACACTACAGTGTGAGAGAGAAAAAAAGGCTGCAGTCAGAGAGAAAATAAAACATTCTAGAAACATGTACTGGAAAACAAAAGAAAGACCTCTTCCTATCAACCTGTTGCAGAACCCACTCCTGTAGATGTCTAGGAAGAGAAATAATAAATCATTAATTGCCATGAATAACCAAAGCAAAAGACAGCTCAGGAAGAAAGTGAAAAGTCTCCAGAAAATGAACTTAAAAATATGGAAATATGTGACTTAAATGACAGAGAATTCAAGATTGCAGTTCTGAAAAAACTCAACGAGATGCAAGAAAACACAGAAAGGCAGTTGAATGAACTCAGAAACACAATCAAAGAACAACATGAACATTATACCAAAGAGATTGAAAGTTTAAAAAAGAACCAAATAGAATTTCTGGAGATTAAGAACTCAATAGAAGAAATGAAGAATGAAATAGCCACCTTAGGTAGTAGAGTTGACCAGATGGAAGAAAGAATCAGTGACACTGAAGATAGAAACCTGAAAATGACACAGATGGAAGAAGAAAGAGACTTGAGACTTAAAAGAAATGAAAGAACTCTACAAGAACTTTCTGACTCCCTCAGAAAGAGCAATATAAGAATAATGGGCATACCAGAAGGAGAAGAAAGAGAGAACGGAACTGAGAGTATATTCAAACAAATAGTCAATGAGAACTTTCCAAACTTGTCGAAAGAACTGTATCCTCGAATCCAAGAAGCAAATAGAACACCTAATTACCTCAATCCCAAGAGGTCTTCCCCAAGGCACACTGTATTGAAGCTGTCAAAAATCAACAACAAAGAAAGAATCATCAAGGCAGCCAGGGAAAAGAAGACGGTAACCTACAAAAGAAAGCCCATTAAAATATCATCAGATTTTCAGAGAAACTCTACAAGCCAGGAGGGAGTAGAAACAAATATTCAAACATTGAAGGAGAGAAATTATGAGCCAAGCATAATATACCCAGCAAAGATATCCTTTAGATATGAAGGAGGAGTGAAGACCTTTCCAGACATACAGAAGCTGAGGGAATTTTCTGATACACGACCTGCACTACAAGAAATACTAAAGGAGGCTATTCAACCACCATCAACAGACAATTTGTGGCAACCAAAACATAAAAAGGGGGAGCGTAAAGGCCTGAACCTGAATATGGGAGTGGAGAAATTAGGCATGCTGAGGAAAATGGAATACTCTAAATATCAAAATTTCTTTTACATAAACTTAATGGTAACCACTCAAAAAAAATCCAGAACTGAAATATATACTGTAATAAAAGAAGAAACAGAGGGAAACATCATAGAATACCACCACATAAAAATAATAGACAACAACAAAAAGGCAAACAAACAATGGAGACACACACTTACCAGAAAACTAAAGATAGAATGATACGAAATCCTCACATATCAATAATCACCCTAAATGTAAATGGACTGAACTCACCAATAAAAAGGCACAGAGTAGCACATTGGATCAAAAAACTAAAACCAACATTATACTGTCTCCAAGAGACGCATCTCAGCTACAAGGACAAGCATAGACGCAAAGTGAAAGGGTGGAAATTGACACTCCAAGCAAATGGTATCCAGAGAAAATCAGGTGTAGCCATAATGATATCACATGAAACAGACTTCAGGGTGAAAAAGGTAACAAGAGACAAAGATGGACATTTCATAATGGTAAAGGGGACTATACAACAAGAAGACATAACAGTCATCAATATTTATGTCCCCAATGAGGGAGCACTGAAATATACCAAGCAACTACTAACAGAACTAAAGGGAGAAATTGACCAAAACACAGTTATACTAGGGGACCTAAATACATCATTGACAGCTATGGATAGATCATCCAAACAGAAAATAAATAACGAAATAGCAGCCCTAAATGATACATTAGATGAAATGACATAATTGACATATATAGAGCACTTCATTCTAAAACATCAGACTATACATTCTTTTCTACGGCACTGGGAACATTCCGAAGGATAGACCATATATTGGGACATAAAATCAGCCTCAGCAAATTTAAGAAGACTGAAATCATACCAAACATGTTTTCTGATCACAAGGCTTTGAAATTGGATATCAGCTGCAAAAAGAAAGCAGGAAAAACCACAAATACATGGAGATTAAACAACATACTTTTAAAGGACGACTGGGTCAAAGAAGAAATTAGAGGAGAGATCAAAAGATACATAGAAACAAATGACAATGAAAATATATCCTACCAAAATTTTTGGGATGCAGTGAAAGCAGTTTTAAGAGGGAAATTTATATCATTACAGACCTATCTCAAGAAACAAGAAAAATCCCAAATAAATAACCTCACATTACACCTTAAAGAACTAATAAAAGAAGAACAAATGAAATCCAAGGTCAGCAGAAGAAAGGAAATAATAAAAATCAGAGCAGAACTAAATGAAATAGAGAACAAAAAGTCAATAGAAAACATTAATGTGACAAAGAGCTGGTTCTTTGAAAAGATTAACAAAATTGACAAACCCTTGGCTAGACTCACTAAGATAAAAAGAAGACACTAACAAACAAAATCAGAAATGAAAACAGGGAAGTTATCACGGATGCCACAGAAATACAAAGGATCACCCAAGAATACTATGAAGGACTATATGCCACCAAATTGAATAACCTAGAAGAAATGGACAAGTTCTTAGAAACATATAGCCTTTCTAGGCTGAACCATGAAGAATTGGAAAATCTAAACAGACTGATCACCAGTAAGAAAATTGAATGTCATCCAAAACCTTCCCAAAAGCAAAAGTTCGGGACCAGATGGCTTCACTGGTGAATTCTACCAAACCTTCAAAGAGGATCTAATACCAATCCTGCTCAAACTCTTCCAAAAAGTTGAAGAAGAGACAGCACTCCCGGCCTCATTTTATGAGGCCAACATAACCCTGATACCAAAACCTGGTAAGGACAACACAAAAAAAGAGAACTACAGACCAATATCTCTGATGAATACAGATGCAAAAATCCTAAACAAAATTCTAGCAAATCGAATGCAACAATGCATTAAAAGATTATTCATCATGGACAAGTGGGATTCATCTCAGGGGCACAAGGATGGTTCGACATACACAAATCCATCAATATGATACATCACATAAACAAAATAACGGACAAAAATTATATGATTATATCAATTGATGCAGAAAAAGCATTTGACAAGATACAACATCCATTTATAATTAAAACACTTAATAAAATAGGTATGGAAGGAAAATACCTTAACATAATAAAGGCCATATATGACAAGCCCTCAGCTAATCTTATAATTAATGGTGAAAAACTGAAGCCCTTTGCTCTACGTTCAGGAACATGACAGGGCTGTCACCTCTGCTTTTCAAGATAGTGTTGGAAGTCCTCACCAGAGAAATCAGGCAACAGAAATAAATAAAAGGCATCCAAATTGGGAATGAAGAAGTTAAATTGTCACTCTTGGCAGATGACATGATGCTATATATATAGAAAACCCTAAAGACTCTACCAAAAAGCTATTAGAAACAATCAACGAATACAGTAAAGTTGCAGGCTACAAAATCAACATACAAAAGTCCATTGCATTCCTATATACTAACAATGAAATCTCAGAAAAAGAAATTACAAAAAAACACAATTCCTTTTGCAATTGCAGCAAAAAAGAATAAAATACCTAGGAATAAACTTAACCAACGATGTGAAAGACCTATATGCTGAAAACAACAAGACGTTTTTAAAAGAAATTGAAGAAGACACAAAGAAATGGAAAGACATTCAGTGTTCATGGATTGGAAGTATCAACATAGTTAAAACAGCCATATTACCCAAAGCAATATACAGGTTGAATGCAATCCCCATCAAAATCCCAATGGCATTTTTTAAAGAAATAGAACAAAAAATCATCACATTTGTTTGGAACAACAAAAGACCCCGAATAGCCAAAGAAATCTTAAGAAAAAAGATCAATACTGGAGGTATCACACTCCCTGACTTTAGCTTGTACTACAGGGCTACAATAATCAAAACAGCATGGTATTGGCAGAAAAACAAGAGACACTTAGACCAATGGAATAGAATTGAGAACTCAGAAATAAAACCACGTAAATATGGACAGATTATTTTTGATAAAGAAGCAGAAAACGTACAATGGAGAAAAGACAGCCTCTTCAATAAATGGTGTGGGGAGAATTGGAAAGCCACGTGCAAAAGAATGAAACTGGGCTGCTATCTGTCACCATGTACCAAAATTCATTCAAAATGGATCAAAGCATAAGACCTGACACAATAAACTGCATAGAAGAAAACATAGGTACTAAACTTATGGACCTTGGGTTCAAAGGGCATTTCATGAATTTCACTCCAAAGGCAAGGGAAGTAAAAGCTAAAATAAATGAATGGGACTATATCAAACTTAAAAGCTTCTGCACAGCAAAAGGAACCATCAACAAAATAAACAGGCAGCCAACTGAATTGGAGAAGATTTTTGCAAACAGTGCCTCCAATATGGGGCTAATATCCAAAATATACAAGTAAGTCATGCAACTCAACAACAAAAAAACAAATAACCCAATTGAAAAATGGGCAGAGGACCTGAAGAGACATTTCTCCAAAGAGGACATACAAATGGCAAATACACATATGGGAAAATGCTCAACATCACTAATCATCAGAGAAATGCAAATAAAAACCACAATGAGATATCACCTCACCCCAGTTAGAATGGCTGTCATCAACAAGACAAATAGCAACGAGTGTTGGAGAGGATGTGGAGAAAAAGGAACCCTCATACACTGTTGGTGGGAATGCAGACTGGTGCAGTCTCTATGGAAGGCAGTGTGGAGGTTCCTCAAAAAATTACCAATAGAATTAGCATATGTCCCAGCAATCCCTCTCCTGGGTATCTACCCAAAAAATCTGAAAACATTTATCCATAAAGACACATGTGCTCCAATGTTCATTGCAGCTTTATTTACGGTGGCCAAGACATGGAAACAACCAAAATGTCCTTCAATAGCTGAATGGATAAAGAAGTTGTGGTATATATACACAATGGAATACTATTTGGCATTTAGAAAAGATAACATAGGAACATTTGTGACAACATGGATGGATCTTGAGAGTATGATGCTAAGCGAAATAAGTCAGACAGAAAAAGCAAAGAACTATATGATTTCACTGATATGTGGTATACAAACCAAAAGCAACAAAACAACAAGACAAACAAATGAGAAACAAAAACTCATTGACACAGACAATAGTTTAGTGGTTACCAGAGGGTAAGGGGGGTGGGGGGTGGAGATGAGGGTAAGGGGGATCAAATATATGGTGATGGAAGGAGAACTGACCCTGTGTGGTGAACACACAATGGGATTTATAGATGATGTAATACAGAATTGTACACCTGAAATCTATGTAACTTTACTAACAATTGTCACCCCAATAAACTTTAATTTAAAAGAAAAAAGAAAAGAAAAGAATGTGGGATAGGGCACAGTCAACGGTATTGTAACAGCTATATAAGTTGTCAGAGAGATGGTAGATTGGGGGGGAAGTATCTTTTGTGAGGGTTTTAAATATCTAAGTAGCAGGTTGCCTTGTACATCTGAAACTAATAAAAAATAAATTTAAAAAAGAAGAAGAAAAGAAGAAAGTTGGGTTCCAGAAGTCCTTGGGTGGGATTTGAATCTGAAAGGAACTTGTCAGACGTCTGGTGGCCCTTGTAGCAGGAGTGCACAATTCCTGTGGAAAGCAGAGAGTGGGCTCTAGACTTTCTGCCCCTTCTCTCCTGACCTTGTCCAGCCTATTCTCCACTACCAGACACAAGATAGGGAGCCAGGGGCTGCCAAGCAAATGCATTTTAAAGATGCAATGAAATGTGATTCCCGCCTTCTAGAGTTAACATGGTACTTTTCTCTCCTGGTTTTAGATCTGGGGGAAAGGAAGAAAGAAGAAAGGAGGGAGTCAATTGCAAATTACATTAAAATAATAATGAGGGCTTCCCAAGTGCCAGAGCCTTTGACAGGTTTGATCATTCTTATGTCTTTACCTTTCCCCCATGAGGATGAGGTGGGATTGTAACTCTCACCCTGTGTTAGAAACTGGAGCAGAGAGAAGTTAGGTAACTTTCCCCATCTTCACACATTGAGGAGGGGCAGAACCAAGGCCCTGATAAGAGGGATGGGTTTCTCACCTCCACAGGGTGGGGAGGCCTCTTGCATTCATATATTCAAGATGTATTGACTGGGGCCTTTTCTTCCTCTGTACCAGGTGTTGTAGGGCTAAAGATACATGTGAAGAGACAAATGAAAAGCAATTAAGCAACTACCAAAGTCAGAGAGTACTAATGCTCAGCAGAGAATATTTAAAAGCTGGTATGATAGTGACTGATGGCCTCTTGCATTGGATGGTCACCTCTGAAGATATGGCATATGAGCTGAGATATGAATAAGAAGGTGCCAGTTATTCTGAGTTCAGGGAGAAGAACACTCCATGCCAAGGGCAGAGGCAGGTGCAGAGACCACAAGGGAGGAAGGAGTTGGTCATGTGAAAGTAACAGGAAGAGGCCTGGGCTGTGGATTCAAGATTACTACAAATTCTTTGTCTATTTCCCTCCCCTTGAATCTGGGTATACCTTGTGACTTGCTTTGACCAGTGGAACATGAATGAAGTGACTGTTTCCATTTTGGGCCTAGGATTCTGGCAATTTCCTATTTCGCTCTCCTGGAGCCCTGAGCCAACCCATAAAGGAATCCAGCTACACTACTGGAGAGACCATGTGGAGAGAAAGATGCTTGGCCACGCCCCAGCTGAGAGGCCAGTCATGTGAGAAAACTAACAGCCCCAGCAGAGGTCCCATGCAGCCACATGAGTAACCCCAACTGACACCACAGTGGAATGGAGATGAGCCTCCCAGCTGATCCCAGCCAATCCATAGAATCAGGAGAAATAACCCATGGCTGCTATTTTAAGCAAGTTTCAGGCTGGTGCAGCAATAGATCATTAAAGCAGCCAATGTGAAAGAAATTAAGTGGAGCAAAGAGGAATGGTAGAAAATGAAGCTGGAGAGGTTGCCAAGGGCTAGATCAGATGGGGCCTGCAAACCACCGGAAGCAGTTGGGATTTCATTCAATGTGTGATCAGAAGCCATCAGGGGCTTAAAGGGTGTGACGTGAGCCGATGACTTATATATTTTTCAAGCTTATTCTGGATGTTGTGTGGTGAATACTGGAGTAGGGAGAGCAAGCGAGGAAGCTAGGAAACATCAGTAAGTGACTATTGTGAGAAAACCAGCAAGAGATAATGGCAAACTGGACCAAGGTGGTCTCAGTGGAAATTCAGTAAATTGATTTATGTGTTTTGGAGACAGAGTCAAAAGAATGCGTTACTAGATGGAGTGTACCTTGGGACTCATTGAGGATGACTGCTTGATCTTTAGCTTGAGGAACTCAGCTGATGGCACCCTGTTCTCAAAGCTGGAAAAAGACTGAGGAACAGGAGCAGGTTTGGAGAAAAGAGAACAAGAGTTGCCTTAACCGTGCTAAATTTGAGGCATCAATAAGATATCTGAGTGGAAATATCAAATGGACAATTGACTATACGGTTATGGGGAGTCAGGGAGTAGCTTGGTATTTGAAGCTTTGGATCTAAACTGAGTCTCAGGGTGCTCTGACACTTGGAGATGAGGGGAGGGGAAGATTTAGCCACAGAGGCAAAGAAGGAACAGCAATGAGGTGGGAGGAAAACCCAGAGTCTATGAGGGCCATAGAAGCCAGGAGAAACAAAGTTGTTAAAGGAGAAGGGGGCAATCAAATGAAGACAAATAAGAACAGAGGTGACCATTGGTTGAACCAATGGAAGTCACTGGTGACCCATGAAGTCGTTGGTGACTCATAAAGGAACCATCCAGAAGGACTACACATTTCAGAAGATATGGCATAGAACAGAAACTGGTTCCCACCCCTTCCTAATCAATGCAGAGTATTTAAATTCCTAAATCTTTTATCAATACAGGGAAGGAATGAGAATATAAAGGATCCTGAATTAACTGAGTTTAAACTTTAAAAGCGGGAGTTTTCCCACAGATGCCATCAGGAAAAATGAAAGCTCTAAAGGGAATATATAAAAATAAGTCCTAGGCTTGGGAAATAGAAATATAAAGTGAGTTAAATTTGATATACCTGAATACATGGTTCAAAAATATCGGACCTGCTGCATCAGTATCCAGACCCTCCAGGGAGAAGGATCAACCTTGGCCTTTGTAGGGTCTATAGTAGTGGCGCACAGCTGTGTGTGTGTGTGTGGGGGGTAATGCCCACTTCCCCAAGGAACATTTGGTGATGTTTAGAGACATCTGGGGTTGTCACGATGGGGGTGCTACTGTTATCTAGTGAATAGAGGTAGCTAGCTTCTTTAAGCTGCTAACTATCCTACATTGCACAGGATACTCCCCACAGCAGAGAAGTATCTGGCTCCAAGTGTCAAAAATGCTGAGGTCAAGAAACTCTAGTCTATAGGAAGTCCCAGTTGGAGAGAAAGAAAGTAACTTATCATAAGGCACGAGAAAACCAAAAGCTGGAATCCTCTCTATGTAGCTAACCACCTCCAGCTTGCTTCACCCTTGATTAGACTGTAGAGTTAGGGAAGCCAGATGTCTTGGTTCAACCTCTTTCTGATAATTTATCTGTGCTGTCTCTGGCATCACCGCCTGTACCCCAGCTCAACAGACCTCTCACCCACCACAAGACGAAGCTGTGAACAGCCTAGTCAGGGCCCTAATTCCAAACGTTTCAAATATGAAGAAAGCTTTTTAACGTCAAGCACTTTTATAGACCCTTACACCTCAGTCATTGTATTTTTAGCTTCTGTTGGCTCAGGAAATGACAAGAAATTATCTTATTTCCAGTAGTACTTTTAAAACAACTGTGAAAGAATTGTTTTTATTGGTAGCATTATATCTAATGTGACAAGATGGGGTTGATGGTTAGTGGAATTTTCCTGCAGTTCTGAAATTGCTGCTAAGGCCCAAAACTGAGAACAAAGGATATTAATACTCATATCACAAGTTCAAATATCTGACCTTTGAGAGTCAAAAGGACCAGCCACCTCCCTTCAGGGCTTTCTTTGGGGTAATTATTTAGGAAAATCACCATCTACACCATTACCATCATTTCTATCACCATCATCTCTGTGACCTCTGTTACCACCACTTCCTCCACTACCATCACCACAACTACCACTGCTATCACCACCATCATCACCATTATTATCTACCGCCGCCACCACCACCACCACCACCACCACCACCATCACCACCACCATCACCACCACCGTCACCTCCACCATCACCATCATCTCCAACATCACTCTCATCACCACCATGTCCACCATCACTACCACCACCACCACCACCACCACCACCATCACCACCACCATCACCATCATCTCCAACATCACTATCATCACCACCATGTCCACCATCACTACTACCACCACTGCCATCACCACCACTAGCAGCTCCAACACCATAACCATTACCACCACCATTACCCCAAACATCATTACCACCTCCACTACCATCACCAGTTCCACTGCCACCACCATCACCACTGCCATCACCATCACCACTACCACCACTGTAAAGAGAAAAAGTCACATTTTGGGGCAGTGCAGAGTTTTTTGAAGAGAGGCTCTTTCCTTTCCTTTTTTCCCCCTTGATGGAGAAGTGTGTCCCCACCTCCAAAGCCAGGAGACAGAGGCCCAGAGAGAATGCTTCATGGTGACTGGGGCTACCTGCCGGCAAGAGACTGGCATTCCATTTTCTAATTGGAAGACAGATTGACTTTCCTTTGTCCTCTAGAATTGGGGTAGGATGACCTGGTGGAGTCTGCCAAGAAAAGAGGGGGTCAGGAGCAACCCTACTCTCAGTCCCTAGTTTTTGAGAGGTACAAATTTGGATCTCATACATGCCCAGAATCCCTGAGTTGGCTGTGGAAGGTAGATAAGAAAGGACCCTTCACCATGGGGACAAAAAAGTCCCCATGCAGAGGATTATGGTGGGGTCAACTAAAAGGTGTGGCCAGATCCAGGTGGGGACTAAGAGTGCCCAGGGAGATGCTGAGAAATGAGCCCCTTGCAAGGCCAACCACACAAAGCCCACAACCCTGAGGCAACAACAGCTCTGAGCAACCAGACAAGTCCGTGAGCTTACCATATCCACGAAGGAAGCATAGCCATGCTTCTTCTCCTTCCTGCAGCCCTTCCTGCTATATGAGCCAATGCTAGTTGGGGGGTGTGGAGGGCAAATGGTATGAGAGAACATCCTTGCTTCTCCTGGAATCATAGCTCAAGACTGACCAAGGGCAAGAGCAGGAAAAGGGCTTTCAATCCAATATGACAGTGAAGTTTTAAAATGAACAGGACAGAGCCCAAAAGTCTAAAGTGATGTTTTTAGTAAAGGAACTGGTAAATTATAAAATCTAGCTGCAGTTCTACTGAGGACATGTTTCCTTACAGAAAATGTCATGTAGCTGGGTTGGATACAATTATTAGAAACACCAATGAATTGAGACACTTGAAAAACCAAGTTACAATGCACTGGGGAGTAGCCCTGTGCCAGGCACTGAGCTGGTATTCTGCATGCATTGTTTCATTCTCACACCATATTCTCACATGGTAGGCATGGTCAGAACTCTCACCCCTGTTTTTCAGATAAGAAATTGAGGCCCACATCAGGGCCACATAGCAACTAAATGGCAGAGTTAGGGTTCAAACTCTAAGTCTAATATTGTAACTGGGACCCTGACCGCTTCAGAATGCCTTATTAATCACAGCAGCAGACACTGGACCACACTGTTATGCATGTATAATTACAGGCTGTAAACTCAAGCATGCAGGAACACTTCTCAAATTTTCTGACAACTAAAATTAATTTTTTTGTCAGGTCCATGATCCTGGAGGTAATAGAAACAAAATTGCTCTCACTTAAGAATTTCTCTGACCCTTCCCAGGTTGAGGTCAAGTTCTGGGGGCCCTCAGGAATACCCAGGCATGGGAGGCAGGGGTGGTTGCAGCCCCCTGGAGGCTTCAATACCCTGTTCCTGCTCTTTGTGTCATCCTGAGACTTTCCTAGCTTCTTTCTGCCGAAACTCACTAATCGACCATCTCTACCCAAATGGTCCCACGCTGGGGTCTTCCCTCATCTATCCAGGGAATGGTTAGGAACATGAACTCTGGAGTTAGATTAGCTATGTGACTCTTGGCAAGTTACTTAACTAGTCTGTGACTTAGTTTCCTGTAAAACCTGTAAAATCAGTGGCTCCATAGGGATGTTAGAAACAATTAGAAAAGAGAATAGTTGTGAAATGCTTAGAACAGTGCCTGGCACAGCATAAATGCTTGACTAAAGTTAACTGTCATTATTTGGGGGTCAGAGGGAGGAAAACAATGACTCTCACTAATCAAGTCTTTTTCTTATGGACAATAGCTTTGAAATTAAAAATGCCAAAACCTTAACCCTTTTATTCCCTGGATTCTGTAACATCTTTTCTTAGACAATACAGGCAAATTGTCTAGCTTCACAAATTAGGGAGCTTGGGAATGGGGACTGGTTAATATCCCTAAATTCCACTCTACCCAGCCAGTTCTGTTTGAGACCTTTGAGCTGTCCTGCAACAACTCTGTAATTCCCACCCACCCTCTCCAAACACACCCCTCACTACCTCCATCATCTCTGTCTACAGGTTAGAATTTATTTATTGGATCCTTATCATGACCTTTGAAAACAAACAAAAAAAGCAGATTCAGTTCTCAGCTGCCACCTTTCTTAAATAAAAATTTTTGTATACTCAAAAATGTATTCATAATTGTGACACATGAGTTCTCTACTTTACAGAGGGGTATGTACAGATTAGAATGGAGTTTTGCTATGCAATCTCTTAGCCTCATGTTTCACGTGTAGACACATATATCAAATTTGCTCCATAATCAAATTTGCTAAACATATATATTTTTATTTTTTACATTATGGAAAACTTTAAACACATGCAAAAGTGGACCAAACAGGACCAGGAGTGCCCATGCACTTATCCTCAACTCATGGCCGATCCAGTTTTGTCCATCCCTACCCATATATTTTGAAGTAAATCTTAGAAATCATATAATATCATCTATGAATATCAGTATGTGTTTCTAAAGCCTTAGAATGCTCTTTTAAAACACAGTACTGTTATCTTTAAACAACTTAAAAAAACTAATGATGATTCCTTAATATTGTCATAAAGCCAATAAGTGTTCAAATTTTTTAGCAGTATCCAATCTGATACATCAGGCTTGAGGTTTGCACCTGGCAAATTGTTTTGCACCAGAGAACTCATTCCTCCCTCTGTTTTCCTCATAGACAAGCAATGTCATAGCCAAACCCATAGCCAGTTTTGCTAAGCACTCCAAAAAGGCCATCATGTGTGAAAGAACCATGGAAATGTGATGACAAAGGAACTGATTCCTTGTTCTGTCGTTTAGACAGAGGAGTCAAGAAGCTGCTGAGCGCAGAGGGCAGAGCAGGCGCACACACCTGATGGCACGCAACTGCCTGGCAGCTCCGTGGTAGGCGGGCGTTCCTGTCCAGTGACTGTCAGTCCTGGGGATTAACACGTGCTCCTGTGGGGCGCTGGGCTGACAGCAGCCCTGCGCGAACTGGAATCGCCAGGCTTTCCTTGTTAGTTTCTTCTAATGGTTCAGCAAACACTTTTGAGCTGAATCTAGCAGAGAAAGCATCTGAGGTATTTTATTATTACTATTTCATCTGGTTCCATTGCTAGTTATTTACATGAATCTTGTAATATCATTAACCTAAGGGCAGTTTCAAGCCTAATTCCTTGGAGTGTCTGCAGTATTAAATTTGTGGCCTATAATGGCTTTCCTTTTGACATCTGACATAAACCAAGGTGCCAGCAAATCAACAATGGAGTGATCCTATTTTCACTTTTAGAAAATATATGCACAGAAATATTCCCATAGCAGGCGCTCTGGTGCTCTGCCTGCACTCCTTGCCGTTTCTGCTCCTGTGTCCTGCCCCAGGCCCTTGCAGGGCAAGCCTGGAGTCACAGTAGTGCCCCCAGTATCGCCCAGTGAGGGGACACATTGGTGGATAAAAGCCCGTGGGTGGGATAACTCAGAGGGCCCTACACAGGGCTTCCCAGAGGTCCTGCCCAGTTCCAAGTCCCAGTTGTCTCCAGGGCTAACTTGTTCATTGTCGGCTACCCTCCCTTGCCCATCGCATTTCCTCCTCCTCTATCAGTGTTTCCTGGCACTACCTCTCATTATAAGGTGACCAACTCATTCTAGGAATCCCCCCAGACCCAGACAAGCCAGGACAATTGGCCACCTTACCTCCCGAATAAAACACTTATGCTCAAATCTTAGTCTCAGGGTTGTCTTCTGGTTACCCAAGACAATCCATATGCAGAGAAGAGTCTGGAATGAGACATCCATCTTGACTGGGTATTATTTGTGAACAGAGCCCTCTCAAGTTAGGCAGTGCTGGCTTCCTTGGGTGTTTGGGCGTGGAAGTGAATGAGGTTTTCACCAAATCTGTAATTGAGGTTTTTTACAAAAGATCATATATCATTTGTCTCTTTTTAAAAAATACATAATAATTAACAATTAGAAAACATTTGTTTTATAATTTCTAAAGGGTCATTTCTGTTTAAATTTTTGAAAATAAAGGAAAGAAACTAGGTTTTCAAAATAAAAATTATGATGAATTAGGACAATGCTTCTTACTTTTTAAGTCTCCAAATCTTTTTTGATGGAATCCTACATGGCTCCTCCAGTGACAACCAGATATGAGTGAAGCTGCTGTGATTAAAACAGGGTTCTGGGGCCTGGAACCCCATCCATTTGACCTCCCCACAGCCCCCCAGTGCCTTCCCCACCTCAGATACCACTAAGTACTTTCTAGGAACCCTGAGGTGGTTGTTAACCCAATGTGAAAACCACAGTCATAGAGGATTATTTAATGGCTTGATAAAATATTAACTTTTTACTTTAAAACATGTTATTAAATCAGGGGTGTCCAAACTTTTTTCAACGTTTTTTACCAAGAGCCATATGCGGTAAAATACACAAACAGCCAGGCCACTCACTCGAGGTGAAGTACGTATTGCCTCACCTGGATTATTTAAGTAAACTAAATGTATTTTTGGAATTTGCTGCGGGCCAATTAACAATGGATTGCGGGCCACAGTTGGCCCACAGGCTGCAGTGTGCACATCCCTGTATTAAATGAAAAGAGCAGGTCAAAAACTGTAAGTACAGTGCTATCTTGATTTTGTGGGGGGGAAATACACCTGTATGTATCATGTACATAGGAAAAAGACTGGAAGGAAATACACCACAGATATTTCTGGTGGTTATCACAGGGGGCTGGATCCCCAATATCTTTTCACTCTCTTTTCTGTGCCAATGCTATGTTACCTCCATTTTCTACACTGAATAAAATTATGTTTAGGCAACAACAACAAAAAAGCACAACACATGATTTTAATGAGGGGGAAATGGGGAAAATGATTACAAGGTCGCATGTAGACAGTAGAAGCACCCAGACTCGATTCTCACTGTTTCAGATTGTAATGCAAGGTCTCAGCTCCTGCTTCCTGCGCAAGAACGCAGGATATGGTGAGGCCAAAAGGGAACACCCACGGAGCCATAGATAGTGGAGGCATACCACTATATTCTCGATGGTGGCTGGTCGAGATACAAAAGCAAACATCTGCCAGTACCCCAATGAGGGGCCTTCCTGCACCCCAGTCTCGCTGGTGGCCGGGCAAGACACAGGAATTAGGATCAACACGATCTGCAATCCACAATCCGCACTTGCTAGCTCAGCCACGGCAGTTATATTAGTGGCCAATGACTCACCAGTTACAGCCGACGACCATCTCCTACCTGAGCCAGCACCTTTCCACGTGACGCTGAGAGCCTGGAAACTGCTCGCTGGGACTCTGTCCCCACACCTTCCCCCCACCACACACATACACCTGCATCTAAAAAAGTGTCAGAATTCCACCTCATGTCATTCTATTATTCAGGTTTGTTGTCACAATTTTCTGACTTCTTGTCATTACACAACTCCGTAGCTAGAGGAAACAAGTTATTCCTTGATTCCATTTTAACTCTCTTATTTGAAAGCAAGTGCTGTAAACCATCTGCCTATTCACATTGTAAGGTGCTTGCTTAGTGCTGGCTCCCGCCCTCCAACAGTTAGAAGTCTGTGAAAGATTCAGATTTCCGAGTTCCACCAACAGGGAAACAATTATTAGTGAGCAGGCACACGTGTAGCCACTCAACTCACTCTGTGAGCCTGGGGACATCTCTGTGATCTATCCTTTTAAACACTTTGACAGCCACTTACTTAAAAAGTTCATTTGAGGCAGGTGTGACAATACTATCAATGCAGTATTTAGCTAACCTAGTCAGGCAGGTGATAAAATCAACCCTTTAATATCTGATAGACACAGGACTGGTTGGACTTCTGAGCTCAGTGTCTTTCCAAGAGAATAAGCAAATGGTCTTGCTTGATCCGTTTGTAAAGTTCAGGCAAGACAGACGTACCATGAAACATCTCTAATCATCTACCTTTCTTGAACGCCATTATTTTCATCAATGAAAAACCATTCTAGAAATCCGTTATGCTAATTAACACACCCATGGGTGCTGAGACAGATGATTTCAGCATTTATGGTAACTTTCTTTGGAATGTGGAACTGTTCTCTTTCAAATGTTAGCTAAATTGACCCTATGATGTCACTGAAAGTGTGCTCACGCACACATAGCATATTATCTATGCTTTAGTTTTAGAGTGAATTACAGACAACATATCAGTATAACACAACCATCATTTCATGAGAGCTTACTGCGTGCCAGGGACTATGCTAAATGTTCAGTCAGAAAGAAAATTGACCTCATTTCAACCTCAGCGGAAACTGAGGCTTCAGGAAACCAGCTATCATGTTTCCCCGAAAATAAGACCGGGTCTTACATTAATTTTTGCTTCCAAAAGACACACTAGAGCTTATATTCAGGGGATATCATCCTGAAAAATCATGCTAGGGCTTATTTTCTGGTTACGTCTTTGTGGGGACAGAGCCCCAGAGAGCAGTTTCCAGGCTCTCAGCCTCACGTTGGGGGGTGCTGACTCGGGTAGTAGATGGCCATCGGTTGTGGTTAGTTGGCTATCAGCTGTAGCCAGTTAGCCATTGGCCACTAATATAACTGCCGCAGTTGCGTTGGGGAGTGGAGTCGGGAGGAGAGTCAAGGAAAATCGAGGAGAGTCAGTCGGTTGGCAGCAAAGCGGATAGCAGGTCACACATCGTGTGAACCCAGCCTCCAGTGAGACCATAGTGGTATGACTCCCCTATCTATGGCTCCGTGGGTGTTCCTTTTTGGCCTAGCCACATCCTGCGTTCTTATGTGGGGATCGGGAGCAGAGACCCCGCAGGCCGTCCTGCAAGACAAATGGCACAGCGAGCAGGGTATGCTGTCGGCTGAAACTCTCCGGAATATACTGGAGCAGTTTACATGTATAAAAGCTCAGTTTCGTAAGCAGGGTATGGTGCCGGCCAACACCTGCCGAAGCAAGGTGGAGCGGGTTGTGCGTGTGAGAGCTCAGCTTCGGGAGGCCCATGAGGAGCGACACCGGGAACGGGAGGCGCGGTCCGCCTGGGAGACTCAAGCCTCCAGCTGGCACACCGCCTTCTTGGCCATGGAAGGCGTTGCCTTAATTTTGGTGATCTGCTGCGGCCTTAGGCTCCGAGGGTTGTGGACATCTTACACGGAGGCCTCCACCCACTCAGACACCTGGCACGGCGAGCAAGATTCCGACCAGGTAGGAATGGAGTCTGACTCTGGGCAGGAGGACGTGTGGCCCCCACACAGTGTGTGGTGGCCGGTGGCCACTATTCTCAGGAGTTGGACCCCAGGGAGGGGTGGGAGGACATGGACAGCTCTCCGGCCAGCGTGGAGAGGGCCCTGCAGGCTCTGGCTGAGCGGTTGCCGGAGGAGGAGAAGGCTACAGCCGGCCGTGTGGGCTGGATGTTCCTCACGGCCTTGAGTCTGAACACGTAAAGTGCGCTTAATGAAATGGCCCAGGTGCCAGACCAGGTGTCCCTGTTGGAAGTACTGGAAGCTCGGGTCCACCTGTTGGAAGAGGGGCCCCACAGTGGAGACTCTGAGGCAGAGGCGGAGGAAGCCAGTGGAGACAATGTAGCTCCCAACCCCCAAGCCCGCCAACCTTGAAGCAAAGGGTAAAACGTGAGCAACCTTTGGGCCCCGGGGGTGTTGCTGCAGGCAACCCAGCTGTGACTGAGTTCACAACCTACACCCCTTACACTCCCCCTGAGTTGCAGGAGCTGGGGAGGCAGACTCGGCTTAGCTATTACGTTTATGGGAGGAGGGAGCAGACAACATTCTCTGCTCCCCAGGCGAGATGGAAAAGCTGGCCTTTGTGACAGTGCATCCGTCCCTGCGACAAAGGTTATAGAACTGCCATAGGTTGGCCCACGACCAGGGCAACCATTCTCTAATGGAGTGGCTCACTGCTGGAGTACGCATTACGCACAGTATGGGGACAGGCTGGCGAGCTGCCAGACACTGTGAGTCAATGGCAGTCATATACGGAACTTACTCAAATCATCCGTGAAATGGGTATGAGACATGCTATTTTCAACCTTAACATTCAGGGGCCGGATGACGAGCTTTTTACAGCCAGCATGAGAGATCTGGTTTGGGATACTGCACCTGCGAGTGCTTTTGGATCCTTTGTCGCCATTCTTATGCCCTATGTGGGGCGACGGATCCATGAAGTTACAACTGCCATGGCCACCCTAGGGGATGTTGAAAGCCGGAGGCGAAGGAAGTTAAGACAGGAGGTCCGCGCAGTTGAGACCTGAAAGCCCAAACCAAATGTAAAGGGGCGAGGTCGCGGGCCTCAGAGAGTAACACATGCACAAATGTGGCGTGATCTCATGGCAGCAGGGGTCGATCGGGAGAAAATAGACCGACAACCCAATGCACTCCTGCTGGAACTTTGGAAATAGTTGTGTCCAGAACAGCAATTCCGGAGAAGCTTAAAGGAGAAATCTGGAAAAGCGCAACCCGTGTCCCTCTAGAACTTCATGCGGCTGCTTGAGGCCGACTCCTTTCAGCTTGATTAGGGGTGGGGCCAAGGTACCCGGTCAGAGGGGACGAGCAGGGACCGGAGGCCCCACGTGGAACTGTCCATACATTGGTCCCTTTATAATGTGCAGAGGGTTTTGGCCCTAGTTGACATTGGTGCAGACTGCAGTCTTGTCTATGGGAACCCAGAACTGTTCCCCGGACCAGCAATCTGCATTGATGGCTATGGGGGATAGACTGACTGTGAAAGCTGTGTCCTTATCACTGGGTATAGGAAGGCTTCCCGCTCGTACCTACAAGGTTTATGTCTCCCCCGTTCCGGAGTATATTCTAGGGGTGGACGTGCTACATGGCCTCAGCTTACAGATGTCGGTAGGAGAGTTCCGTCTCCGGATCCGGGTGGTGAAAGCGGTGACACGCGGGCATGCTCACCACCGTCCTCAAGTGTTGCCACAGCCCTGGCGCGTGGTTACAGTGCGACAGTACCACCTTCCAGGAGGGCAGGAGGAGACTGGTGGTACCCTAAGAAGTCCAGGAAGTCTGGCTGTGCCCAGAAGGACTGGTGGTGCCCTGAGAAACTCTGGCTGTGCCCAGAGAGAGTGGCAGTGCCCTGAGAGCCCTGGCTGTGTCCAGGATACTGCATTCACCTCCGGGCTCCTCGCACAGGGAACCTTGCAGAAGACGCTTGTTGCGTAGATTGTGAGGTGGAAGCTACAGGGGTGCAGTGTGGGGACAGAGCCCCAGAGAGCAGTTTCCAGGCTCTCGGCCTCACATGGGGGTTGCTGACTCGGGTAGTAGATGGCTAGCGGTTGTGGTTAGGTGGCTGTCAGCTGTAGCCAGTTAGCCATTGGCCACTAATATTACTGCCGCGGCTGTGTTGGGGAGTGGAGTCGGGAGGAGAGTCGAGGAGAGTTGGTCGGTTGGCAGCAAAGCGGACAGCAGATCGCATGTCGTGTGAACCCACCCTCCAGTGAGACCATAGTGGTATGACTCCCTTACCTATGGCTCCATGGGTGTTCCTTTATGGCCTAGCAACATCCTGTGTTCTTATGTGGGGAGCAGGAGCAGAGACCCCATAGGCCGCCCTGCGTGACAGTCTTATTTTTGGGGAAACACAGTAGCAAGGAAGGGCTGGACTCACACTCTGGCTGACTTGAAAGCTGCAAATCTTCACCACCTGGAGAGACTGCTTGCCTGTGAGTTCTTCCAGGCCTCCTGAGAATGCTCCAGTTATCAACAATCATTTTTCACCGTTGGCTCAAACTTTGAACAATAAACAAAATCTGGATCCCCATCAGGTATTTCACAGCATGATTCTGAGCATAATTGTTTCTGAAGCTGGCTTGGGAACTCCCAGGTAACACTGTGTTCTATCCAAAAGTGTGCAAGACAGCTGGCTCTGTTAGCTCCCACGGCCAACAGTGGCCAGAGTTTGAAAGTCCCCAGTTCCTCTGGGAGCCCCCTCTTCTGCCACTATCTGCTTTGTGTCTGTGTTTCAATTTATCTGCTGCCCTGAGGGGTCAGGTATAGAAGCTGAAGAGACAGGCAGGCAATCATCGCCCAACAGTGCCCTGTCCTCCTGCCTGGGGGGTGCAAGGACCCCACATCATGATCGTAACTACAGAGCTGTCAGGAAGAAAAGAGAAGGGACAGGGCCATGGGGTGTTGACATGTGGTCAAAGTCCAGGTACATTATGAAAGGAGAGTTGAAAGAATTTGCCAATGGATTAAGAGAGAGGAGTGAAGGCTGACCAGACGGGGAAGACTGAGGAACAGGTTAGGGGAGTGGCTGGACATACTAGGTTTGAGATGTCTATTAGGTACTCAAGGTGCACTCGTTTTCCATTGCTGCATAACAAATTACCACAGATTTAGCAGCTCAAAATTCTGTAGGTTGTGGTCCAGGCAAATTCAGCTGGGTTCTCCTCTCAGGGTATCAGAGCTCAAGTGAAGGTGCTGTTTTTGTCTGAGGCTCTGAGGAAGAATCCACTTGCAAGCTCATTTGGGTTGTTGGGAGAATCCAGTTACCTGCAGTGGTGGGCTAGAGGGCCCTGTTTCCTTGCTGGCTGGCAGCTGAGGGCCACTTTTAGCTTCTAGAAGCTGCCTACTTTTGTTCCCTCCATCTTTAAGCCCGAAAGAGTGGGTCAAATTCTCCTGCCTCAAACCACTGATGTGTTCTTCTGTCAGGAGCCAAACAAAACTCTGCCTTTAAAGGGCTCTTGATCAGGTCCACCTGGATAATCTTCATTTCTTAAGGTTAATTGCATCATATAACATAACCTAATCACAGCAGTAAAATCCATCATATTCTCAGTCCCAGGGTTTCTGCGGAGTATGCACACCATGGTGGGGGTGGGGCAGAAAACCTTGGGGACTTTCTAAGAATTCTGTCTGCCACCCAAGTGGCAATGTGGAGGAGACAGTCTCCTTCAGAAACTTCCAGAGCTGAAGGATGAAACCGGAGCAGGAGGGGATGAGCCCATCTTGATCTCTTTAGTTGCTGGAACCTGAAGTACTCAGGAAAGCCCTGGCCCCTTGAAGCCACCCCACGAACCTGTGTCTCTGGGCCCCATGATGGGCCTGCCCTGCCAGTCCTTTCACACAGGCCCTGAGGCACCATGTCTAGCAGGTGAGTCAACATTTGGCTTCTTTCCTGAGCTTTCTTGGAAAGGGCCATGTTCCAGGTTGGCAGCTGTGCTGGCTGGGAAGGAGGAAAGAGAAAAGCCATGTTCCGGAGTCCTTGCTCCCAGGCAAGACCCCTGGGCCTTCTCCCCGTCAGCCACTGAAAATGATGGGGTGAAATTTTACTATCACTCCAGGGAAGCCAGGTAAACAGGGTGGTAAAACCCTCGGGCAATGAAGCCAGATGGGTGACTTAGCCTCTCAATTTCCCCATCCATAATGTGGGGATTTGTGACAATTAAACAGCATGGCATCTGTAAACCATTTAGCACAGAGGCTGCCTTATAGAAAGTACCGATAAAGCCCACACAATGAGTACTTGTAATTGAGCGGGAAAGGACTAGCAGATAGAGGTTATTCAACCAGAAGAAATTAAAAAAGGAGGGAGGGATAGGGTGAAGGGGTCAAGGGATGGCCACCCATATATACATGTATGCCTCTCACGATATTGGAATGCAAATTGGTTGTGTCTATAAACAGCTACGAATATACAAAGGACAATTGCTAAATCCCAAGGCACGGTGGATTTTGATTGGGCCACCCACTAAATCTGGATGTGGTGTTCCCAAGACTCCTGAGAGCCACATAGACATTCTACTTCCTATATAAATTCAGGAAGGAAGCGAGGGACCAGCACAGGTCAGAGTACTGTGTTGGAATGTTGCATGGCACATTTGGTTGCAAGAATAAGAAATCCCCTCAAGCTAATGGGGTAGGGTCACATTTGAGGCATTAATGGTGGGTTTACCTCACTCTTCTGTATTCACCAGATTTCTTTACTTCATCCTGAGGACCTCTTTCCCACCTCCACTCCCAATTTAACTCAGCAAGAATTGAGTCAGTTACTCCATAGGGAAACAAAGCAAAGACAGCTTATACTCAGGGCAGCATTGTGGAAGAATGAAGATCACAGCCTCCACCAGCTTTGCTCCAAGGAGCTCAGAGTTTCTTGAGTTGACATCAAGGTATCTTACCTGAAAATGATCACCAAACCTCATCAGTCTTTCAGTTTGCAATGATGTCCCCCATCCAATAGTCTGCACAAAAGCCTCCAGGACAGAGGGGCCCACAGAGATCACTGGACCCACCAAGAGCACATGATGCCATAAAAATGAAGTCTCAGTCTTAACCAAGGTGGATAGGCTGGGAATAGTTTGGAATCCCCACTGAGTGGGGGCCTTGATCCTGCTTATTCTAAGGACACAATAGGTAATCCCATGAAAACTCAACAATAGGAAATCAAGGTAGCCAGGCCATGCACTGCTTGATTGTCAGATCATTTCCCTTTGCCCTTTACAGACTGGTGTGCTCTCTCTCTGGCTTCTTAAGGAGTGCACATGGCATTAGAATCACCGACCCAACCTGGCTGTACATGATCTCTCAGTTTAAGTGCTAAGCACTATCTAACTGCAGCTAAGTGCTCTTAGTTCACAAATTTGGAAGGCAGAAGTTGACTGAGCCTATGGATTGATACCTGGGTCAGAAGTTTACCTTTGATCTAGTTAATGGTGAGGAGTGGGCCAGGTGGGCCATGTGGCATAGTCACAGCTGCTTAGACCTATGTCTGACTTCCACTGTGCTTGTGGGTAACTAGATTCTCAGAGGACAGATGGCTTGGCAAGCACCCAAAATGTATCTACCACAAACCACTCCAACCCAATTCAGATTTCACAAGTTCTCTCTGACACATCATTATAGAGTTCTTGAAATCTAACCTATTCCAGAACATTCCCAGGAGGGAACTGATACATCTTTGTATCCTCCCTCTCTTCGAGAATCAAATGTTTAGTGTTATTTTGAAAGTAGCTATTACAGAAATCCCATTTTGTAAAACAAAGTCTCTTGTGGTTAATTAAATAATTACCTTCCATTTATCTTTTCAGCAAGTGTCAGTTTTCATAGAGTGGGCTTGTTTAAGGGGGGTGCACCCAGTGGGCAACAGTGTGTCACGGAACAAGCCCATTAATTACAGGACAGCTAACGGCCTCGTCCAGGTCATATCATAGCCAAGTGCCGTTTGCTGGGTCTTCAACTCTTCATTAACTCAAATCCCAGCTGTAACTTTCCACTAGGGCAGAGAGTTCTCATTTTCCTTAATCTACCAGATAGAATCTGAGCAACAGTAAAGGCTGTAAATACTCTGTCAGGGCATGAAAAATAACAACAATAAGACATTCATATTAGGAGAGAAGATCCATTCATCATGGTTTGTTTACGCTCTCAACAACCCAATAGATTTGGTGTTGCTGTCTCTGGGGAAGCAGCTGGTGCAGGGAAATCAGATTGCGGTGAAAAGAATGTGAGCTTTGCAGTCATTAGGGCCTCATTTCAAATCCTGGCCAAGGCCCTTCACTTCTCTGATGGAACAAAACTGCAGCTCTGATTGGTCAGTCCTAGTTAGAGAGTTTGAATATCAACCTGCTTCTCTGGCTCTCATTTTTTCTTCTGAATGGAAGAATAATAATACTTATTTCACAGGATGATTGTGAAGATTACATGATATCACATATGTGAAAGTACTTTGTATATAATAGGTATTCATTATGTCTCTATTTCTTTCACATGAACTTTTTCCAGGTTTAGTTTGATCTTCTGAAATGAGTGTCATGACTGACAAATGCAACATAATAAGAGCTAATGAGGAAAGCTAGACTTTCTTCATTCTCATGAGAAAAAAATCTGTCTCAGGTAGGTCCTACTTCAGAATTGAACCCCAACCTCTATTCCAGACCCTTTCTTCATTGTGGCAGAGGTTTCTGATTATCTCCTAGTATCAGCCCTTCCCTAATTCTGTAATAATAGAACACACACACACACATCAAGTTAAAACTGAACATATGGCTAACTAGAGAGATAGATAAATGATGATAGATAGATAGATAGATAGATAGATAGATAGATAGATAGATAGATAGACAGACAGACAGACATTTTCCAGCATCCCTTGCAGCTAGATATGTGACTAAGTTTTCAGCACTGGGATATGAGAGGAAGTGAACTATGCAATTACTGGGACTGATTGAGCTTTTCCTTTCTCTGTCCTACTAGCTGGAATGTGGACAAAGAACTGGTGATCCAACCATGACCACATGGCTAAAGACAACACTCTGAGCAGCAAGAAAGAAGGAACATCGGTGCCTTCAGCAGAGCTGTTCTGGACTATTCACCTACCTCCAGACTGCTATATGAGAAAGAAAGGCACTTACATCTGGTTATCAACACCATATTGGTGGGGGATAGGGGTCTATTTATTGCATCAATACAATCTACTCCTTAACTAGGGTTTCCAGGAAGGAATTCCTGCCTGTTCTCAGGAATTTTTTTCGCTTTCCCAATCCCGAATTCTGAGATATAAACTGTTTTCTGTTCTCCACGATGAATCGTTTCCACAAAGTGATGGCCAATATTACCAAACACCTGGGTTCAAGGAGCCGATTTTCCCAATTTCCCAACCAACTTTTCTTGGGATTCGGGAATGGAAAAGCTGAAAAAATTTCTGAGAACGGGCGGGAATTCCTGCCCGGAAACCCTTGCAATAAATAGGAAAAATGTCTAAGAGATACATTGTGAGTAGCACGTTTATTTCCCATTGTGGGATTACTGGGTTCAAGGAGCCGATTTTCCCGATTTCCTGACCAACTTTTCTCGGGATTCGGGAACAGGAAAGAACAACAACAAAAAAAAATCCTGAGAATGGGTGGGAGTTCCCTCCTGGAAATCCTATCCCTAACTAATACATCCACCTTCCCTTATCAGATTTCATCTTTGGAGCTTGTTGAGCAACAATGGTCTGGAGCTAAGATCAGCCTTTAGGATAGCTCAGATTTAATAATCTGGTTGCTTGTAAACCTGCCCACAGACATGCTTTGGTTGGCTCCTACAGTATATTTTAAAATTTTTGGATTTGTGATCAACATTTACAATTTGAGAAATTTCACATAAAAATATAAATGTCTAGCTTTTTTTGAGAAATTTGAAGGTCTGGCAATCCTGGGTCCACATTCTTGCTTGGCGAAATTCTGCTATAAGCATGCTTCAGCCGCCATAATCAATGCCTGTGGCAGATGCTGTTATGCCCTAGGTTCTTGTCATTTGGGGGACAAAAGGCCTGACTTCCAACCTGTGTTCCTTTGCCTGAAGTCTTTCTTGACCCCTCCGGAGCCTGCTCATTCAGAGGGTCCAGAGA
Organism: Rhinolophus ferrumequinum; assembly: GCF_004115265.2. Classification (NCBI taxonomy): domain Eukaryota; kingdom Metazoa; phylum Chordata; class Mammalia; order Chiroptera; family Rhinolophidae; genus Rhinolophus; species Rhinolophus ferrumequinum. Next base: position 66,305,421 of record NC_046300.1, read on the forward strand.
ATTAACGCACTACCACCCCCAACAGCTACCAACCCATGACAGGTGGAAGTTGATGTATAAATACCCCAGCTCCCCATTATTCCAATGGGATAACTGAATGGTCTTTTACACTGGCTCCCAGAATTTGAGTCCCAGCTGATAACAATGTTAACTCTCCCCACAATTCACCCTTTATTGACTGGCTGCCGTCCCTTCCCTGTCCTGTTCCCAGTTCCCTCCCAACATTTTCGAGGATCACCTTCCCAATAAACTACTACCTTCCTTCAAATCCTGCTCTCAGTCTGCTTCTGGGGCAGTTTCAGTCACCAGTTTCTTAGTTTTTCATTTGATAGTTAGCATTTATCATCATGCTGCCTGTCATTTTTCTCCTCAGAGAAATATTTATTTGTATTTGATCTTTATTAAAAATGAAAAGGTAAGATTATTCCAGAAGATGATGTGTTCAGAAAAATATTGGTGAGAGTATATCTTTATGGGAGTAAAGAACACATATTTCTGCAGGTTTAACGTGCAAATACTGCTGGGCTGCATAGCTCACTGATATTATCTGCATGACCCTCAGACATTCATGTTTGTGATCCCTGGTTTATAGCACTGAAACACTTTTTTTTTAAAAAAAATAAATTTATTTAGGATGACATTGGTTACTAAAATTACATAGGTTTCAACTGTACATTTCTATAATACATCACCATGTATTTGATCTCTTTTCCTTCTTCTACCATCCCTCTTCCTCCCTTACCCTCGTAACCACTAAACTATTGTCTGTGTCTATGAGTTTTTGTTTGTTTGTCTGTCTTGTTCATTTGTTGCTTTCAGTTTTATATCCCACATGTGAGTGAAGTTATATGGTTCTTGACTTTTTCTGTTTGACATATATCGCTTAACACCATAATCTCAATATCTATTAATGTTGTAGCAAATGGCAATATTTTGTCTTGTCGTATGGCCAAGTAGTGTTCCATTGTGTATATATACCACATCTTCTTTATCCAATCATCTATCAAAGGACATTTTCGTTGTTTCCATGTCTTGGCCACTGTGAATAATGCTTCAATAAACATAAGGGTACATACTCATATATCTTTATGAATAAATGTTTTCAAATTATTAGGGTAGATACCCAGAAAAGGAATTGCTGGGTCACATGCTAATTCTTTTTTTTTCTCTTTAAATTAAAGTTTATTGGGGCAACAACTTTTAGTAAAGTTACATAGATTTCAGGTGTACAATTCTGTATTACATTATCTATATCTCACATTGTGTGTTCACCACCCAAAGTCAGTTCTCTTTCCATCACCATATATTAGACCCCATTTACCCTCTTCTAGAACCTTGCCCCTTACACACACACACATGTCCCTTACCCTCTGATAACCCCTAACTATTGTCTATTTCTATCAGTTTTTGTTTTTTCAGTTGTTTGTCTTATTCTTTTGTTGTTTTCGTTTATATACCACATGTCAGTGAAATCACATGGCTCTCTACTTTTTCTGTCTGATATATTTCACTTAGCATTATAGTCTCAACATCCACCCATGTTTTCACAAATGGTCCCATTTCATCTTTTCTTCCCACCAAATTCCATTGTGTATATACACCACAACTTCTTTATCCGTTCATCTATTGAAGGACATTTTGGTTATTTCCATGTCTTGGCCACCATAAATAAAGCTGCAATGAACATTGGAGAACACTTGTCTTTATGTATAAATGTTTTCAGATTTTTTGGATAGATACGCAGGAGAGGGATTGCTGGGTCATACGGCAATTCTATTCGTAATTTTTTGAGGAACCTCCACACTGCCTTCCATAGCGGCTGCACCAGTCTGCATTCCCACCAACAATGTATGAGGGTTCTTTTTTCTCCCCAGGCTCTTCAACACTTGTTACTATTTGTCTTGTTGATGACAGCCATTCTGACTGGGGTGAGGTGATATCTCATTGTGGTTTTTATTTGCATTTCTCTGATGATTAGTGATGTTGAGTATTTTTTCATATGTCTATTTGCGTTTGTATGTCCTCTTTGGAGAAATGTCTCCTCAAGTCCTCTGCCCATTTTTCAATTAGGTTGTTTGTTTTTTTTTGTTGTTGAGTTATATGAGTTCCTGTATATTTTGGATATTAGCCCCTTATTGGAGGCACTGTTTGCAAAAATCTTCTCCCATTTGGTTGGTTGCCCCTTTATTTTGTCGATGATTTCTTTTGCTGTGAAGAAGCTTTTAAGTTTGATATAGTCCCATTCATTTATTTTAGCTTTTACTTCCCTTGCCTTTGGAGTCAAATTCATAAAATCCTCTTTGAACCCAAGGTCCATAAGTTTAGTACCTATGTTTTCTTCTATGCAGTTTATTGTTTCAGGTCTTATGTTTAGGTCATTGATCCATTTTGAATTAATTTTGGTACATGGTGACAGATAGCAGTCCAGTTCCATTCTTTTGCATGTGGCTTTCCAAGTCTCCCAGTACCATTTACTGAAGAGAATTCCTTTTCTCCATTGTATGTTTTTGGCTCCTTTGTCAAAATTATCTGCCCACATATATGTGGGTTTATTTCTGGCTTCTCAGTTCTATTCCATTGGTCTGTGTGTCTTTTTTTCTGTCAATACCATGCTTTTTTGACTATTGTCACTTTGTTGTACAAATTGAAGTCAGGGAGTGTGATACCTCCAGTTTCACCCCTTTTCCCCCTTAGGATTTCTTTGGCTATTCAAGGTCTTTTGTGATTCCATACAAATCTGATCATTTTTTGGTTTATTTCTCTTAAAAATACCATTGGGATTTTGATGGGGATTCCATTAAATCTGTATATTGCTTTGGGTAATATGGCTATTTTAGCTATGTGGATTCTTCCAATCCATGAACACGAAATGTCTTTCCATTTCTTTGTGTCTTCTTTAATTTCTTTTAAAAATGTCTTATAGGTTTCAGTGTATAGGTCCTTCATATACTTTTTTAAGTTTATTCCTAGGTATTTTATTCTTTTTTTGCAATTGCAAGGGGAATTGTTTTATCTTTTTCATTTCATTTTCAATTTCATTGCTAGTATATAGAAATGCAATGGATTTTTGTACATTGGTGTTGTATCCTGCAACTTTACTATGTTCATTCACTTATTGTTTCTAATAGTTTTTAGTGGGGTCTTTAGGGTGTTCTATATAAAGAATCATGTCATTTGCACAAAGTGGCAATTTAACTTTTTCATTCCTAATATGGATGCTTATTATTTCTTTCTCTTGCCTGATTACTCTGGCTAGGACTCCCAGTAGTATTTTGAGTAACAGTGGTGATAGGGAACATCCCAGTCTTACTTCTGATTTTAGAGGAAAAGCTTTCAGTTTTTCACCATTAAGTATGCTTATTTCCCTGAAAATAAGACCTACCCCCAAAATAAGCCCCAGTTAAGATTGTCAGCCAGACGGATGCATTTAGTATGTTATGATGGTGTTCTAGAAAAAGATGACATGATTGTATATGAATAAATGTAGATTGTTATACCTGAAAAAATAAGACAGTCCCTGAACATACACCCTAATGCATCTTTTGGAGCAAAAATTAATATAAGACCCGGTCTTATTTTCGGGGAAATATGGTATAAGACCCGATCTTATTTTCCAGGAAACAGTATTCGCTGAGGGTTTGTCATATATGGCCTTTATTATGGTAAGGTACTTTTCTTCTATGCCCATTTTATTAAGTGCTTTCATCATAAATGAATGTTGTGTCTTGTCAAATGTTTTTTCTGCATCTATTGATATAATCATATGATTTTTATCTTTTATTTTGTTTACGTGGTGTATCACATTGATCAATTTGCATATGTTGATCTGTCCTTTTGCTTCTGGAATGAACTCCACTTGATCATGAACAATGTAATGTATTGTTGTATTCGATTTGCTAGAATTTTGTTTGGGATTTTTGTATCTTACTCATCAGAGATATTGGTCTGTAGAGGTGTGTGTGTGTGTGTGTGTGTGTGTGTGTGTGTGTATGTGTGTGTGTTTTACCAGGTTTTGGTTTCAGGATAATGATGCCCTCATAAAATGAATTAGGAAGCATTACCTCTTCTTCAAATTTTTGGAAGAGTTTGAGGAGGACAGGTATTAAATCCTCTCTGAATGTTTTTTAGAATTCACTAGTGAAGCCATCTGGTCCTGGACTTTTGCTTTTGGATAATTGTTTGTTTCCTTACCATTGGTTGGTCTATTTAGATTTTCAAATTCTTTGTGATTCAGCCTAGGAAGGCTATATGTTTCTAAGAAATTGTCCATTTCTTCTAGGTTATTGAATTTGGTGGCATATAGTCCTTCATATTATTCTTCAATGATCCTTTGTATTTCTGTGGCATCCGTGATAACTTCCCCGATTTCATTTCTGATTTTGTTTATTTGTGTCTTTTCTCTTTTTACCTTAGTAAGTCTAGCCAAGGGTTTATCAATTTTATTAATCTTTACAAAGAACCAGCTCTTTTTTACATTAATTTTTTTCTATTGTCTTTTTGTTCTCTATTTCATTTAGTTTTGCTCTGATTTTTATTATTTCTTTCCTTCTGCTGACTTTAGGTTTCATTTGTTCTCCTTTTCTAGTTCTTTAAAATGTAATGTTAGGTTGCTTATTTGGGATTTTCCTTATTTCTTGAGATAGGCCTGTAATTATATAAATTTCCCTGTTTATACTGCTTTTGCCATGTCCAAATAATTTTGATAGGTTGTATTTTCATTCTAATTTTTTCTATGTATCTTTTGATACTTCTTTTATTTATTCCTTTGACCCAGTCATTCTTTAATAATATATTGTTTAATCCCCACGTATTTGTGGTTTTTTACCACTTTTTTTTTTTTTCAGTTGATCTCCAATTTCAAAGCCTTGTGATCAGAGAATATGCTTGGTATGATTTCAATCTTCTTAAATTTGCTGAGGCTAGTTTTGTGTCCCAATATATATGTTCCATGTGTACTAGAAAAGAATGGTGTTCTAGAATGAAGTCCTCTATAAATATCAGTTATGCCATTTGGTCTAATGTGTCATTTAAGGGTGATATGTCCTTACCGATTTTCTGTTTGGATGACATATTGATAAGTGTTATGTCTTATTGTTGTATTTTCGCTTTATCATTATGAAATGTCCATCTTTGTCTCTTGTTACCTTTTTTTATCCTGAAGTCTGTTTCATCTGCTATAAGTATGGCTACACCCACTTTTCTGTGGATTCCCTTTGCTTGGAGTATCATTTTCCACCCTTTCACTTTGAATCTATATTTGTCCTTGTATCTGAGATGTGTCTCTTGGAGGCAGCATATTGTTGGGTTTTGTTGTTTTGATCCAGTCTGCTACTGTGTGCCTTATTGTTGAGTTAAGTCCATTCATATTTAGGAAGATTATCGATATATGAGGATTTCCTATAGCCCATTTTATCTTTTGTTTTCTGTTACCTCAGTGTCTCCATTGTTTCTTTGTCTTTTTGTTGCTGTCTGTTATTTTAGTTTGGTAATATTCTGTGATTTTTTCCCTCTGTTTGCTCTTTTTCATGTTATGTGTCTCAGTTCTGGACTTTTTTTTTTTTTTTTTGAGTGGTTACCATTAAGTTTATGTAAAAGAAAGTTTCAAATGCACAGTAGTCATTTTTCTTCAGCATGTTTCTTATCTCCATTCCCCTTTGCAAGTTCAGGCCTTTACTTTCTCTCCTTTTATGTTTTTTTTTTGTCATAAATTATCCCTATTTATGCTGTGAGTTGACTTCTGAGTTGAAGTAGTAAGTTGTCTTTTTCTTTTTCTTTTTTTTTTTTACATCTTCTTTACCCTTTATGTTATATTTAACTGTATAGTGCCCTATTCTGTGTAGGAGTTGCCATTTCCTGCTTCTGTCTGTCTATTAGTAATCTTGCTCATGATTTTGTATCCTTTTGACTTTTTGTTTCAGGGTCAATAGCCTCCTTCGGTATTTCCTGTAATGCAGGCCTTGTGGTGGAAAATTCCCTCAGCTTCTGTATGTCTGGAAAGGTCTTTATTCCTCCTTCATATTTAAAGGATAACTGTACTGGATATGTTATTCTTGGCTGGTAATTTCTCTCTTTCAATAGTTTGAATATTTGATTCCACTCCCTCCTGGCTTGTAGAGTTTTTGCTGAAAAGTCTGATGATAATCTAATGGGCTTTCCTTTATAGGTTACTGTCTTCTTTTCCATGGTTCCCTTGAGAATTCTTTCTTTGTCATTAATTTTTGACAGTTTCAGTATAATGTGTCTTGGAGAAGTCCTGTTGGGGTTGAGGTAATTAGGTGTTCTGTTTGCTCCTTGGATTCAGTGATCCAGTTTTCTCCATAGGTTTGGGAAGTTCTCCTCAACTATTTCTTTGAATAAACTCTCCTCTGGTATATGTATTATTCTTATGCTGCTCTTTCTGATGGAGTCAGACAGTTCTTGTAGAATGTTTTCATTTCTTTTAACTCTCAAGTCTCTCTCCTCCTCTATCTGAGTCATTTCCAGATTTCTACCTTTGATATCATTAATTCTTTCCTCCACTTGGTCAGCTCTATTTCCTAAGCTGGCTTTTTCATTCTTCGTCTCTTTTATTGACTTCTTTAGCTCCAGAATTTCTATTTAATTCGTTTTTTAAAAAATCAACCTCTTTGGTAAAATATTCATTTTGTTCATTGATTTTATTTTTGATTTCATTAAACTGCCTGAGTTTTCTTGCATCTCATTGAATTTTCCAGAACTGCAATCTTGAATTCTGTTATTTAAGTCACATATTTCCATTTGTTTAAGTTCATTTTCTGGAGAGTTTTCATTTTCTTTCTGAGCTGCTTTGTTACCTTGGTTATTTATGGCAATTAATGAATTATTATTTCTCTTCCTGGGCATCCAAAGAGTAGATTCTGCCCCAGGTTCATAAGGAGAGGTCGTTCTTTTGCTTTCCAGTAGGTGGCGCTGAAGCATTTTATTTACTCTCATGCTGTGGTGTTTTAATTTCTCTTCCGCTGATCCGGCTTCTCCTGGGTGGTGGGCTTCTCCTCTATGAGTAGGTCACCTGGGTCTCAGGGCACTGCCCCTGTGGGAGAATGTGGTGGGCAATGGAGTTCTGAGCCTCTGAAACCCTAATGCTGCCCCTGCAGCCCAGTGCAGAGCTTGTGTGTCTCAGCAGCCCTGGGTGCGCCCACAGGGATCAGCCTGGAAAGGTAAGGGTAGGGTGGGGGCTAGGAGAGGTGGCTGGTGTATTTGTGGCTCTGAGCAAAGGTGACTTCCAGCCCACAGCTGCCTTGCCTCTGCAGCAACTTCCCCGTCCCCGTGGCACTGTGTGTCTGCCACTCCAGGACTATCTCTCCAATTCTCAGGGTTATAGATACTCTGCTCTTTAATCCAACACTACAGTTTCTTCTGGGGCCTGCTTCTCATACTGAGACGTTGGGGGAGGTGGCCAGGCTTCATGGCTTTGTTTTCTGCCTGGCACTGAGGTCTTAAACCGCAGTTCTCACCCTTCTGTATTGGGTCTTTGCCTGGAGATCTCTGCCCCAATTGCTGGATTCAGCAGTATTATATGCTGATCCCTCAGGCAGGTCTGTGGGCCACAGAGAGTATATGTGCAGCCTGAATTCTTCTCTCCTGAGATTGTAGTGAGCTCCAGACTGTGTCCTGAGGCCCGTGGCCTGCGTCTCTGCATTTCCCCCTTCTTTCCTCCCCTGCTCGCCCGATTTGTCCACCCCTCAGATGATTTGATGTGAGGATGTCTCAGACATCTGTGTGTTCTGTAGTGTATCCTCTGTTGAATTATAGGTGTTCAATTTGTTGTAACTTCCAGGGGAGATTTCAAGGAGCAGTCCTTACACTGCCATGTTTCTGACATCACCTGAAACTCTTGTTAAAATTCAGGAGTCATTAAGCCCCTAATTTTAAACGAGGCTCTGAGATTAGTTAGGCAGTCATCTGGGAGCACACTGAGGGAAGAGAAAGGAAGACACATAAGTTTCAATAGAAGTAAGGAGCAAAGGAAATCTTGGCGCTTGGGCCAGGCAAGGAAAGTCAAGGTGTCATCAGGGTGAAGGAGATGAGGCCTTTTTAGGGTCTTGTGAAACTCCATTCTCCCTCAGTGTCCTTGGAGCTCTGGGTCCACACCCTCTACCAGAGCTCCACTCTCCTTATACTGACACACCTTCTGGGCATGTCTTTCCTGACTTCAGGAATACACGCAGGGTGAAAGCTATACCTATTTTACTCTTTATCCCCAGTGTCTTGGTGGTCTTAAATTTCTATGGGCCAGCTTGACCCTAGAGTGAGCAATCAGAATTTCTATGTGAGCCAGGGAGCACTGTGGTTCAATTTTCACTTCTCAATTCGAGATCTGAAAAGGTATTTTAGTTGTATGCTGCAGTGATGGAGTTTCCTTAGCTGGCCTCATGCCATTTAAAGCCAGGAATATGGGCTTTGGGGAAAACAAGCTATCTCTTAATTGGTTTACAACCAACCGGTTTAAGGATGTGGGCTCTGGAGTCAGACTGCTCAGGTTCAAATCCCAGCTTGCCCACGACTAGCTATGTGACCTTGGGCAAGTCACTACCTCATTGCACCTCCGTAAAAGATGGGAATTAAATGAACTAATGCACATAGAGTGCTTTGCACTGTGCCTACACAGAGGAAGTGCTTAAAACATGTTAGCTATTGTTGGCTCTGATTGGGAACAACAGGATCCTGATTAAAAAGAAAACCACAGTGGAAGATTATCCAGAGGGATATGCTCATCCTAGCATTCAAAGCCCCAAAGCTAGATATTACTGTGTTTCCCCGAAAATAAGACCTAGCCGGACAATCAGCTCTAATGCGTCTTTTGGAGCAAACATTAATATAAGACCCGGTCATAAATTATATTATATTATATAAGACCCAGTCTTATATTGTAGTAAAATAAGACCAGGTCTTATATTAATGTTTGCTCCAAAAGACGCATTAGAGCTGATTGTCCGGCTAGGTCTTATTTTCGGGAAAAACACGGTAGGCATAAAGAATGTGCACTTTCCAGAGCAGGGATTCTGTCCTTTCCTGTGTCATCATCCAGGGAAGTGCTGGACCCCTATTCAGAATAATGGTTTTAAATGCACAAAATAAAATACATGGGGTTACAGAGTAAACCAGTTATATGGCTATCAAAATAGTAAACATATTTATGATTATAGTAATATTGGTGCTACTTTATTAACACGTTAAGAAACCTCTAGCAGCAGGTCTAATTACTACTGTAATTTTCAAGTATAAATGAGGGCAAAAGGTCATTTTTAGGTATCTGTGACAAGTTTAGTGTGATACAAAAATGTCTCTGATTTTGATGGACGACAAAGTCATACACACTACTAATACCATTGTGGGGTTTGATGCCTTTTTGAACAGAAAGAAACGCCAACTTTCATTTAGAGATCAGCAAATATAAAAAATAAATCTCTTTTCTATCCAAGGTAAAAATCTCTTTCTTAAGGGGAGCCACAAAGAGGCCCTAAGTACATCCAGGCATATTAAGAGATGCCCAAATTGGCCCTTCCTTTCTTCCTTCCTTCCTTTCTTCCTGCCATCCTGCTTTCCCTCAACCTGCACAAACAGACAGTGGGGATCTCAGCAGGGCTGTGACTTCTTTGAGTCAAGGGAGGAATGCTCCAGGAAAGTAGACTAGAGACTGAGGGTGCTTGCAAAGGGAGCTGGGCATCTCATTTCCTGGTTGCACTCCCATGAACAACAGGAATTTCAGACCTCTTCTAGAAGGTCCAGGAGAGAATTGGAGGCAAGGAGGTGGAGAAAGGGTGCAGTCAACCATCCCACCACTAAGAGTGGCAGGGCAGGGAATCTCCCTGGGGTAGAGAGGATCACATAGGCTTGAGACCCCAGGCAAGAACCCGGGAGCCAGTGTCTGGGGAGGATTCTGCCAAGGGGTAAGTAGGAAGGACAAGCAGGGGTGATTCTCCAACATTCGCAGAAGAATGTGTATTGAGAAGAAGCCCCCACATCCCACTCTGCCCCCACACACCAAAACACACTTAAAAAAACCCTCACCAATGAGCCTGTTTGAGAGTTAGCATTTGGAGCTCACCACACGGGGTGATGGGGACAAACCAGTGTGAACTGAGAAAGGACTCCAGAAGTTCTGTGAGTAAAATTAAATGTTTCCTTTGCTCCTGTCCGAGCACAACACTCCTGAAAATTCCAGGGAGTACACTTCATATTGTCTTCTGTGTGAAGACTGTCCCGGGTTGTGCCACAGTGCCAGTTGTATTCCCTGGAATTGCCTAAGGAGAGAGGAGGGGAGAAAGAAGGGCAGGAAGAACAAACCAGCTCCCTCCTCACTTCAGGCCCTTCAGGGAGAGTCAAACCTGAGCAGGGCAAAGGAAAGAGATGAGACTAGAATTTTAAACTGAAACTTTACATCCAAAGTGCAGAAACCTATGGGATCCATCCAGGATGTCAATAGGGAGAAGAAAAGGAGACAGTCTAATTGGAGAAAAATAATCTAATTCATTGTTTGTGTCTCTTCATCTTCAGACTTACCAATACCTGAAGGGTGCCTTGCATTGGTTTTGCAATTAGGATACCACCCAGATGGAGTCGTGGGCCCGAAGGCACAGGTAGATACTTTCCTCGTCTTAGCTGGGACCATCAACACTTTCCTCTCAACAGATTGATCCCAGACATAGAGACAAATTGTACAACTTCTGGCTAACTGGCCCTTGCTTTTGGGTAACCCAACAGTGCCTCTGGAAAGGTGACAATTGGCTAGAGCCTGCCCCAAAGGCAGCAAAACACTTTCATAATCAGAGGCTTAAAAATAAACTTGAAGAAATGAAGAAATTCACCTGGAGAGACAACCCCAACTGCAGGAACCATGGATGTGTAAGAAGTATAGTGAATGTTCATGTGCACAAGTCACATGATCCCTGATGGAGCGTTCCATGGATGTTTCCAAAATCCCACCTCTAGCACTAATCCAGCACTTCTCCAAAGCCAGGAAAGGCTGCTTAGCTGTACAGGCATAAACAGAAGTGCAGAGAAGTTAGTTTTCCCAGGGGCAAACCTCCAACAGTGGGGGGCCGCAGTCAGTGGATACATGCCCCAGTCCCCCTCCCTCCAGTGGGATACCACAAAGGCACAATCCATGTCTACGTTCCATGCCTGTTACCCAGTGGGTAACCAGAAAACAGGGCACCGTTCTCAGCTCACCCCTTCCCCTCTCACTCTCCCTCACTCCTGCTTCTGGATGTCTTCCCAAATGAACCCAAGCCTTGATCTCAAGGCCAACTTTTGGAGAAATCCTAATTAAGACGGTAGTTCTCTCCATAGCTGAATCAATCAGGCTTCATGAAAAGGTCCCCACACACCTGTATGGCTTCAGGGCAGAGAAAATGAAAGGCCTGGGAAGAAAGCTGCAGAGTGGGAATGGAGAAGAATCATGGCAGGTGAGGAAAATCATTTGGAAATTATAAAATTAAGTAGCTTTAAAAAGAGCGGAAACCTGGTTGGGAAACCACTGGAAGGACACAAATTGAAAAATGTGCTCATGACAGTAGGGAATCCGTCAACTGACAAGGGGGCTTTGTGGGGAAAAGGAACCAGAGTAGGGGATCCAGGGACAGAGGGGCCCAATTAAGGGAGGCTGGGGAGGAGGAGTGAGTTATCATGCCCTATGTGGCCTGCGGAGGGGAGGGGGGTGTAAAAGAGCTGTTCCCAGCCCTATAGATGGACCCAGAGAGAAGGTGGGTGTTATGCAGGTCTCAGCTCCCGCTCCCCGCACAAGAACACAGGATATGGTGAAGCCAAAAAGGAACACCAACGGAACCATGGAGTCATACCACAGTGTTCTCCGTGGCAGCTGGTCGAGACACAAAAGCAAACATCCGCCACTACCCCAACAAGGGGTCTTCCGGCACCCCAATCTTGCTGGAGGCTGGGCGAGACGAAGGAAGTAGGATCAACATGATCCGCAATCCACAATCCACTTGCCAACTGCACTTGCTAGCAGCAATCTGATGTCCGCTTCTCTGCCAACCAACCAAACCCCTAGCGTAGCCACGGCAGTTATATCCATGGCCAATGGCTAACTGGTTACAGAGGATGGCCAACTAGTCACAGCTGCTGGCCATTTACTACCCGCGCCAGCACCTTCCCACGTGAGGCCGAGAGCGTGTGTATCCCCACACTCCCCATCCCATCCCCTTTTCCCCAGAGAACCTTGCAGAATCAGTGTTCCACAGACTGCACAGTTAGGAAATGCTAAGTGTGCCTCTGTTAGGGGAAGCACCCACAGGTGCAGGGAGCAATTATAAGCACAGCGTTTTGAAAGGTCCTTTCCCATCCTTTATGTCCTTTGAGACTTGGCATCTTGTCCCTGCTCCTTCAGGGTCTCCTGACATTGGGGATGGAGCATATAGACACATAGAGACTCTGGCCCACTGTAGGGCTGAGCTAGCAAGTGCGGATTGCAGTTAGCAAGGGGTTGTGTGTTGGTTGGCAGAGAAGCGGAGAGCGGATTGCAGATCGTGTGGTTCCTGTCTCCAAACCAGACACCAGCGAGAATATAGTGGTATGACTCCCCTAACTATGGCTCTGTGGGTGTTCCTTTTTGGCCTCACCATGTCCTGCATTCCTATGAGGGGAGCGGGAGCAGAGACCCCGCATGTAGGTATTCTGTGGGAAGTCGCTCTTGGAGATTCATTCATTAAGCAAGCTCCTCTAGTCTGTCCTAGGCATGGTGCTGAGTGCCAGGATGGTAGCAGTGGATGGTACAGATAAGGTTCCTGCCCCAGGAACATGATAGTCTTCTGGGGAAAACAAGCATTAAATTATACCAGCTAACACCCAGTACATGGCGGGCACTAGTCTAGATGCGTTCCATCTACCTTATTGAATCCTCACAACAACCTATGAGGTAGGACCTACATGAACCTTATTTTAGAGATGAAGAAACAGGGACAGAAAGTTAGGTAAATGGGCCAAGGTGACAACACTGGTAAAACATGGAGCCATGACCGAATCCCAGACAATTCAGTTCCCAAGTCTGCACTGAGTCACTATACTTGAGTGCCTTTTGTACTAAAGTATCTGAGAAATCCTGCAGGCAGGATCAGCTACATAATATGTGGGACGCAATGCAAAGCAAGAATGCGTGGCCCTGGCTGGTGGTGGGTAATTCGATCCCCTCTTCCCATGGGCGCCCCAACACACAGCAGATGGGTGATCCCCAAAGGACTTCAAACTCTTCAGTACCTGGGTCAGAGGTGGGAGAAGGCTCCCACCGTGTTGCCTGCCAAACACGTCGGGATGCTGCTGGCCTAGAATTAGGATACCTGCTGTCTTGCCCTGCCCTGAGACACTGTGGAATGGGCACTGGAACCCAGCCCTGCCATCACCTGCATCCAGGCCCCTGTGGAGTGCAGAGGGCAATAGCAGAGTGCTGCCCACCCCCAAGCTAATCAGTCCTGCTCTGAGCTCCGTGGTCTGGGTGCTGTTGACATGGTCTCTGGGCAGGGGAGGGAAGGGAAAGCTGGTGGGGCCTAGGCACCAGGGGATGGGCACAGGAGCTGAGGACCCACCGGGGGGGGGGGTGAAGGGGGACTGCTGTGAGTTGAGACTCCAGAGCTCCAGCACCTACTCTAGTGTTCCATCAAACTTCATTCACTAAACAATTTTAAAGATAAAATTATTAAGAACGTCAAGAGAGTAACTGCCGAGCATAACACCCCAAGTGCGTATCCCTTCTGAGCACGGAGCCCTGGGGGCTACATGCCTATGAAGCAGGCCCTGCCTGCAGCCAAGGAAGCCTGGGAATGACCGAACTTTGCTTAACGCTTTCCCATGCTCACTTCAGCACAGAACCCCTTTGGGGATTAACAGCCCCTGGTGCCAGTGTCCCATGGACCACTCTTTTGTAAATGCTACATCAACTCATTTACACCTGGTAACCCTGTCAGTCAGAGAGGACCAGAGTTATCACCACTTTTCTCAGAGGGGGAAACTGAGGTCCAGAAAGGAAAGTGTTTTGCTTGGGCTCTGATGGCAGGAAGAGGCAGGGCCAGCTCCCAAACTCAACATCTAGCCTCCAGGTCCAGTGCTCTTCCCCCTGCACTGTTCCAACCTTCCCAGCCTTCCAAGGTGCTTTGTGTCACTCTGGAGAGGGCCGTAAGGCCAGCAGGCTGCCAACCTGAAAACAGTATTTAGTAGGAAATCTCCAGATGTGCCAGGAAATTATAGACCAGCAAATTAGTTTAATCATTTCACTAGTTTAAGAAGATTTCTGCAAGCTCTGAAAAAACTGTTTCAGGCACAAGTTGTTGGAAGGGGTGTTTTTTATCCCTCAAGGATGGCCTGTTACCCTGAACATCCAAAGACCTTCTGGGGGAAGAGGGTTCCCATCAGACTAAGAAAAAAATGAAGGCTACTTAAGAATATACTGCTGCCCTTGCAAGTGTGGCAACCACCCCAGTGACCCCAGACCCCTGGTATTCACACCCTTGTGTAGCCCCCTCCCACCCTGAGGAGGGCTCGCCTGTATTATCAGTAGAACATTGCAGGAATGATGTTTGTGACTTCCAAGATTAGGTGACAAAAGAGATGGTAGCTTTCATCTTCCTCTCTCTTGGCTCACTCACTGTGGGGAAAGCTAGCTGCCATATCACGAGGACACTCAAGTAGTTCTGTGGAGAGCCTCATGTGGCCAGGACCTAAAGTCTTCTTCCAACAACCATATGAGGAGCCATATTGCAAGTGGATCCCCAGCCCCAGTCAAGCTTTCAGACAACAGCAGCCCTGATCCATGTCTTGACCTCACCTCACGAGAGACCTTGAACTAGAGCCACCCAGCAAAGCTGTTTCTGAACCATGAGCCACAGAAGCCAAGGGATAATTAACCTCAGATTGTTTTAAGCCACTAAGCTTTGGGCTCATTTATTATACATCAATAGATAATTAATACACTGTTTAAAAAGATAATAGAAAATGAGCTGCTATGGATTAGGAGAGGGCTGGCCTTTTAAAAAATTTATTATTTCTTTCAGGTACAATTGATTTTCAGTATTAATTTATACTAGTTTCAGGTGTACAGCATAGTAGTTAGACATTTATATAACTTACAAAGTGATCCCCCTGATTAGTTTAGTACCCACCTGGCACTATACATAGTTATTGCAATATTATTGACTATGTTCCCTATGCTTTACTTTATATCCTGTGACCATTTTGTAACTACAAATTTGTACTTGTCTCTGTATCCATGAGTCTATTTCTGTTTTGTTTGTTTGTTTATTCTGATCTTTACATTCCACACATAGTGAGATCATATGGTATTTGTCTTTCTCAGTGTGACTTATTTCACTAGGCATAATGTTCTCTAGGTCCATCCATGTTGTTAATTGGTAGATTTCATTCTTTTTAATGGCCAAGTAATATTCCCTTACATATGCGTATGACCTCTTCTTTATCCAATCATCTATTGTTGGGCACTTGTGTTGTTTCTATATCTTGGCTAATGTAAATAGTGCTGCAATGAACATAGATGTGTATATATCTTTTCAAATTAGTGTTTTGGATTTCTTCAGGTAAATACCCAGAGTGGAATTGCTGAGTCATAGGTAGTTCTATTTTTAATTTTTTGAGGACCCTCCATACTGTTTTCCATAGTGGCTGCACAAATTTGCAATCCCACCAAAAGTGTATGAGGATTCCCTTTTCTCCACATCCTCGCCAACTTATTTGTTGATTTATTGATGATACCCATTCTGACAGGAGTGATGTGGTATCTCATTGTGGTTTTAATTTGCATTTCTCTGATGATTAGTGAGATTCAGCAGGTTTTCATATGTCTTGATTAGTGAGATTCAGCAGGTTTTCATATGTCTACTGCCCATCTGTATGTCCTGTTTGGACAAATGTCTGTTCAGTTCCTCTGCCCATGTTTAAATTGGATTGTTTGTTTTTTTGGTGTTGAGTTGTATGAGTTCTTTCAAATTTTGGATATTAACCCCTTATCTGATGTATCATTGGCGAATATCTTCTCCAATTCAGTATGTTATCTTTTTGTTCTAGTTCTGTGAAAAACGCCATTGGTATTTTGATAGGGATTGCATTGAAGCTGTAGATTGCTTTGGGTAGTACGGACATCTTAGCAAACAATGTTAATTCTTCCTATCCATGAGTTGGTATACACCAGGGTGCCAAAAAAATGTATACACATTTTAAGAGATGTTAACACTTTGGTAAACATTGTTCAAGCAGTAGTTCACTGTAATCAGAAGTGTCTGGATGCTTATGGTAACCACTTTGAGCACCTCTTATAATTGCAGAAGTCAAACGTGACTTGTATTCATCTTTTGTTACCAGTATATGTTAATACAGTTTTATCTTTTCTTAAAATGTGTGTACATTTTTGGCACCCTCTGTACTTCTATTTATTTGTATTGTCTTCAGTTTCTTTTCTTTAGTGTCTTATAGTTTTCTGAGTACAGGTCTTTTACCTCCATGGTTAAATTTATTCCTAAGCTATTTTTTTAAATGTAATTATAAATGGGATTGTTTTCTTAATTTCTCTTTCTGACAGCTCACTATTAATGTATAAAAATGTAACTGCTTTCTGAACAGTAATTTTGCTACTTTACTGAATTCATTTATCAATTCTAAAAGTCTATTTATGGAATCTTTCAGGTTTTCTATACATAGTATCATGTTATCGACAAATAATGACAGTTTTACTTCTTCCTTCCTTTCCAATTTGGATGTCTTGTTTCTTTTTCTTGTCTGAGTGCTGTGGCTAGGACTTCCAATACTATGTTGAACAGAAGTGGTGGACATGGGCCTTCTTGTCTTTTTTTTAAATTAAAATATTGGGGTGACAATGGTCAACAAAACTACATAATTTTAAAGTGACAATTCTATAATACATCACCTATATATTGCATTATGTGTTCACGACCCAGAGTCAGTTTTCCATCCATCACCATTTATTTGACCCTCTTTACCCTCTTCTACTACCTCCCCTTCCCCTTTCCCTCTGGTAACCACTAAGCAATTATCCGTGTCTATGAGTTTATGTTTCTTTATTTGTTTGTCTTGTTCCTTTGTTGCCTTCAGTTTTATATCCCACATATGAGTGAAGACAGATGGTTCTCAACTTTTTCTGTCTGACTTATTTCGCTTAGCATAATAATCTCAAGATCCATCCATGTTATTGCAAATGGCACTATTTCATCTTTTCTTATGGCCGAGTAATTTTCCATTGTGTATATATACCACATCTTCTTTATCCAGTCATCTATCGAAGGACCCTTGATTGTTTCTGTGCCTTGGCCACCATAAATTATGCTGCAATGAACAGGTTTTCAGATTTTCAGGGAAGATACCTAGAAGAGGAATCTGGGTCATATGGTAATTCTATTCTTAATTTTTTGAGGAACCTCCACGTGGTTTCCATAGTGGCTGCACCAATTTACATTTCCACCAGTAGTGTATGAGGGTTCCTTTTTCTCCACAGCCTCTCCACTCTTGTTATTATTTGTCTTTTTGATAATAGCCATTCTAACTGGTGTGAGGTGATATCTCGCTGTGGTTTTGATTTGCATTTCCCTAATAGTGAGTGAAATTGAACATTTTTTCATATGTCTGTGGGCTGTTTGTATGTCTTGTTGGAAGAAGTCTCTGTTCATATCTTCTGCCCATTTTTAAATTGGATTGTTTGTCTTTTTGTTGTTGAGTTGTATGATTTCCTTATATATTTTGGGTATTAATCCCTTATCAGAGGCATTGTTTGCAAACATCTACTCCCATTCTCTTGGTTGCCTCTGTTTTGTTGATGGTTTCTTTTGGCGTACAGAAGCTGTTTAGTAACGTCTTTTTTTTCACTTTTACTTCCCTTGACTTTGGGGTCAAATTCATAAAATCCTCTTTGAGCCCAAGGTCCATAAGTTTAGTACTTATGTTTTCTTCTATGCAGTTTATTGTTTCAGATCTTACGTTTAGGTCTTTGATCCATTTTGAGTTAATTTTGGTACACAGTGACAGACAGCAGTCTAGTTTCATTCTTTTGCATGTGGCTTTCCAATTCTCTCGGCATAATTTTATTGAAGAGGCTGTCTTTTCTCCATTGTATGTTTTTGGCTCCTTTGTCGAAAATTATCTGTCCACATTTATGTGAGTTTATTTCTGGGGTTTCAATTCTATTCCATTGGTCTGTGCATCTGTTTTTCTGCCAGTACCATGCTGTTTTGATTATTGTTGCCCTGTAGTACAAGATAAAGTCAGGGAATGTGATACCTCCAGTATTGTTCTTTTTTCTTAGGATTGCTTAGGCCATTCGGGGTCTTTTCTGGTTCCATACGAAGATGATGATTTTTTGTTCTATTTCTTTAAAAAATGCCATTGGGATTTTGATGGAGATTTCATTAAATCTGTATATTGCTTTGGGTAATATGGCATTTTAACTATGTTGATTCTTCCAATCCATGAGCATGAATGTCTTTCCATTTCTTTGTGTCTTCTTCAATTTCTCTTAAAAATGTCTTACAGTGTTCAGTGCATATAGGTCTTTCACATCCTGTTCAGCGCATAGGTCCTTCACATCCTTGGTTAAGTTTATTCCTAGGCATTTTATTCTTTTGTTGCAATTGCAAAAGGAATTGTATCTTTTATTTCTTTTTATGGGGTTTCATTGTTAGTATACAGGAATGCAATGGACTTTTATACATTGATGTTGTCCTGTAACTTTACTGTATTAGTTTATTATTTCTAATATCTCATTGGTGGAGTCTTTATGGTTTTTTATATAAAGAATCATGTCCTCTGCAAAAAGTGACAGTTTAACTTCTTCATTCCCAATGTGGATGCCTTTTATTTCTTTCTCATGCCTGATCGCTCTGGCGAGGACTTCCAACACTATGTTGAAAAGCAGTGGTGATAGGGGACAATTAAATTTTTAATTTAATAATATAATAATAATGATTATATTATTTTTATCTTTCATTTTATTTATGTATCACGTTAATTGATTTGCAGATATTGAAACAAGCTTGCATCCCAGGAATATATCCCACTTGACTGTGGTGTATGATCTTTTTAATGTTTTGCTGAATTTGGTTTGCTAATATTTTGTTGAGAATTTTTACATCTATGTCCATCAGGGATATCGGCATATAATTTTCTTTTTTTGTAAAGTCTGCCTGGTTTTGGAATCAGGGTAATGGTGGCCTCATAAAATAAGTTTGGGAGATTTCCCTCCTCTTGAATTTTTTGGAATAGTTTGAGAAGGATCACTGTTAATTCTTCTTTGAATGTGTGGTAAAATTTTCCCATGAAGCCATTTGTTCCAGGACTTTCATTTATTGGTAGTTTTTTTTATTACTGATTTGATTTCATTAGTAGTAACAGGTTGATTCAGATTTTCTGTTTCTTCTTGATTCAGTCTTAGAAGATTGTATGTTTCTCTGGATTTATCCATTTCTTCCAGATTGTCCAATTTGATGACATATAATTGTCCATAATATTTTATTATCCTTTGTATTTCTGTAGTGTCAGTGTCACTTGTCCTCTTTCATTTCTGATTTTGTTTATTTAGGTCCTCTTTTTTTCATGATGAGTCTGGTTAAAGGATTATCAATTTTGTTTATCTTTTCAAAGAACCCAGCTCTTGATTTCATGGACCTTTCATATTTTTTGTTTTTTTTAGACTCTCTTTCATTTACTTCCACTCTTCTTTTTATTGTTTCCTTCCTTCTACTCACTTTGGACTTTATTTGCTGTTCTTTTCCTAATTTCTTTAAGTGTAAGGTTAGGTTGTTTATTTGAGATTTTTCTTGTTTCTTGAGGTATGCCTCAAGAAATTCATAATTGCTATGAATTTCCTTCTGAGGACTGCTTTCACTGTGTCCCATATGTTTTGGGTCATTGTGTTTTCATTTTTATTTTTCTCAAGGTATTCTTTGATTTCTTCTTTGATCTCGTTGACCCATTCATTATTTAGTAACATGATATTTAGTCCTCATGTGTTTTTCAGTTTTTTCTTGTAATTGATTTCTAATTTCATACCTTTGTGATCAAAGAAAACACTTGATATGATTTCAGTCTTCTTAAATTTATTGAGACTTTTGTAGCCTAACATATGGTCTGTCTTGGAAAATGTTCCATGTGCACTTGAAAAGAATGTATATTCTGCAGCTTTGAGGTGAAATGCTCTAAAAATATCAATTAAATCCATTTGGTCTAGTGTGTCATTTAAGGCCACTGTTTTCCTGTTGATTTTCTGTCTGGTAGATCTGTGTATTGGTGTCAATGGGGTGTTAAAATTCCCCTACCATTACTGTCGATCTCTACCTTTATGTCAGTCAATATTTATATATTTAGATGCTCCTATATTGAGTGCATAAATGTTTACAAGGCTTATATCCTGTTGTTGGATTGATCCCTTTATCATTATGTATTGTCCTTCTTTGTCTCATATTATAGCCTTTATTTTAAAGCCTATTTTATCTGATAGAAGTATTGCTATCCCAGCTTTTTGTTCATTTCCATTTGCATGAAGTGTCTTTTTCCATCCCTTTACTTTGAGTCTGTGTTTGTCTTTTGATCTGAAGTGAGTCTCTTTTAGACAGCGTATGTAAGGGCTTTGTTTTCTTATCCATTCACTTACCCTATGACTTTTCATTAGAGGATTTAGTCCATTTAAATTTAAAATGATTACAGCTGGTGATTACCATTTTATTATTCATCTTTATGTTCTTTTCCCCCCTTCTCTTCTTCTTAAAGAAGTGCCTTTAACACATCTTATAATATTGTTGTGGTGGTTATGAACGCCTTTAGCTTTTTCTTGTCTGGGAAGCTCTTTTTCTGTCCTTTGATTTTAAATGATAGCTTTGGTGGGTAGAATAGATTTGGTTGTAGGTCCTTGCTTTGTATCACTTTAAATATTTCATGCCAATCCCTTCTGGCTTGCAAATTTTCTTTTGAGAAAGCACCTGACGATCTTATGGGAGCTCCCTTGTAAGTAACTAGCTGCCTTTCTCTTGCTGCTTTTTGGATTCTCATTTTGTCTTTAAACGTTGCTATTTTAATTATAATGTGTCTTGGTGTGGGCTTGTTTGGAATCATCTTATTTGGGCCCCTCTGCACTTCCTGGGCTTATATGTCTATTTCCTTCTGCAGGTTAGGAAAATTTTCAATCATTATTTCTTCAAATAGGTTCTCAATCCCTTGCTTGCTTTCTTCTCCTTCTGGTCCTCTTTGATGTGAATATTGCTACACTTAATATTGTCCTAGAGGTCTCTTAAACTCTCCTCATTTTTTAAAATTCTTTTTTTCTTTTTGCTGTTCTGATTGGGTGTTTCATGCTATCTTGTCTTCCAAATCGCTTATTTGATCTTCTGCTTCATCTAGTCTGCTGGTGATTCCTTCTAGTGCATTCTTCATTTCAGTTATTGTATTCTTTATTTCTGAATAGTTCTTTTTTTTTATGGTTTTTATGTCCTTTTTTATGCTTGCTATCTCTTTGCTGAAGTTCTCATTGTGTTAATCTATTCTTACCCTAAATTCATTGAACATCCTTATTACCATTGTTTTGAACTCTCTGTCTGATAGGTTGCTTACCGCCATTTTATTTAGTTCATTTTCTGGATTTTTCTCCTGTTCTTTAACTTGGGACACATTTTTTTGTTTCCTCGTTTTGGCTTCTTCTCTGTGTTTGTTTCTCTGTATTAGGTAGACCTGTTGTGTCTCCCAGTCTCGGCCAGTGGCCTTATTTAGTGGGTGCCCTCTGGGGCCCAGTGGCACAGTCTCCCTCATCACCTGTTCTTATAGCTCATAATCTGAAACCAGAGGGACCCTCTCCTCTAGCCCCATATTGAATCCCACAGAGGGACTCTGATTGGCACTACTTGGGCCACTCCCTTAGACCACTCCTTGGGGACAGGGTAGTTGGGTCACAGTGATTTCCAGTCCCACCAGAACCACATGTGATGGTAATTTCCTGACTGGGAAAGTGATAATAAGCAAACAAAAACTATACATTTATTATTATTATCCTCATTTTACATATGAAGAAATAGGCTCAGAAAAGCTACAAACCTGCTCAGAATCTCATGGCTGGAAAAAGCAAAGCCAAATTGGTCTGAAGCTCTTATCCATACTCAATGATACTCCTTCCACCTCCCTTGTCTCAAAGGATCCTCTTACCCACCTAGGATGTCTAAAGGCCCTGGGAGCAATGCTGCATCTGACCTAATCTGCCCCTTCGCAGCTCACTCAGCTCCCCCAAGGCTAAAAAGACTCACCCAGAGAACCCCTCAGCCAGACCCTGACTGAACCATTAGCCACAGGGGTCATACACACCTATAGCCCTTCAGTGGCATCCCCTTGCTTTTGGAGTGAAGACTGAAACCCTTACCTTAAGTAAAGGCCCTGGACATCTGGCCCCTCCCACCCTCTGGCTTTGTCTTTCTCACTTTCTGTCCCAGCTACACTGTTCTTCCATCTGTGAAAGTGTCTTGCTTCCTCTCACCCCAAGACCTTGGCATATTCTGTTCCCTCTGCTTGGAGTGCTCATCCCTCCTTTCTCCACCCAAGACAATCCTTCAAATAAACTCCCCTAAGAGCTCCACATGTCCACAGTCTGAGTCAGTTCCTCTGTTTAGACTCTTGTGGAAATTCAGAGCACTCAGTGAGGTTATGAGAACACATTTGTAAGTGATTTGTGGTGAAAATCTGTCTCTCCCACTAGACTGTTAAGCTCACCAAAGTAGGGATCATGTCCATCTTTCTAGTCACTATTTCTAACACTAACTCAGGGCCTGGCCCAGGAGAGACCCTCAGAAAACATTACTAAGTAAATGAAAGGGAGAGAGAAAGGAAGGAAGGAAGAGGAAAGGAAGAAGGAAGGGAAAAAAGGGACTTTCCATGCCTCAAACTGAGGCTCCATGGATTAAATCACAAATTTATTTCAAAGATGTAATAGGATGAACATAAAGAAAATGAAACTATTACAAGGATTAGAGGATTTATTAGCTGAGCCTGGCTGCTTTTCAATATTGTTCTCTTCCTTCTCATTTCATTATAAACACAGGGTGAAAGTCCTTGAGATAGGAGCAAAGTGGAGGAAAAGGAAAACGAAACAAGAAAGGAAGGAAAGAGAAAAAGGAAAGACAGGCATGTAAGAAAGGTAAACAAAGGGAGGGAGGAAAGGAGGAAAGGAGGATGACGGGGGAAGAAGAGATGAATGAAGAAGGGAGAAAGAGAGGAGGGTGTAAGAGGAAGAGGGAGGGAGATGGAGGAAGGGAGAGTAAGAGGGGAAAAAGGAGGCGGGGGAGGGGGAAGGTAGAGTGAGGGAGGGAAGAAAAGAGGAGGAAGGAGGAAGAACAAACCTAAGCTTGATAATTCTAAATGGGGAGGGACAGGAAATAAAACAGGGTGATTCAACAAGCCCAGCACTGAAACATGTGATCCCCACCATACCCAGGAGATGTCATGCTCTGTGTCCATGTCAATGACACGCCATCAGACTGGAAGCTGGACAGAAAGTATGATCCATTGAATTGAAGCATTTAGGTAGGAGGCATGCTCCAAAGCAGAAAGAAGGAAACCAAGATGAGGGCTGACATGGGGCGGGCGGGGGAGGGGAGAGCGCGCTGGAAAGAACAGGAAACGTGTCACTCTATTCCCACAGAGTCCTTTCATCACCTCCAGAGGCTTCTGGACCTCTGTTTTCCTCCCTGGTTGCATTGACAGGATGAAGGAATATTTATTGCTAACACAGCAAAATGTGGTCCAGCAGCCAGGAGTGTCCCTGGCATGATTAATTCATTTTGTGCACAAATGAACTAGAGTTTGCACTGCTGGAGTGGTTGTCTTACACATGGGGTGGTGGGGCCGAAGGGGGTATCTGGAACCTGGCATGGCTGTCAGCAAGTCACTGGAGGCACAGACACCACACAATGATGGCATCCCTGCAAAGGCCCCACCTTCCAACTTGTGTTCTGGGAGCCTTGATTGTTAAAAGTACATGTGCGTTGCCTCTGAGGGTAGGAGAGGGCCTCCAGTACAGCATCAGTGCATCTTGTGTAACACTTCTGAGCAATGTCGGGTTTACAAAAAGGTAGGAATACAAGTGGAAGCAATAAAAAGAATGACTGCAAAAAGGATGAGGAAATTCTTAAGGCAGAAGCAACTTGTTGGGTGAGATGTCCTGTGAAATGCCTGAGAGGAAACCAAGTAAACCTCCTCCACCAACCGCTTGCCCCACCCCTGGACCCCCAGGGCTCAGCAGTTTGCTTCTGATGGAACCATTAATTCACAGTCCTTTCTGGCGGGCAAAAATGAGGAATTTATTGACTCATGTAACTGCAAAATCCAGGGATTACATGGCTTCAGGTATGGCTGGATCCAGGAGTTCAAGAATTGTCATCAGGACTGGTTTTCTCTCTGTCTTTGGATTTGCAGTCTCCATGTGGCAGCCATCCTTGCCTAAGAGAACTTCTTTCCCAATGGTTTCTAAAACATCTCAGGCTGGAGTCTTATTGGCCAGGCTTGGGGCATATGCCACCCCTGGCACCAAGAATAAGAAGTGAGTCCCACCCAAAGCAGGGTATCAGGGTGCTATTAGTCCAATGATAATGAATGGCTATTGTGCAGACAAAAACAACAGATACATCCCCAGAAAGCTGTGTTGATAGCTGCAAGATAACAGCACTCTTCCCTCAGGAATTCAAATAAAAATGCTGGTTGCTAGGGAGGGATGCTGAGGACAGCCCACACATTGGTTATTTTCTGACACAGAGAGTGCTTGGTGGGAAAAATCCTTCCCTGGCTTGTTTTCCACGGCAGTTCACTTTGGCAAATACATCCTGGTTTCTGCAAAATCAGAAGACCTAGAAAGTAGCATATAAAGACTTTATTAGAATGCTACTTATTCATTCACACATACATACATACATACATACATCACTCTCACCTCTTCTTTATCCTTCAACTGTCTACCATCTGGCTTCTTCCTATATCTCTTAGAGGAACTGTGCTTGTGAAAGTTGCCAATGACTTTTCTTTTGTACAATCCTGTGGACAATGTCGCTTCTTTCCTCCCTTGACTTCTCAGATGATTTGGAATGTTGACAGCCTCCCTCTTGAAACCTGTCCAAGATTCCCCACCCAGGTTCCCATCTCTATATTGGCATCCAGTCCAGATTCACAGCCCAGACCACTCTGCTGAGTTTCAGTTTTGTGAATCTAAGTGCCTGTGGAAAGCTCCATTTGGGTGTCTACATGGCATCCTGGATTCAAGGTGTCGAAACACCAAACTCCTCACAGTGCCCCCCCCCCCCCCCGGCTACTCCTTCCTCAGGGTTTGCTGTCTTGGGCCTGGTACCACCACCCACCCCCTTGCCTAAACCAGAGACTGAGAATTGGCCCAGCCCCTCTCTCAACCCCACATCCATTCAATCAGTTGGTCCTCCTTGAAAATATCCACCTACTTCTCGCCATCCCTACTGCCTTCTATTGTGGCTCTGGTCTCCATCATCTCACATCAGGATTTTGGTCAACAATGTTCCAACTAGCCTCCTACGTCACTCCTTGTCCCACTCCAATCCATCATCCACCCTGAAGTCAGACAGGTCCTTCTAAACACAAATCTGATTGAGTTGTTTCTTTAGTGGCTTTCCACCGCTCTTAGGAATAAGTCAAACTCCTTGAGGTGGCATTGAAGCCCTGCTTGCCCCATTCAGACTCACTTATCTTCTGTCATTCTTCTCTCAAACTCTGCATGCCTGCCACACTGAATTGCTTGCCTCCATCTTTGCATAGGCTGTACCCTCTGCCTGGAGTGCCCTTCCTCCTGCCTCTTCACTTAGCTTCACTTAGCTTCCTCTTGCCCATCCTCCAGGGCTCCTCTTATATCTATCACTCCCTCCAAAACAACTTCTCTGACCACCGAAGGACTAAACTAAGTACCTCTTTCATGTACCCCTAGAGGTGAGTGAGTGTATCAATCAATCAGTCAACTCTCCAGGAAAGATGATGATGGTGTTCAAGTTCTTGATGAAAAGGAAAGGTTACAGGAGGAGAAGGGAAATTTATGAATATATTTTTAGTCAATAAAGACTTTCTTTTTGACACTTACTTTCCAAACAAAAATATGTTAAGTTCTTACCCTGAGTCAGCTACAGTTGTGCAGTACACTGAACTATACCAGTAAACAAGACAGACACATACTGTGCCCTTTAGGAAATTATAATCTAGTAGAAAAGATAGATACTAAATAAACAATTCAGCAAAATTTAATGTGTACTAGCCCTAAGCCTCTGTAGCAGAGTGCAGCTTCCAAAGACGGCTGTACTGATGTAACTCTACACTACTCACAATGTAACTGACAATACTCCATTGTGTAGTGGATCCCACCACTCCAGTGAGATGTGAGGTCTACAATTTCCTTGAAATCAGGTGGACTTTGTAACTGCTTTGACCAATGGAATGCTGTAGTAGTGACACTGACTGACTTTCGGGTCCATAAAAGGCAACACAGTTTCCACCAAACTCTTAATCTCTCTCTCTCTCCATTTCCCTCTCTCAATTCTCCCCTTTGAAACCTAACTCATTATGTTGTAAGGAAGCCTAGACCACACAGAAAGGCCACACCTGGATGTTCTAGCCAACAACTTCAACTATGGTCTCAGCAGACAGACAGCATCAATCTCTACCCATAGGAATAAACGAGGCTACAGATGAACCCAGCTCCAAGCCCTTGGCTCTTCCAGCTCAGTCTGCAGACACTGTGGAGTAGAAAGAAGCCATCCTCATTGTGCTCCATCAAATTCCCAATCCACAGACTCCATGAGCATAACAATTGGTTGTTATGCCACTAGGTTTTGGAGCAATTTGTTCTGCAGCCACAGCAACTATATTACCTCCCTAGTCTTCCTTGCAGAAAAGAACACTGGACTTGAAATTAAGAGAGTTAAATATATTGTATCTCTGTCTTTTGGTACTCACTGACTGTGTCAAGTTGGGCATGTCATTACCCATCCCTGAGTTCTTAGTCTTCCAGGAATAAAATAAGGGGATGGGGCTAGATGATTTCTAAGACCCTAGGAAGCTTGAAAATTTTACCAACAGAGACTTACTTATGGGATCACCCAATCAAAACCATGTCAATTGATGTGGCAAGAGGTAAACTTTTTAATTGAGATTCTTAATTTTTTTAAAAAAATCATTGTAAGAGATGAACTCAACTAAAACCATGAGAAAAACAAAAGAATTCCTTTAATTCATACTTCATGAAAGGAGAGTGTATTTGATCGAGCAAGTCATTTGGAATAAAAATGCCATAAAAATAAAATGTTATCCCTCCCCTTCTGCCTCCTCCAATCCCTTACACTGGCTAATGGAGGGGGAAGAGTGAATTAAATTGGAGTTCAGGTCAAAGGTTTAGTTGATTCATTCCAGAATAGTCATTCCCTCCAGCTACTCCAGTAATGACAGACATTGCAGATGTTCAGGCGGTTTTGTCCCCACCCCAGTTCCCATCGTCCTAAATGATAAGGCCTCTCCTCCTTCCCTGGGGAGATGACCTCACCTTCTAATGGCCTACCTAATTAGGAAGCATACCAGCCTGGCGAGAAGACACCCTGTTTTCTTCAAAAGCATTGGGGAAATTTCCCAAGGGGCCAACCTGTTTCACAGAGGCAAAGGGAAAAAGTAGACAGCCTGTAATTAGTGTAATAACCTGTTCAGATTCCACCTGCCTGTGATTTCCCTAGCTTGTTCATCCATTCATGTATTCATTCATTCAGGCAACAAATATTTACAGAGTAGCTGTGATATGCAAACCCTGGTGATATGACAGGTCCCCCAGAAGGAGCTAATGATTTGTGTGCAAGCGATTGATTAAGAAAGTGCTCCCAGAGGTGTGTGGTGGGGAGTGAGGGGAGCAGGACCGGGAAGGAGAAAACACAAAGCGGAGGCTGATTTTGCAGTAAGTCCAACCTAGGAATGATCTTGCAGGGAGCTCTGGAGTGGAAAGTGTACCTCCGGATTTGTCCCAATTCAAAGCAGAGGAGCTGGACTTTCACATTTCTGCACAAGTCATTGGTAAGGGCTGCCCTGGTAGGAATATAAATCCCAGGCACTCTAGTGTTCTGCACATGCAAACAAACTGTCTCTATAGCGTGTGGGACAATCCTTCCAAAAAAGTCACCGGGTGCAGGCCAGTAGAAGTGAAATATCATAGAGGCCAGGGGAAGACATTTTTCTCCTCTGCCATCCCCAATATATTAGCAATACCTCACTTCATGGTTGCAAGATGACTGCAGAAGCTTCAAACCTCCCATCCTCTCACAATATCCAAAGGCAAGAAGAGACCAGAAGGAAGCTAGTCTCCCCTAAATATCTGACATGTCAGGGAGGAAAATTTCTCCCAGAAGCCTCCATTTTGCATCATATCTTATTTGTCAGAAGTGCAGCAGTACATACTTTTAAACCAATCATCAGCCAAAGAGGATAGGATTATCATGAATGGTTTTCTGGATTGAAAAAAGGTCCCTCTCCCTGAGCATTTGGCCAGCTTGCATGATACCCAATAGGTTCTTGTTAGCAAGGAAAAAGAGGGAATGGCTTTTGGGTGGACAATGGTCCATGTGGGCTACATGGTTATTCAGAAAGCTCCATGCTTCCTGGGCTACAGTGACTGGTTCAGGGATGGGTATGGTACTCAAGCCAAGCCAATCAGAGTTAATTCTGAGAATTTTGCTTTAGTCACCAGGAAGAGGCCACTCCTCCTTCCTGAAAGCATTTTAGGCAAGATTTGTGGCAGCTGTCATGGCATGATGAGGAGACTGAAAATAAAGCCAACACCAGGAGGACAATGAAGTAGAACCAAACGTGGTAGAGAGATCAAATCTGGACATATTCAGAACTCTTGAATCCAGGCTTGCCCAAAGCCACCTCTAAACTTGGGCAGAAAAAAAGTCACCTTTTGCTTAAGCCAGCTTGGATTGGTCTTCTATTTCTTGTAACCAAAAAAGTCTCAAGTAATACAAGTGGCAAATGATACACACTCAGCCTCCGCCCTTATTTAGTTCACAATCAAGTGGGGGAAGTAGGTGCTGAACAAATAATGACAAGCGCAGTGTGGCTAACAAAGGTCAAATGCAGAAGACTCCCAGACCACATAAGACAGAGGTGCCAGACTGGCCTAGAGTCTGAGAAGGCTCCTTGGGGAAGTGTGGTTCAAGGTGAGATTGCAAGGGAAATGGCTGAGTTTTCCATCGTTGCCCTTATCTTCATAGAAAGAGCAAGGAGCAGGCACTCAGGGAGCCCATGGATTTCATCTTCTCTGACACACACCTCAGTCTTTCATCCACTCTTCCAATACTCTAATTTGTTCAAAAGCTGTCAAAAAAAAAAAATCAGATAGGAATGGCAGCAGCGAGGCGCACTTTCTGAGTTCTCCTCCGGATCTTATTACAAACGGGACCTATAACCCATCAAAGAACTCTTTGCTCATCACACAGAACAGCTAAGAGACTCATGGATTACTTGAAGGTGCGCTAATTGGGCGAGCAGGGAAAGGAAGGAAGGGAGCGGAATGAAAACGCCGGCCGGTGGCGGAATCCAGGCCCGCGGCGGCGAGGAAATCCCGGCTGCAGCGGCGGCAGCGGGGGCGGCGGCGGCAAAAACCGCAGTGGCACCCGCAGTTCCGGGCACGCACGGGATCCCAGAGCAGAACGGAGAGCACAGAGACCAGGAGGTGGGCTCTTTCCTTGCGTCCCACAGCTGATTTCTCCCGCCGGGAGGGCGGCTAGTGGGCCCTAGGGCGGACAAAGAACACAGACTCCATACCTGGGCCCCTCCCCCCCGCTCTTCCAATCCTACCCCCGCCCTTGCAGAGACTTAAACTGGCCCCTGAACTGAGGAGTACTGTCAGATTACAGAGGAGCCATAGTAGTGCTCAGGCTCTGGGAAGCCTGATAGGCAGCCCTGACCCAGGGAGACTGGGAAGTGTGTGATTTTGGCTGGGCTAGGAGAGAAGAGACTCCTCCATCCCCAGCCACCACCTTTTCTGGCCTGCGGGAAGAGGGTGACGCGCGGCTGGGCTGGGAGAGAGAAGACCCCTCCATCCCCAGCCCCCACCCTTTCTGGCCTGCGTAGGGCGGGGCAAGTGCAACTGCAGAGACACTCCCAGGGATCAGCAGTAAGGCAGACACAGCTCTGGGCTTTCAGCAGCTCAGAAATCTCCCTCCCACAACCCCCCATACACACACACACTGAAGAAGTGCCCTAAGACTCAGGAGTACTGGACACGGTGCTACTCTCAGTGTGCGTATGTGCAGGCAAGGGCAGAAACTGCACTGACTTTGTAAAAACTATCATCCAGACCCCTCAGGCCCACGCATTTAAATCTACAGTCCCAAAGTCACTCTGGGCACCAGGTGACCGGCTCTGCCTGCACAATAAGCAGGGGGCTCTTTGGTACAGCAGAGGACAACCTGGACATTACTTGGTGGGCTTAAGCCAAGACTGGCGCTGCTTTTTGTTTTGCTTTGTTTTGTTTTGTTTTGCTTTATCTTTATATCTTTGATATCTTTGCCTTTGTCGAGTGGGGGTTATCGGGTGTTTTTACATGTGAATGTATGTGATTTTTTTCTTTGTTGTTGTTGTTGCTGTTGTACTTGGTGATTTGCTTTGTTCTGAAACTGCCCTACCAGGGCCCAGCTTAAGAGGCACAAGATTCAACATATCCAGAGGCCAACTCCAGACCAAACCAGAGTACTACTGGGTTTGACCTACAAGTCATACACCCAGAGGGAATTCTCCGCAGGCACTAGAGCCCATAGAGGCCAAACCACATTTAAGTGGTCAACCCTCACGCAGCAGAACGCCCTGCGGGGGTCAGCCAAGTCTCACAACGAGTCAGCCCAGGAGTTAACCCCACCTACTCACAAGCAAAAAGCAATTAAAGATCTTCTTGAACAGGACAATATACACAACACAAGAGTCACCTTTGGAGCACACACAGAGGAGAAGAACAAAGTAGTGCAAGTCAAACATAAAGGACACATACTACATAAGATAACCTAGCAAGAACTAAGGGATCTACCTAATACATCAGAGCAAACACAGAGAGTCAGCCAGAATGGGGAAACAAAGATACACATCCCAAATAGAAGAACAGAAGAAACCTCCACAACTGGAACCAAATGAAGCAGAGGTAACCAACCTTTCAGAGACAGAGTTCAGAACACTGGTGATAAGAATGTTTAAGGAGCTTAGAGAAGACATAAAGAAGGATGTAGAAATCATAACGAACAACCAGTTAGAACTAAAGAACACAATTACCGAAATTAAGAACTCACTTGAAGGAGTTACCAGCAGGTTAGATGAAGCAGAGGATCGAATCAGCGACTTAGAAGACAAGGTAGTAGAGCTCACCCAAACGAAACAACAGAAAGAAAAAAGAATAAAAAACAATGAGGATGGCTTAAGAGACCTCTGGGATAACATCAAGCGCAACAACATGCGCATCATAGGAATACCAGAAGGTGAAGAGAGGAAGCAAGGGATCGAGAACATATTTGAAGTAATAATGTCCGAAAACTTCCCCAATCTGATGAAGGAAACCAACATACAAGCCCAGGAAGTGCAGAGAGTTCCAACCAGGATAAACCCAAACAGGTCCACACCAAGACACATAGTTAAAATGGCAAAGCTTAAAGATAAAGAGAGAATCCTAAAAGCAGCAAGAGAAAGACAGAGGGTTACATACAAGGGAACTCCCATAAGACTATCAAATGACTTTTCTACAGAAACATTGAAGGCCAGGAGGGAGTGGCAGGAGATACTCAACGTGATGGAAAACAAAGGCCTACAACCTAGATTGCTTTATCCAGCAAGGCTATCATTTAAAGTTGATGGAGAGATAAAGAGCTTTCCAGAAAAAAATAAACTAAAGGAATTTATTACCACCAAGCCAGCATTGCAAGAAATACTAAAAGGACTTCTGTAAATAGAAGAAAGATCAAAACAACCTAACTACAAAGTTTAAAATGGCAATAAATATGTACCTATCAATAATCACTTTAAATGTAAACGGATTAAATGCTCCAATCAAGAGACATAGGGTGGCTGACTGGATAAGAAAGCAAGACCCTTGTATATGCTCTATACAAGAGATTCACCTCAGAACAAAAGACACACACAGGCTGAAAGTGAAGGGTTGGAGTAAGATATTTCATGCAAATGGCAATGAGAAAAAAGCTGGAGTTGCAATCCTTATATCTGACAAAATAGGCTTTAAAATGAAGACCATATTAAAAGATAAAGATGGGCACTATATAATAATAAAGGGATAGATCCGACAAGAGGACATAACCCTAGTAAACATCTATGCACCCAACATAGGAGCACCTAAATATATGAAACAGGTACTGACTGACATAAAGACAGAGATCAACAGTAACACTATCATAGTAGGGGACTTCAACACACCTCTGACAACAAGGGACAGGTCTTCCAGACAGAAAATCAATATGGAAACAACAGCCTTAAATGATACATCGGACCACTTGGATTTAATCGATATTTTCAGAACATTTCACCCCAATGTTGCAAAATACACGTTTTTCTCAAGCGCACATGGAACATTTTCCAAGATAGACCATATGTTAGGCCACAAAACAAGTCTTGATAAATTTAAGAAAACTGAAATCATACCAATTGTCTTCTCTGATCACAATGCTATGAAATTAGAAATGAACTACAGGAAAAAAACTGGAAGACACACCAATTCATGGAGGTTGAATAACTTATTACTAAATAATGAATGGGTCAAGCAGGAGATCAAGGAAGAAATCAAAAGATATCTCGAGACAAACGAAAATGAAAACACGACGACCCAAAATCTATGGGATGCAGTGAAAGCAGTCCTAAGAGGAAAATTCATAGCACTGCAGGCCTACCTAAAGAAACAAGAAACATCACTAATCAACAGTTTACCTTCACACTTAAGGGATCTGGAAAAAAAACAGCAAAAGAAGCCCAAAGGGAATACAAAGAAGGAGATAATAAAGATCAGAGCAGAAATAAATGAAATAGAAACCAGAAAACAATACAAAAGATCAATGAATCCAAGAGTTTGTTCTTAGAGAAGATAAACAAAATTGACAAACCTTTAGCCAGACTCATTAAAAAAAAGAGAGAGAGGACCCAAATTAATAAAATCAGAAATGAAAGAGGAGAAGTGACAATGGACACTGCAGAAATACAAAAAGTTGTAAGAAATTACTATGAGCAACTATATGCCAACAAATTTGACAATCTGGAAGAAATGGACAATTTTCTAGAGGCGTACAACCTTCCAAGGCTAACTCAAGAAGAAACAGAAAACCTGAATAGTCTGATTACCACCAGGGAAATTGAATCAGTAATCAACAATCTCCCAACAAACAAAAGCCCTGGACCAGATGGCTTTACAGGTGAATTTTACAAAACGTTCAAAAAAGAATTATCACCTATTCTCTTCAAGCTCTTCCAAAAAATCCAGAAGGAGGGAAGACTCCCAAACACTTTTTACGAAGCCACTATCACCCTGATCCCAAAATCAGACAAAGACACCACAAAAAAAGAAAACTACAGGCCAATATCTCTAATGAACATAGATGCAAAAATCCTCAACAAAATATTAGCGAACAGAATTCAGCAATACATTAAAAAGATCATACACCATGATCAAGTGGGATTCATCCCTGGTATGCAAGGGTGGTTCAACATCCGCAAATCAATTAATATGATACACCACATTAACAAAATGAAAAATAAAAATCACATGATCATATCAATAGATGCAGAAAAAACATTTGATAAAATCCAACAGCCATTTATGATAAAAACCCTTAAGAAAGTGGGAATAGAGGGATCATATCTTAACATAAAAAGGCCATATATGACAAACCCACAGCTAACATCATACTCAATGGGGAAAAGCTAAAACCATTCCCCCTAAGATCAGGAACAAGGCAAGGTTGCCCACTATCTCAGCTTCTATTCAACATAGTGCTGGAAGTTCTAGCCACAGCAATCAGACAAGAAAAAGAAATAAAAGGCATCCAAATTGGTAAGGAGGTTGTAAAATTATCATTATATGCAGATGATATGATACTATATATAGAGAACCCTAAAGACTCCACCAAGAAGCTATTAGAGCTGATAGATGAATTTAGTAAAGTAGCAGGATACAAAATTAATATTCAGAAATCAGTTGCGTTTCTATATACCAATAATAAAATATCAGAAGGAGAAATTAAAAAAAAAATCCCATTTACAGTTGCTCCAAAGAGTATAAAATACCTGGGAATAAATTTAACCAAAGAAGTAAAAGATCTGTACTCAGAAAATTATAAGACACTGAAGAAAGGAATGAAAGAAGATATAAATAGATGGAAACGCATATCATGTTCATGGATAGGAAGAATTAATATAGTTAAAATGTCCATACTGCCTAAGGCAATATACATATTTAACGCAATTCCTATCAAACTACCAACGACATTTTTCACAGAAATAGAACATATAATCCTAAAATTTATATGGGACCATAAAAGACCCCGGATAGCTTCAGCAATCTTGAGAAATAAGAACAAAGTGGGAGGTATAACAATACCTGACTTCAAATTATACTACAAGGCTACAGTAATCAAAACAGCATGGTACTGGCATAAAAACAGACACATAGATCAATGGAACAGAATAGAGAGTCCAGAAATAAATCCATGCCTATATGGCCATTTAATCTACGACAATGGAAGCAAGAATGTACGATGGGGTAAAGACAGTCTATTCAATAAATGGTGCTGGGAAACCTGGACAGACACATGCAAAAAAATGAAGCTGGACCACCTCCTTATACCACATACAAAAATAAATTCTAAATGGCTTAAAGACTTAAATGTAATATCTGAAACCATAAAATACCTAGAAGAATATATAGGAAGAAACTTCACAGACATTACCCGGAGTAAGATTTTTACTCATATATCCCCTCGAGCGAGGGAAGTAAGAGAAAAAATAAACATGTGGGATTATATCAAACTAAAAAGTTTTTTCACAGCAAAGGAAACCATCAATAAAACAAAAAGGGATCCTACTGAATGGGAAAAGATATTTGCCAATGATATATCTGATAAGGGATTAATATCACAAATCTATAAAAAACTCACTCAACTCAACTCCAAAAAAACAAACGACCCAATTAAAAAATGGGCAGAGGACTTGAAGAGACATTTTTCTAAAAAGGACATACAGATGGCAAACAGACATATGAAGAAATGCTCAACCTCACTAACCATCAGAGAAATGCAAATAAAAACCACAATGAGATACCACCTCACCCCAGTCAAAATGGCTATCATCAATAAATCAACAAAGAACAAGTGCTGGCGCGGATGTGGAGAAAAGGGAACGCTTGTGCACTGTTGGTGGGATTGCAGATTGGTGCAGCCGCTATGGAAAACAGTATGGAGGTATCTCAAAAATCTGAAAATGGAACTACCCTATGATCCAGTAATTCCACTCCTAGGTATCTATCCGGAGAAATCCAAAACTCCAATTCAAAAATCTTTATGCACTCCTATGTTTATTGCAGCACTATACACAATAGCTAAGACATGGAAACAACCGAAATGCCCATCGGTAGACGACTGGATTAAGAAACTGTGGTACATTTATACAATGGAGTATTACGCAGCCATAAAGAAGAAAGAAATCTTACCATTTGAAACAACATGGATGGACCTAGAGATCATTATGTTAAGTGAAATAAGTCAGACAGAGAAAGATAAGTACCATATGATCTCACTTATATGCGGAATCTAAAGAAAAGAATAAGTGAATGAACTAATCAGAAACAGTTTTGGAGACAAAGAGGAAAAACTGAGGGTTGCTAGATGGGCAGGGGGGTGGGGGTAAGGGGGAAGGTGAGGGGATTAGAAAACAATCAGTAACCACAAGATGGCCATGGGGTTTTGAAAATTAATCTGGGGCATGTAATTTAGTGGTTACCAGAGGGTAAGGGGGTTGGGGGGTGGGAGATGAGGGTAAGGGGGATCAAATATATGGTGATGGAAGGAGAACTGACTCTGGGTGGTGAACACACAATGTAATTTATAGATGATGTGATACAGAATTGTACACCTGAAATCTATGTAATTTTACTAACAATTGTCACCCCAATAAATTAAAAAAAAAAAAGGATGAGACAAAGTGACACATGTAAAGTTAAAAAAAAAAATCAAATTTTTACCCCCACACTCATGTAAAAGCTTTTAGTTCTGGACAAAGACTGATTTCTTCCGTGTTCAGGAGTGTTTTCTTAATTCCTTGACTCCCCACATGAATCAGAGCAGTGAAATCAGGTCTTGAGGTAGAGGAGGGATGTAAAGACTTTCCAGGCAGTTTCGAGTCCTCAGTGTGGCTGAGAGGAGCTGTGGGTGGGGGTGCTTTCCAGAAAATGTGGCACTCACGCCTCCCCTGATGGAAAAACCACTCACATTCCTAATCTGCCTGGGGATGTTTGTTCTCAGGCATCATTCACTGACTTGGAAGGGAGAAGATCTCTAGGTTTTTCTCAGAGCCACTGTCTCTTCCTAGGTATGTGGTCTTAAAAAGGACTGTGAGCCTCAGTTTCCTAATATGCAAAATAAGAATAATAAAATCTGTCTGACTTCATGGTCATATTTTAATACAATCCGATTTACTAAACCACCTCGGAGGCTTGGGGAGCCCGCGGAGGAGGTTGTTGGTGATGACGCTGACAGGTAGGCTCCACCCCATCAGGACCTGCGATCCCACCACTTCCCTCAACAGCGGCCCACCGGCCCCATTCTCAGCCCTAATAGAGGGACCAAGTCTTCCAGTTTCCTTTCTTTGCTGACCACCCACTAGTGCCCCAATCTGTGGCCAGCACTGCAGCTTTCATATCAGGCACTGGATGAATGTGACCACGTGGAAGGGTCATGGCTTCCATTTAAGGGCTGTCCTTTCACTGCTCAAGGCTGTCTGGTTTGCTCCTTTGGGGCCTACATTGGCCCCAGGACCTTCACCTTGATTCCAAAGCAGACGTGGTTGGGCAGGTTCTTGGTGCTTCACCATCCACGTTGTAACATATGAGTAATTCCTGAAGCAAGCTCTGTTCACATGATGTGAACAGGCCCCAGAATTGTGTCACCCAGCTTAGGGCACCTCCAAGCTGGTACTTGAACACAACAACTACAGCAAGCTTTGCAATCACTATTGAAACAGTGGGCATCTTAACACATCAGGACAACCTCTGAAACAGCACCAGGTCAGTCCTTGGGAGTTGCTGGGAGTCAGTCCGGGTGCCCTTAGACAACGTTGGCCTTGGCTCCTCTACCATGCCTGGCTTTCCAGACAGTGTTTCCAAGGCTGTTTCAGAGTCCCCAGAGAGAGGACAGCCTGTGGACCCTGTGTACACCGTCGCTCCCCCTTCCCAACTTCAGAGAGAACAGCCCAACCTTTATCATTTGAGAAGTGGGATTCTGAAGAACTTGTTTGAAAGATGGGAAAGAACAGAGGAAGGGGCTGACAGTTGGGCTAGCGGGTTGTCAGAGCTCGTCTCATTTTCATTTCTGATGACTCACCCACAGCCAAGAATCTCTAGTTGACATTTTTATTCTAATGACCTTGAGAGATAAAGTCCTTTCAGGGCTGATATGAAGTAAATGGATCAGCCGTTTCTTCCAAAACGACGCAAATGGTTCTGAGAGAAAAGATTCTTTAAATTAGAAGTAGTTCCCTTTAGTGTGCGTTTGGATCACCTGGGCACCGGGGGAAAACCTGGATTCCTGAGACCCCACATTCTGAGGGTTTGGGCTTGGAACCAAGCACCAGGGCTGGAGTCCCCTCCACAGCCAGCCTACTGTTTCCTAGAGCTGCAGTTAACCTCTCTGTGCCTCAGCTTTCTCAGTAGGGAAGTGGGTACGATTACGCCAGTACCCCAGGGTTTGTGATGATAAACTGAGTTAATAAGTGTAAGGTATTTAGAACAGTGGCCAGCATGTAGTAAGTGCTCAATAAATGTGTTGTTATTAGTATCAGGTAGAGCCCAGGAAGCTGTTTTTAACAAGGAGCCCTGGGTGATTCAGATGAAAGGATCTGTGAGCCACACATTACTGTCCACTCTGCAGATACACTGGGGGCTAGCAAGAAGATGGTGGCTGGCAAGCGCGGATTGCAGAGAGGCAGATGCCGCCAGCGAGAATATAGTGCTATGTCTCCCCCATCTATGGCTCCGTGGGTGTTCCTTTTTGGCCTCACCATATCCTGCGTTCTTATGTGGGGAGCAGGACCAGAGACCCCACGTGACTCCCTGCATGACAGTGGGCCATTTCTCCAGCCCTCATCATCTGCAGGCGACTCCGTTCCCTTTTGTAAGAAATAAGGAATAAGGAGTAAGGCACTTTAGGACCACCAAGCCTTTTGTGTATTTGGAGAGGCAGCAGCGATTTCCCCCTGTTGGAAATAGCTTGTTATTCCAATTAGACAGGGAATACATGCTAATTACCCCCCAAATCAGAAAGGTCAGACAGGCAGAAAGAAAAAAACTATAAATAATCCCCCAACCCAGAGAAAACACTAGTTATGGGTTGTTTCTATTCCTACACACACACACACACACACACACACACACACACACACAGAATTTTTCTTTTACCACAATCACCCTTTTCCCTTCAATAATGTGACAGGCACATCTTGCTATGTCATGTCAATAAACATAGTCGGGTGACATTCATTTTAATGTTGCTCAGTTTTGCAAAGTATGGACATAATGTTATTTTGCCAAAGCCTACTTGTCAGACATTTAGGTTACTCCTTTTGGCTGGGCTGATCAGCTGTTGCAGGAACAGCAGAGTGGCATGTCCCCGCAGGGCCTGCACTTTTCCTTCGGAAACAAAGTACATGTACAGTTTTGCTCAATGTCAGTCTCATCTGGAATGCTGAAAGCTCCGAAATGAAACGGTTATGAATTCATGCTCTCAAATCAGTTGCATCCGTTTCAAACCCAGCTCTACCACCAATTAGTTCTGGACTCTGGGCAGCTAATGAACCTCCGAAGGCCTTGGTTTCCTGTCTATAAAATGGGGACAGTGATAGAGGCATCTCAGAGGTCGCCCTGAGCAGTGTACGAGATAATGTGTGTGAAGTCTTAGCAGCACGCCTAGCACAATTCTCAGTCACTTATCAAATACTTAGTAAACTGAAATAACACTAAATGTCTTTGCACTTTAGTCAAAACCCCTGCGGATAAATACTTAAGGTCAGAGGGCTACACTTTTTAAAGAGTTAATTCATACTATTAAATTGCCTTCCAGAAACATAATGCCACCCTTAAAATATAAGAATTCTGGTTTCTCTTTGCCCTCACAAACACAGCTAGGTACTTTCTGTGCTAATCTGTCTGTCACCCTCTTGTGTTGGGAGGTAGGGTCTGGAGCTGGCATAGCAATTTCTTGAGGCCACTGAGATGAGGCCTCCTGAGTCAGCATCCTTCTAAGGCGGAGAGACGGCTGGTATCCCATGGGGCAGAGAAGCATCCACCCTCTCTCACTCTGTGACTAAATCCCAGGAGACTGGCCTAGACGTTGGAGTCACCTCTGCCCAAGGCTTTCAGCGGAACACTTAGTATCTCTATCCTGGACCCAGCAATGCTGCCCCACCTCCAACCCCCAGCCTGGTCTGCGAGCAAAACACTTGGAACCAGTGTGAGCTTACACAGAGAGTACTGTGGTCCTGAACTGATGGTCCTTTGGATCTTACCACGATCCAGATCCCCGGCCTCCTTTCATAGCCTTTCTCCTCTTTCAGCTGTGACCAGCTGTGTCTGTTTGCCAGCCGCCAATGGCTAATTCCAGGATTACACTTTGTAAGTGGATGAAATGTAATATCTAGAGCTTTATATTGCTCCCAGCAGCGAAGCATGGGTGTGGGGACAGAGCCAGGGGTGCAGTTTCCAGACTCTCAGCCTCACGTGGAAAGGTGTTGGCTCAGGTAGTAAATGGCCATCAACTGTGATTGGATGGCCATCAACTGTGGATAGTTGGCCGTCAGCTGTAACCAGTGAGCCATTGGCCACTAATATAACTGCTGTGGCTACGCTAGCAGCAAATGGGGGCTAGCAAGGAGATGGTGGCTGGCAAGCGTGGATTGCAGAGAGGCGGATGCCGCCAGTGAGACTATAGTGGTATGACTCCCCCATCTATGGCTCTGTGGGTGTTCCTTTTTGGTCTCACCATATCCTGCGTTCTTATGTGGGGAGCAGGACCAGAGACCCCACGTGACTCCCTGCATGACAGTGGGCCATTTCTCCAGGGCCTGAAGGTCACGTGCAGACCATGGAAGAGCTCGGCCAGCTCTACGGAATCCTGTCATAGTACACAGCCCCTGGAAGCGAGGAAAATCCTGGTAGAGAGGGATAAACTTTACCACAACATGTTTTCAGCTCCTGAGCAATTGAAAATCTGCTCTCGAACACACTCTCTAAATGTGTGGAGAAAGGACGGGAAGAAATTTCTTCCAGGTGGTATGACCTTCTCTCCCCAAAGTTCCACCCTCAGAATGCACTTAGGAAAGGGGATTTGAGGATCATAGAAAGAATATGAGCACTTTCAAAAGAGGGAGGTATTTTTCATTTTCGGCAGTGACTTGACACCTATCACAAATAATTTCAACCCACAGAAAGGCATTTATTAGGGATGGTTGTTTTTTTGTGTGTTTTTTTTTTTTAATTTATTTCTCAGCTGAAGAATAGTGATATTTTCTCCCAGATTAAAACAAACAAACAAACAAAAAATAGGCATTCAGAGAAATCTAAGTCTAAGAAAAAGAAATTATTAGTAACAAAAATAACAACAATAAAATAAGCCACCATTTATGAAGCACTTAATGTGTTTTAGGTGGTTCACCATAATGTTTCCATTCATTAAATCTCAGCATAACGATAGCCTAAGACAAAAGATATATTATCCATATTTTATAGATAAGGAAACCAAGCTTAAAGAGGCAAAACAATTTTATCAAGGCTGGCTAAGGTCTTTCTAACCTTTTACTAAAGTATACATCAGAAAAATACATGCTAAGGAACCAGTGGGAAGGATTTCACCAAGTGAGTATGTCCATGTAACCAGCACCTCAACACAGACACAAGACGTCAGCACCTGCCCCAGGAGCACTCCCACTCCCTAATCCCCAGTGGCTCCCGCCACTCTGACTTCCACAGTAAACTAATTTTGCCGGTTCGAACATGCATGTAAGTGAAACCATGCAGTATTTACTGTTTTGTCCATTGCTTCCTTCCTATGACTTTATGCCTGTGAGAGTCACTCATGTTGTCGCATGCAACATGTAGTTGCTCTTTCTCACTGCAGCATAATCCTCTGTACATGGGTACTGTTCTCAGTTGATGAACTTCTGGGTTGTTGCCAGTGGTGGCTCTTACAAATGGTGTGGCTATGGAGCACTCTTGAAGGTGTCTTCTGGTGCCATATGCACACATTTCTGTCAGTATGTAATTCAGGGTGAAATGTTCAGCTCTAGTCGCGTCTGCTTTCCAAAGTCGCTGGACCCATTCACACTCCCACCACCAGTTGTTTCATTGCACCATTAAGACTTTGTATCTCTTGCTTTTGTTGTAGCCATTCTGCTGGGTGGATGTCAGGTAATTATGGGTGGAGGGGTTGAGCATCAGACCTAAATATTTCTAGCTCATTGCTTAGTAGTTTGATGTCTGGCACTTGGGGGTGCTTGAGGGATACTCATTGAACTCTCGTTAATGACTCCAGTGCGCATGGTATTTCTTCACTAGTATCTGCTTGTTGCCTCTACCTTAGCTCCAGACCTGCATATCACAGGTCCCAACTTCTCCTCTGAAACCACACAGCAAGACAGCCTGACATGACACCTTCCGTCTCTGAGGCTACAGTTAGTAGGACAAGGAAGCCACAGCAAGCTGTGGGCTGACTCAGGAGTGACAAGTGTGGGAAGAAGGCCCAGCAAAACGGCGGGGCCTGAGGCGGGAGATGCAGGCAAACAGCCAAGGGGCCCTCTGTAGCCAGACCAGTAGTCACTGTTTCCCTTGAAGAACAGTGCATTGAGCAAAGAGAGGAAGAAAAACAAGGAGGAGGCT
This sequence comes from Rhinolophus ferrumequinum, assembly GCF_004115265.2. Classification (NCBI taxonomy): domain Eukaryota; kingdom Metazoa; phylum Chordata; class Mammalia; order Chiroptera; family Rhinolophidae; genus Rhinolophus; species Rhinolophus ferrumequinum. The sequence goes on from NC_046300.1 coordinate 66,347,599, forward strand.
GTGCCAACAGCCCCACATGTGTTCACTCTAGCACAGGAGAGGAGAGCCTCTTAATCCCCTGCAAACTACAAGGTTTCATTAGGGCAACTCTTTCAGAAGAAATCAAATAAATGTTCCAATTTTAAACACCCTCCTGAGAACAGGATTAAGTATTAGTAAGACAATTCTATTCATTCGGGAAAATAGACAGCTGCCCAGGGCCCAATGCCCTCAAATGCACATGTCTGAGGACTTTCTTCCTCTTGCCCCTTCATCCTTACCCTGCTGACAAAGTCTGGGAAAGGAATAATGACAGTAATAGCATTTCTGAAAACTGATATATAGGGGGTACTGGTCCAAGCACTTTGCTGGAGTCACCTCATTTGATCCTCACTAAGACCCTACAGGCAGGGACAAACCCTAGCCCCAGGGAAAGGTGGGAAACAGGCTTGGAGAGGTAATATATAAAGATCAAACACCTGGTAACAAGTGGTAAAGGAGGGCCTTGAACGCTGGTGCTCCAGTTATCCACTCCTGTGGAACAAGTTACCCCAAAACTTAATGGCTTAAAACAACAACCATTTGGGCAGCAATCTGCTCCACGTGGCACTGACCAGGCTGGTGGAGGGGCTCATCTGGAGGATCCCAGACGGCTTCTCTTGTGTGACTGATGCCTTGGCATCTTAGCTGGGCAGCTCAGCTGGGACTGTCACTTGGAAGGACAGGTGTGACTTCTCCAGCACAGGTGTCTCAGGGTAATTGCACATGGACATGGCAGCTCAGCGCTAGCAGAGTTCCCAGGAGGAGAGTGGAAGCTGCCTGAGGCCTGGGTCCCCAAGCTGGCACAGCACTGCTTCACAGCTGCCAGAGAGCCCGGCCGGATTCAGGTCAGGAGACACAGACTCCATCTCGCAATGGGACGACTATCAAAACGTTTTAATTTACCACATTTGTCTGTGTTGGATTCCAGAGCCCTCAGCCATAACTGTGAACATATACTGCTTCACTGGCTATTGCTGTGTATGTCCTCTGTGTTGGACATTTTACACACGTGCATATCCTGTTTTACTTAGTCCTAAAAGAAAGAAAGAGATATAAAGAAGAGGAGGAGGAGGACGTAGAGGAAAGAAAGGGAAAGGAGGGAAGGAGAAAGGAGGGGAGCCTAGAAAGCACACATTTCTCGCATTTTATAAATAAAGAAACTGAGACCTGGGGAAGTGAAATGCTTTGTTATGTGGCTAGTGAGTCAAAACATGAGGAAGCATCAGACGGGTACTGGACTTATGGGGGATCACTTCATAGATTATATAAATTCCTGAACACTGCGCTGTACACCTGAAATTAATATAAAATAATATTGAATATCAACCATAATTAAATATATACGAGGTCTGATAATTAAGTTTGCGAACTCATCCTAGAAAAAGTGCTACCTACCTCATTGCTGAATATCACTTTGGTCACCTTTAAAGAACTCCCCTTGGGAAGCTATTTATTGATACCAGTGCCTAGTCCACCCTTCAAAGCAATTTTGGAACTCTTTTTCTGGAATGGCCATCAGGACTTTCATTGTATTATCCTTGATGTCCTGAATATTATCAAAATGTCTTCCTTTCAATATTTCCTTTATCTTCGGGTAAAGAAAGAAGTCACTGGGGGCCAGATCAGGGGAGTAGGGAGGGTGTTCCAATACAGTTATTTGTTTACTGGCTAAAAACTCCCTCCCAGACAGTGCCGTGTGAGCTGGTGCATTGTCGTGATGCAAGAGCCAAGAATTGTTGGTCAGGTCATCTAACTTTTTCAAGCCGCCTTTTCAGCACTTCCAAAGAGTAAACTTGGTTAACTGTTTGTCCAGTTGGTACAAATTCGTAATGAATAATCCCTCTGACATCAGAAAAGGTTAGCAGACAGGTAGTAGACTTGGGGGAATTATCACTTTGTGAGGGATGTAAATGCCTAATCATTATGTTGTTTTGTACACCTGGAACTAATATAAAAAACTATGAAGAAGCTCCTGTTCTTTCTATCCTTCACACTTCCTCCCTTCTAGGTCCATGAACCCTTCGCTCTGGCAAGTCTGTAGCTACACTTTTCCCAGTTCCCAAATACAGCTATGGGTGGAAGAGTCAAGAGTATCCCTTGATCCTTAACTTTTGTTTAAAGAAACCCCAGTTTCCAGAACAGTCTCCCCCATCAGTGGCAGCTCGGGTTTGTTTAAAGAAAGATGAGCGATTACAGGGATCAGCTTTGATGGCAGAGATTTTCCTCCATCTGTCCACCCATAAGATCCAATTTCCTCAAAAATGCTCAGCGGAGATATTGAAACTGCAGATGCTGCTCAGGAACAAGAAAATGTATTTATCCACATGGATCTCCAATGTAGTGGGCAACTCTGAGGATGTACCTGCAGCAGCGAGAAAAGAGCCAATGAAACCAAGGAGCTTTCTGCATGAAATCTCTCATCCTTCACACCCTGCCATCATACAAGAGCTGCTAAATCTCCCTTTATAATAAAAGCTGCTAAATAGCTTTACTGCTGTAACGTGTCAGTGTGGGTAACAGAAAACAGGCACGGAAGGCTTTATTATACCAAGGAATGTTTTCATGACACTGTAATTCCCTCATTTTTTTTTTTGTCCTGACAAGAACTCATACACATAGACAAAAATGTGAATCTAGTTTAATTCCGGGCTCTCAAAATTATTGCTAATGTGATTTCTTAATACCCTTGGTTCAATCCTAGAATTTCAAAAATTTCTGGCTAAGATTTTTCTTTGGCTGGAAGCAATGTAGCCAGGAGGTTGAAAGTGTGGGTTCTGAAGTCAGCCTTCCTACCTTTGCCTCCTGCCCCTGCCCCCCAGTAGCTGGGGGGCCTTGGTAACTCGTGCCTGTGCCTCTGTTCCCTCATGTCTAAAGTAGGGATAGCAGCAGAACCCCACTCCCAGGGCTGCTCTGAGGCTAAAAGAGACAAATCTGGAAAGAGCTTAACACAGCACCTGGCACTTACTACAGTTCGTGTTCATTAAGTATTAGCTGTCTCCTTATCATTCTTATGAAGGAACCCAAATAGTTCCAATATCTAAGGAGTCATATACAACATGTGGATATGTGCATATCTTGTGTAAAATGATCAAGTATCTATGCCTTTATCAATCACTTTTAAACATTTTAATTATTATAAAAGGAATTTGTCTATTGTGGAAACATTTTTTTAATATAGAAAAGTAGAAGAAAAAAATAATCACCACCTTTTATCCAAAAAAGGCTTACAAATAAACTTTTTTTAAAAACATTTGGCTTATATACTTCCAGTTCTTTTTAGTGTGCATAACTATTTAACTTTTTTCATAAAGCACTTGCTTTTTATAGCTTTCTCTAGTCACTAGTGATAGATCATAAATACAGTCACATAATTAAATATTTCTAGACAGCCTCAGATTAAACAGTTTAGTCTCCAGCTCCTGAATATATTGCTATTTGTTAACTGATCCTCTGCTGTTGAACATTCAGGTTGCTTCAAGCATTTCTGCAATGTTAAAAACAACACTGAAATTAACATTCTTGGAAATAAACTATGGTACACATCCATGGCTATTTTCTCAGGATAAATTCCTAGAAATAGAATTTTTAGGTCAAAAGTTCTGCATATTTTTAAGGTTATACATAGGACCATTGCATGCTCCAAAAAAGGTACATTGCTCCTATCATTGGTGAATCAATATTTCTTTCCCATAAATTTACGTACCCCTGAGCGTTCCTTGCTCAATTTAACAATTTGTTATTTAGCAACTACTGTTTCCAGACACTGCTGGGGACGACGAGAACAAGTCCTTTTCTCCCCTATGCTCCATCTTCACAGAGTTCCTACATTCAACTCTGAAGATCTGGTTTCAGTCTGGCCCCTTTATCTCTCTACTGTACTGTCAGAGAAATAGGTCTGTCTGATAAGTGGAACAGGGGTGGAGACAGCTCTTCGGTCTCTGGGACTGTGAAGACCCCGTTCTTTCCTGTCCCTCAGCCAGGAATGTGCCAGTCCTCACGCCGCTTCCCTACAGCTCCTGGGAACTCTCTGCCTTGGTCTGCTCTTCTGGTTCAAGTCTTCCAGCTAAAAGTGTGGCACGAGCTTATAACCCAGACAGAAGAGGGTTTCCACACAAGCCCCCATTCTAGTGGATTCGTAGTGATAACCTGGATCTCTAAGAAGGGTTCTGAGGCTACATTTGAGCTCAGTTGAAAGAGTGCTGTGATAGAGTAGTGATATTTTCCATAGACATAGAGTGGGAAATAATGGTATGTATGCCTACAGATTCTGTTATTTACTCCATTTTCAGGCTTTGGTTGTCTTTAGGACAGAACCTCTGGATTCAGGTGCCATTTACCTGTATTTCTGCTTTCTTTTCTTCTTTTCTACTTCTTCACACTCTTCCCAGTTCACTTTCTCTTTCTCTTCTTTTTTCTATACTTCACACACATTTCTTATCTTTGTAAATCTTGTTTTTCCTACAGACTACACTCTCGTTGTGTTAAGCTTGCCAGGAGAGCATAGTGTTGCATCCTCTCTCACTCCCTTGGTTTCTTTCTTTTTCTGCCTCTCTGCTCCTACAGCCATCCACTAGGTTTACCCTCTCTGTGTTAACAGAAGCTGTCGGTGGTAAACAGGATTCCCCAAGCCAGCAATCTATTCCTGATGAACTGACCACTGTTTCCCTCAGGAAGCCCCACTGTTTGGGCAGGAGGGGCTGGGCCCTGATACAGTCACCAGGAAGCCACCTCCATAGGAAGCAAAGCACATCATTTGTGGTTACAGCATCCACCGACTGCTTCACAAGCTCCTGGAGACTGATAAATATCACTTGTAGAATCAACTTCATGTGGGCCCAGGCCTGTGGGTAGCACGGAAACACTTAGCCTCATGGGGTTAACGGTCTATGGGTGCGGTATTGCATTTCCGCTACACAGCCTTTCCTTACTGAGCTCTAACTATGAATCAGACATTGTGTTCAGGCTTTACATGCATTATCTCAATGAATCTTCCCACTAATCTGGAGGTTCTTTACCGTCATTATCAGCATTTTACAGATGACAAAATTGAGGCTTGGGGAGTCGAAATAACTTTCCCAAAATCACTCTGCTAGGGAATCGAGGGAACTCCAACTGGTCTGTGCAGCTCCACCTCATATGTTAGTCAATATAATGTATTGCTCCTTCTGTGGAGGCCAAATGTCACACCTACTCATCCGGCCCCACCAAAGAACTTGGAAACAAAAAACAAGAAAGATGGAATCTGGAAATCAAACCATAGAGTCGATCTACAATGAATCAGATCAGCAAACTGCAAGGTAGTTCCAAAGAAATACCCCAGCACCAAAGTCTGTAAGAATGAAGATATTAGCATGTTTAAAGAAAACAACTGTGTCCCTTTGAAGGAGGCTTGGTTACTATTACAGATGGTCTAACTTACAATGGTTCAATTTAAGATCTTTCGACTGTATGATGGTGCGAAAGTGATAGGAATCCAATTGGAAATGTATTTCGAATTTTGAATCTTGATCTTTCCCTGGGCCAGCGACATGTGGTGCAATACTCTCTCGTGATGTCCGGCGGTGGCAGCAAACCATAGCTCCTAGTCGGCCACGCGTCACGAGCTGAAACAGCTGATACTCCACAGTGTTCACTATGTTCGACGGTTCTGCCCAGCTGCAGGCTAAGGCAAATATTCTGAGCATGTTTAAGGTAGGCTAGGCTAAGCTCTGATGTTTGGAAGTTTAGATGTATTATATGCATTTTCAATTTATGATATTTTCAAATTATGATGGGTTTATTGGGACATAACCCCATTGTAAGTCGAGGAGCATCTGTAGTAGAAATCCTCAGAAAGGGGATTTAAAGGATGCCCATTAAGTACCACCCAGGGGGGAGGTGGGAACACTAGGTCTGCTCTGCCAAGTGGCATATCACTGTGAGACTAATCATTCATTCTTATATATAGAATACCTGCTATGAACTAGCCACTGCTGGGCACTGTTCTGGCACTCAAGGAGCCTATGTCTACTACAAGAGGCAGATTTATAATGAACTCAAAAAGCCCTACCAGAAGGAAATGCCATGCTCACGGATTGGAAGGATTAATATTGCTAAAATGTCCTTACTACTAAAGCAATATATAAATTCAATGCAATTCCTATTAAAATACCAATGACATTCTTCTCAGAATTAGAACAACTGAACCTAAAATTTATATGGAACCACAGAAGATCCTATATAGCCAAAACAATTTTGAGAAAGAACAAAGTGGGAAATATCATGCTTCCTGATATCAAAATATACTACAATGTTACAATAATCAGAACAGCACAGCACTGGCATCAAAACAGATATATAGCTCAATGGAATAGAATAGAGAGCCCAGAAATAAATCCTCACTTACATGGTCAATTAATGTATGAAAATGGAGTCAAGGATGTACAATGGGGTAAAGACAATCTCTTTAATAAGTGGTGTTGGGAAAACTGGACAGATACATGCAAGAAAATAAAACTAGACCACTTTCTTACACCACATACAAAAATAAACTCAAAATGAATTAAAGACTTAAATGTAAGGCCTGAAACTATAAAACTTCTAGAAGAAAACATAGGTAGGAAACTCTTTGACATTGCGCTTACCAACATTTTTTTGGATATGTCTCCTTGGGCAAAGCAAGGAGGTATTTAGCACTTCTTCTAGGATGAGTTCAGAAAAAATAAACAATGGGACTACATCAAACTAAAAAGTTTTTTCATGGCATCCATAGAAAATTGGATGTAGCCATACCCATATCTGATGAAACAGACTTCAGGATAAAAAACATAACAAGAGACAAAAATGGACATTTCATAATGATAAAGGGGACAATACAATAAGAAGACATAATGCTTATGTATGCCCCCAATCAAGGAGCACCATAATATATAAAGCAACTACTAACAGAACTAAACGGAGAAACTGACAAAAACAATTATAGTAGGGGACATAAATATGCCATTGACAGCTATTGCTATATCATCCAAACAAAATTCAACCAGGAACTATCAGCCTTAAATGTCACATTAGACCACTGGACATAATTGACATTTCACAGCATTTTATCCTAGAACACCAGACTATACATTTTTTTCTAGTGCACACGGAACATTACCAAGGTATATGTTGGAACACAAAACTAGCTTCAGCAAATTTAAGAAGACTGAAATCATACCAAACATATTCTCCAACACGAGGCTTTGAAATTGGAGATCAACTGCAAAAAGAAACCAAGAAAAACCACAAATACATTGAGATTAAACAACATGCTATTAAAGAATGACCCAGTCAAAAAGAAATAAAAAGAGAGATCAAAAGATACATAGAAACAAATGAGAATGAAAAAATACATTATATCAAAATTATTTGGACATGGCAAAAACAATATTAACAGGGAAATTTAAATAATTACAGGCCTATCTCAAGAAACAAGAAAAATTCCTAATAAACAACCTAACATTATATCTTAAAGAACTAGAAAAAGAAGAACAAATGAAACCCAAAGTCAGTAGAAGGAAGGAAATAATAAAATTTAGAGCAGAAATAAATGAAATAGAGAATAAAAAGACAATAGAAAAATTAATGCAACAAAGAACTTGTTCTTTAAAGTGAAAAGACACAAATAAACAAAATCAGAAATGAAAGAGGAGAAGTTACCACAGATACCACAGAAATACAAAGGATCATCCAAGAATACTATGAAGGACTATATGCCACCAAAGTCAATAACCTAGAAGAAATGGACAAGTTCTTAGAAACATATGATGTGTGACAATTAAGTTCCTGAACTCATCCTAGAAGAAGTGCTAAATACCTCACTGCTGAATATCACTATGGTCACCTTCGAAGTCCTCCCTTTGGGAAGCTATGCACCGATGCCAGTGCCTAGTCCACCCTTCAAAGCAATTTTGGAACTCTTTTTCTGGAATGGCCATCAGAGCTGTTGTCGTATTACACTTGATGTTCTGAATGTCATCAACGGATCTTCCTTTTAATATTTCCTTTATCTTTGGGTAAAGAAAGAAATCATTGGGGGACACATCAGGTGGGTAGGGAGGGTGTTCCAATATAGTTATTTGTTTACTGGCTAAAAACTCCCTCACAGACAGTGCCCTGTGAGCTGGTGCATTCTTGTAATGCAAGAGCCATGAATTGTTGATGAAAAGTTCATGTCGTCTAACTTTCTCACACACCCTTTTCAGTACTTCCAAATAGTAAACTTGGTTAACTGTTTGCCAGTTGGTACAAATGCATAATAAAGAATCCCTCTCATATCAAAAAAGTTTAGCAACATCGTTGCAACAAAGTTTGAGAAGTTAATTGTCTAACCTTGTATAGCCTTCCTAGGCTGAATCACAAAGAACTGGAAAAGGACATCATAGGAATGGCGGCAGTGAGGTGGTCTTCTTGAGTACTCCTCCAGAACTTACCACAAACTGAACATCTATAACCTATTACCACAAACTGAACATCAAAGGATTCTCTGCTCATCACACAGAACAGCTATGAGTCTCGTATGAGGATTACTTGAAGGTGGGCAGACTGGGTGAGCAGGGGAGAGGGAAGGGAGCCGACTGGAGACAAGGACAGTATCCACAGCTGTGGAGACGCAGGGGATCCCAGGACAGAACAGAGATCACAAGAGCCAGGGGGTGGCCTCTTTCCCTGCGTCCCACACCTGATCTCTCCCACCGAGAGAGCAGCATATCCAGCATTTGAGGCAGTAACCTCAGCTTAGAACTCCAGCTGGGCCCTAGGTTGGACAAAGGAAGTAAACTTCATAACTGGGCCCCTCCCCCACTCTCCCAGTCCTACCCCCGCCCTCCCAGAGATTCAAACTGGCCCCTGAACTGAGGAGTAGTGTCAGATTACAGAGGAGCCCTAGCGCTCAGGATTTCGGAAGACCCGGCAGGCAGCTCTAACCCAGGGAAGAGGCTGGGCAGAGTGTGACACTGCTGGGCTGGGAGAGAGAAGACTCCTGCATCCCCAGCCCCGACCTTTTCTGGCCTGCCTAGGACAGGGCAATTACAACTGCGGAGACACACCCAGCAGCCAGCAGCAGGTAGCAGAGGCAGATCTGGGTTTTCAGCAATTCAGAAATCTCACACCCTCCACATACACACACACACACACACACACACACACACACACACACACACACACACCCAACAGAAGAAGTGCCTTAAGACTCAGGAGACCTGGGCACAGGGCTGGCTGTGTTACTCTCAGTGACCATATATGCAGGCAAGAGCAGAAACTGCACTGACTTTGTAGATACTACCATCCAGACCTCATAGCCCCACTCATCTAGAACTGCAGTGCCAGGGTCACTGTGGCACCAGGTGACCGGCTTTGCCTGCACAAGACGCAGAGGACTCTTTGGTACAGCAGAGGACAACCTGGAGATTACTTGGTGGGCTTAAGCCAACACTGGCACTGCTTTTTTTGTTTGTTTTTGTTTTTGTATTTTTGATATTTTTGCCTGTGTTGAGTGTGGGTTATTGGTTGTTTTTACATGTGAATGTATTTGGCTTTTTCTTTGTTGTTGTTATTGTTGTGCTTGGTGATTTGCTTTGTTCTGAAATTGCCCTACCAGGGCCCAGCTCAAGAGACACAAGATTCAACACACCCAGAGGCCAACTCCAGACCAAACCAGAGTATTACCGGGTTTGACCTACAAGTGACACACCCAGAGGGAATTCTCTACAGGCACAAGAGCCCATGGGGACCAAGCCTCAATTGAGCGGTCAACTCTCACCAGCAGATCATCCACTGTGGGCAGAGCCAAGTCTCACAACTAGTCAGCCTAGGAGTCAATCCCACCTACTCACAAGCCAAAAGTAATTAAAGCTCAACTTTAACAGGACAATATACACAACACAAGGGTCACCTGTGGAGCACATGCACAGGAGAATAGGGAAGTGGTGCAAGTCAAATATAAAGGACACATACTACATAAGATCACCCAGTAAAAACCAAGAGCCCTAGGGGATCTACCTAAGACATCAAAGCAAACACAGAGAGTCAGCCAGAATGGGGAAACAAAGAAACATGTCCCAAATAAAAGAACAGAAGAAACCTCCAGAATTGGAACCAAATGAAACAGAGGTAACCAACCTATCAGAGACAGAGTTCAGAACACTGATGATGAGAATGTTTAAGGAGCTTAGTGGCAACATAAAGAAGGACAGAGAAATCATAATGAACAACCAGTTAGAACTCAAGAATACAATAACTGAAATAAAGAAGACACTTGAAGGAATTACCAGCAGGTTAGATGAGGCAGAGGATCAAATCAGTGACTTAGAAGACAAGTTAGCAGAGATCACCCAAGTGGAACAACAAAAACAAAAAAGAATTTTAAAAAAAAGAAAATGGTTTAAGAGACCTCTAGGATAACATCAAGCGCAACAACATGTTCATCATAGGAATATCAGAAGGTGAAGAGAGGGATCAAGGGATCGAGAATATATTTGAAGTAATAATGACCGAAAACTTCCCTGATCTGGTGAAGGAAACCTACATACAAGCCCAGGAAGTGCAGAGAGTCCACACCAGGATGAACCCAAACAGGTCCACACCAAAACACATTATAGTGAAAATGGCAATGGTTAAAGACAAAGAGAGAATCCTAAAAGCAGCAAGAGAAAGACAGTGGGTTATATACAATGGAATTCCTATGAGACTATCAAATGTCAGGCCAGAAGGGAGTGGCAGGAGGTACTCAAAGTGATGGGAAACAAAGGTCTACAACCTAGATTGCTTTGTCCAGCAAGGCTATCATTTAAAATTGAAGGAGAGATAAAGAGCTTCCCAGAAAAGAATACGCTAAAGGAATTCATTACCACCAAGCCAGCATTGCAGGAAATGTTAAAAGGGCTTCTGTAAGCAGAAGAATGATGAAAACAATCTAACTACAAATAACAAAATGGCAACAACTATGTACCTATCAATAATCACTTTAATGTAAATGGATTAAATGTTCCAATCAAAAGACATAGGGTGGCTGAGTGGATAAGAAAGGAAGACATATGCTGTATACAAGAGACTCACCTCAGATCAAAAGACACACACAGGCTGAAAGTGAAGGGTTGGAGTAAGATATATCATGCAAATGGCAATGAGAAAAAAGCTGGAGTTGCAATACTTATATCTGACAAAAGAGACTTAAAAATGAAGAATATATTAAAAGACAAAGATGGGCACTATATAATAATAAAGGGATAGATCCGACAAGAGGACATAACCCTAGTGAACATCTATGCACCCAACATAGAAGCACCTAAATACACAAAACAGATATTGACTGACATAAAGACAGAGATCAACACTAACACTCTCATAGTAGGGGACTTCAACATACCTCTGCAACAAGGGACAGGTCTTCCAGACAGAAAATAAATATGGAAACAGCGGTCTTAAATGACACATTGAACCAGCTGGATTTAATCGATATTTTGAAAGCATTTCACCCCAAAGCTGCAGAATACATGTTCTTCTCAAGCACACGAACATTTTCCAAGATAGACCACGTCAGGCCACAAAACAAGTCTTGATAAATTTAAGAAAATTGAAATCACACCAATTGTCTTCTCTGACCACAGTGTTATGAAATTAGAAATCAACTACAGGAAAAAACTGAAAGACACACCAATTCATGGAGGTTGAATAACATGTTACTAAATAATGATTGGGTCAAAAATGAGATCAAGGAAGAAATCAAAAGATATTTTGAGACAAACAAAAATGAAAACACAATGACCCAAAATCTATGGGATGCAGCAAAAGCAGTCCTAAGAGAGAAATTCATAGCAATGAAGGCCTACTTAAAACACAAGAAAAATCACAAATCAACAGTTTATCCTCACACTTAAGGGGTCTGGAAAAAAGAACAGCAAAATAAGCCCAAAGGGAGTACAGGAAGGAAATAATAAAGATCAGAATGGAAATAAATGAAATAGAGACCAAAAAAAAAAAATACAAAAGATCAGTGAATCCAACTGCTGGTTTTTAGAGAAGACAAAATCAACAAAACTTTAGCCAGACTCGTCAAAAAAAAGAGAGAGGACCCAAATTAATAAAATCAGAAATGAAAGAGAAGTGACAACAGGCACCAGAGAAATACAAAAAATTTTAAGAAATTACTATGAGCAACTATATGCCAACAAATTAGACAATCTGGAAGAAATGGACAATTTTCTAGAGGAGTACAACCTTCCAAGGCTAACTCAAGAAGAAGCGGAAAATGTGAATAAACTGATTACTACCAGGGAAATTGAATCAGTAATCAACAATCTCCCAACAAACAAAAGCCCTGGACCAGATGGCTTTACAGGTGAATTTTACAAAACGTTCAAAAAAGAATTATCACCTATTCTCCTCAAGCTCTTTCCAAAAAATCCAGAAGGAGGGAAGGCGCCCAAACACTTTTTACAAGGCCACTATCACCCTGATCCCAAAGACAAAGACATTACAAAAAAAGAAAACTACAGGCCGATATCTCTAATGAACAGAGATGCAAAAATCCTCAACAAAATATTAGCAAACAGAATTCAGTGGTACATTAAAAAGATTATGCACCATGATCAAGTGGGATTCATCCCTGGTATGCAAGGGTGGTTCAACATCCACAAATCAATTAATGTGGTACACCATATTAACAAAATGAAAAATAAAAATCATATGATCATATCAATAGATATATTTGACAAAATCCAGCCATTTATGATAAAAACCCTTAAGAAAGTGGGAATAGAGGGACCATATCTCAACATAATAAAGGCCATATATGATAAACCCACAGCTAACATCATACTCAATGGGGAAAAGCTAAAACCATTCCCCCTAAGATCAGGAACAAGGCAAGGTTGCCCACTTTCTCCATTTCTATTCAACATAGTTCTGGAAGTTCTAGCCACAGCAATCAGACAAGAAAAAGAAATAAAAGGCATCCAAATTGGTAAGGAGGAAGTAAAATTGTCATTATATGCAGATGACATGATACTATATAGAGAGAACCCTAAAGACTCCACCAAAATACTATTAGAACTGATAAATGAATATAGTAAATTAGCAGGATACAAAATTAATATTCAGAAATCAGTTGCATTTGTATATACCAATAATAAAATATCAGAAGGAGAAATTAAGAAAACAATCCTATTTACAATTGCTTCAAAGAGTATAAGATACCTAGGAATAAATTTAACCAAAGAAGTAAAAGATCTGTACTCAGAAAATTATAAGACTCTGAAGACAGAAATTAAAAAAGATACAAATAGATGGAAACACATATCATACTCAGGAATAGGAAGAATTAATATCGTTAAAATGTGCATATTGCCTAAGGCAATATACAGATTCAACGCAATTCCTATCAAACTATCAAGGACATTTTTCACAGAAATAAACATATAACCCTAAAGTTTATATGGAACCATAAAAGACCCCGGATAGCCGCGGCAATCTTGAGAAATAAGAACAAAGTGGGAAGTATCACGATACCTGATATCAAATTATACTACAAGGCTACAGTAATCAGAACGGCATGGTATTGGCATAAAAACAGACACATACATCAATGGAACAGAATAGAGAGCCCAGAAATAAATCCATGCCTATATGGTCATTTAATCTACGACAATGGAAGCAAGAATTTACGACGGGGTAAAGACAGTCTATTGAATAAATGGTGCTGGGAAACTTGGACAGACACATACAAAAAAATGCAGCTGGACCACCTCCTTACATCATATACAAGAATAAATTCAAAACGGATTAAGTTAAAGACTTAAATGTATTTAAGATCTGAAAGCATAAAACTCCTAGAAGAAAATACAGGAAGAAAGTTTACCGACATTACCTGGAGTTAGATTTTTACTGATATATTGCCTAGGGCAAGGGAAATAAGAGAAAACATGTGAGGTTACATCAAACTAAAAAGTTTTTTCACAGCAAAGGAAACCATCAATAAAACAAAAAGAGATCCTACTGAATGGGAGAAGATATTTGCCAATGATATATCCGACAAGGGGTTAATGTCCAAAATTTATTTTAAAAAAACTCACTTAACTCAACTCCAAAACAAACAACCCAATTAAAAAATGGGCAGAGGACATGAAGAGATATTTTCCTAAAAAGGACATACGGATGGCAAATAGACATATGACAAAATGCTCAACCTCACTAACCATCAGAGAAATGCAAATAAAAACCACAATGAGATACCATCTCACCCCAGTCAAAATGGCTATCATCAATAAATCAACAAACAAGAAGTGCTGGCAAGGATGTGGAGAAAAAGGAACCCTTGTGCACTGTTGGTGGGATTGCAGATTGGTGCAACCACTATGGAAAACAGTATGGAAGTATCTCAAAAAACTGAAAATGGAACTACCTTATGATCCAGCAATTACACTCCTAGGTATCTATCTGGAGAAATCCAAAACTCTAATTCGCAAAAATTTATGCACCCCTATGTTAATTGCAGCATTGTACATAATAGCCAAGACATAGAAACCACCAAAATGCCAATCGATAGACGACTGGATTAAGAAACTGTGGTACATTTATACAATGGAGTATTACGCAGCCATAAAGAAGAATGAAATCTTACCATTTGCAACAATATGGATGGACTTAGAGAAAATTATGCTAAGTGAAATAAGTCAGACAAAGACAAATACCGTATGATCTCACTTATATGTGGAATCTAAAGAAAAGAATAAAGGAACGAACCAATCAGAAACACCCTCAGAGATATAGAGGAAAAGCTAAGGGTTGTGAGATGAGGGGGGTGGGGATGAGGGAGAAGGTGAGGGGATTAGAAAGCACAATGGGTAACCACAAGATGGCCACGGGGATACGAGAGTCATTTTGGGAAACATAATCAACAATGTTGTAAAGATTTTGTAGGGTATTCGAAGGACACTTGTCTTATTAGGGAGACCACGTCAGGGATGGTGTAGATGCCTGATCACTGCACTGTACACCTGAAGCTGAAGCTGAAAATAATGAATGTCAACTACAATTATATATACATACACACACACACACACACACACACACACACACACACATACAAGAAGTGGAGTACAGTATTAGGAATAGAGACAGTGGACATGTAACGGCTGTATGCGATGTCAGAGGGGTAGTAGATTGGGGGAGGGGTTATCACTTTGTGGAGATATAAATAATAAATGTTTATTACATTGTTCTGTACACCCGAAACTAGTTAAAAAACAAAACAAAACGTTTTAAAAGCCATTTTCACTGAACTGTACACTTTCAAATGGTTAATGGTTCATTTTATGTTATGTGAATTTCAACTCAATAAAAAACATTTTTTTAAGCCAAAAAGAAAACAAAGAACTGGAAAATCAAAACGCATCGATCAATAACAAGGAAACTGAAACAATTATCGAAAACCTCCCCAAAAGGAAAAGTCCAGGACCAGATGGCTTCACTAGTGAATTCTACCAAACATTCAAAGACGATATAATACCTGTCCTCCTCAAACTCTTCCAAAAATTTAAAGAAAAGGAAATACTTCCTAACTCAATTTATGAGGCCAACATTACCCTGATACCAAAACCTGGCAAGGATAACACACAAACAAAAAAACTACAGACTAATATTTTTTATGAATACAGATACAAAAATCCTAAACAAAATACTAGCAAATTGAATACAATACACTAAAAATATTATACATTATGATCAAGTGGGGTTCATCCCAGGGTCACAAGGATGGTTCAACATATGTAAATCAATCAGTGTGATACACCACATAAACAATATAAAACATAAAAATCATATGATTGTATCAATAGATGCAGAAAAAGCATTTCAGATACAACATCCATTTATGATTAAAACAGTTAATAAAATGGGTATAGAAGGAAAGTACCTCAACATAATAAAGGCCATATATGACAAACCCTCAGCTAATACCATGCTTAATGGTGAAAAACTGAAAACTTTTCCTCTAAAATCAGGAACAAGACAGGGATGCCTCCTGTCAATGCTGTTATGCAACATAGTAGTGGAAGTCCTAGTCCAAGCAGTCAGGCAAGAGAAGCAAATAAAATGCATCCAAATTGGGAATGAAAAAGTTAAATCATCACTTTATACAGATGATATGATTGTTTATAAAGAAAACCCTAAAGATGTCACCAAAAAACTATTAGAAACAATAAGCAAATACAGTAAAGTTGCAGGATACAAGATCAATGTACAAAAATCCATTGTTTTCCTATATATTAACAATGAAATTTCAGAAAAGGAAATGAAGAAATAAATTCCTTTTGAAATTGCAATAAAGAGAATCAAATACCTAGGAATAAATTTAACAAAGGATGTGAAGGACCTATACACTGAAAACTACAAGACATTATTAAAAGAAATTGAAGAAGACACAAAGAAATGGAAAGGTATTCCATGTTCATGGATTGGCAAAATCAACATAGTTAAAATGGCCATATTACCCAAAGAAATATACAGATTTAATGCAATCCCCACCAAAATCCCAATGGTGGTTTTCAAGAAATAGAACAAAAAAAGTCATTAGATTTGTATGGAATGAAAAAACAAAACAAAAAATTGAATAGCCAAAGAAATCCTGAAGTGAAAGAACAAGTATCACACTCCTTGACTTCAATTTATACTACAAAGTGACAATCAAAACAGCATGGTATTGGCAGAAAAAGAGACACACAGACCAACGGAACAGAACTGAGAACACAGAAAGAAACCCACATGTATAGACTTATAGGCAGATAATTTTCAACAATGGAGCCAAAAACATATAATGGAGAAAAGAAAGCCTCGTCGATAAATAGTGCTGGGATAATTGGAAAGCCACATGAAAAAGAATGAAACTAGTCTTCTGCCTGTCACCATGTACCAAAATTAACTCAAAATGGATCAAAGACATCAACATAAGACCTGAAACAATAAATTGCATAGAAGAAAGCACAGGTACTAAACTTATGGACCTTGGGTTCTGAGAGGATTTTATGAATTTGACCTCAAAGGCAATGAAAGCAAAAGCAAATATAAATGAATGGGACTATAACAAACCAAAAAACTTCTGCAGGGCAAACATAACAAAGAGGCAACAAACTGAATGGGAGAAGATATTTGCAAACACACCTCCAATAAAGGGTTAATATCCAAAACATATAAAGAACTTATACAACTCAATAACAAAAAAACAAACAATCCAATTAAAAAATGGGTAGAGTGAAGGAGATCCAAGCTGGGGGAGTAGATAAACATTGTGCCTGCATCCTTCCCTGAACACATAAAAATTACAACTAAATTATCAGAAAATCAACCTGGAAAACCATCTGAAGTCTAACCAAACAGAAATCCTATAACTAAAAATATACAGAAGAAGCCACATGGAGACTGGTTGAGGGGTGAGGACTTGGAACTTGCCCCAAACTTCCCTGTGGTGGTTGAGGGACATCTCAATTGTGAAGGTTCCCCCCAGAGGAGCAAGGGACTCCAGCCCCCCACACCAGGCTCCCCAACCCAGAATGCTGGGGCCAGGAAGAGGAGACCCCATAATATCTGGCTGTGAAAAATAGTGAAGATTCCAACCATTCGAGTGGGACAGAAGGCTGCAGGAAACCCAGATGTCTTCTTAAATGGTACACATATAGACTAACTCACTCACAGGCACTCACCTTAGGCTCCAGCGGAGGGATGGTGACTCACTTGGGGAGCCTCGGACATATATGGGGGATAGACTGAGGTGTGTGGCTTCAGGGGGTCGACTGGAGGACAGTTGGCATTTTCCCGGTAAGTGGTCCTCTTCCTGTGCAGCCTGCAGGCAGGCAGCATCCTTCCTATGTTGAGCCCACCCCCACAGGCCAAATCTGAATCTGATTGGCCTGGTGAGCTCTGCAGCTCTGCCCTGCTGACTCAGCTGAGACCCTACCCCACCCAACTCATGCACCGCCAGAGGTACTTTTTTCCGTGAGCAGCCAATCCTGCCCCCATTGCTCACTTCCTTGGAAAACTGTCAGAGTCCACAGGCCACATGTTGGCAGTGACTGGCCTCAGCGTGCTCTGAGACTTTTGCTAAATTGCTCCAGGCTCAACACTGGCATCAAACCAGAGTCTACATCAACCTGGTGACCACAACCCTTTCACTCCAGTGACTCCCTGAGACCCTGCCTCACCCAACTCACACACCACACATCTTTATCAGCGGCTGAACCTTAAGGGAGCTACAGGTGGCAGCAGGCCTCCAGGTGTCCTGGCTTTTTACAGTTACCCCAGGCCTGTTACTGGTGGTAGTCATCCTCAGTTCACAGTGTGGCCTCCACGTGCCTCCAGGTTTAGCACAGGCAGTGAACAACCATGAATTGCTTTGTAGCTTCTACCAGACTTCCCAAGGGACTGAGGAGTTTTTCACAGGCAAAGCCCACAGTGGCAGAGCCAGGCTTCAGACACATGGAGCTGATGCCAAGTCCTTGCTCTAGTTTCCCAATGCTGCAGAATCTTCCAAACTTGCCATCTTTTTACACCACATCCTTTCTTCTCTACATTTCTAGAGGCAAATGGCTGAAAGAATGAGCACTGGAATTGTATCTGGGCCTGAACCCAGGCTCCTTGGCACATATTAGCTGTGTGACCTTGAATACACCTCTTTGGGCTAAGCGATAAAGGGAATTTACTGGTAATATAACTACCAGTAATAATTCTATAACTATATGTAACTGAATAGTCCAGCATAGACTACATTCAGTTCTGATTTGATTCAGGGGCTCAAACCTGTTTTCTCCTTCTCAGTCTTTTGTGATTACTTCCAGACTCTTGTCTCCATTCTAGATGGGTTTTTCCCTCATGGAAGCAATGTGCCATAGCTACTGCCCTACATCCTCCCATGTTGCTGTCCATCAAGAAAGTGCCTCGGTCCTGGAAGTCCCACTAGAAGTTGTGCTGCTTCAGTGGCTCTCATAGGGCTGTTGCACAGCCCCGAGCCAGTCCTTGGAGGATCGGAATGAGCTGATTATCTTAGGCCAAGTCCTGAGCTTTATGTCTGAGCAGGGGATAAGAACCCCTTCCTAACCACATATGCTGACAAGAAGGACAGGGGTGCTATTCGAGGGTAATTAGAGAATATTATCAGAAGTCTGAATAGATTCCAGATATGCTTGACAAAAAAATAGTAACTTTTCCATGCCTCAATTTCCATTTCTGTTAAGTGGGGATTATAACAGTGTCTTAGTTGGCTTGAGCTGCCTATTCAAAACAACAAGCACTGGGAGGCTTAAATAACAGGAATTTATGTTCTCGTAGTTCTGGAGGCTGGAAGTCCGAGATCAGTGTCAGCATTGTTGGGTTCCTGGTGAGGGCCCTCTTCCTCCTAAAGGTCCCATCTCCAAATACCATCCTATCTGGGGTGAGGGCTGCAACATGTGGATTTGGGGGGGACACAATTCATTCCATAGCAGATAGCATCTACCCCATTCAGGTTATGCGAAAAAAGAGGTAATGCTGCAAAATTCTAGTAGTATTTGGCCCTCAAAGCATGAATTAATAAATAGTTTATAGACTATATGTTTTGACTTTTTTGTTCTTTCTTTAAATTGAGGTACAATAAAATTCGCTCATTTTAAGTATAGAGTTTGATTTATATTTATCCCTGAAATCCTCTCGTTCCATACAAATAGCTAAGCCATAAATCCTAAGAGGTGCATAATTTCATTATTCTTATTATGCTTAATTAAAATAACATTGATCTTGGGTTACTGATTAACTCTCCACCTCCCTCAGCCTCCCTTTAGGGTAATTTGTTTCTAAATCCCCCACACAAACACAGATTAGTATTTTGTTTTTCCTCTGGATATTTCAGTTACTTTTCATGATTATTTCGATTATTTTCTTACCCATTACAGGTAGTATTCCTCAAAATAGACCTTACTTGGGAAAATGGAAAGGAATGAAGACCTTGGTTCAAAATGGTTCTGATATACCGTTAAGAAAATGAAAAGGCATGTTACATATTGGGGGAAAATGTTCACATTATGTATCTATGACAGAGAATTGTATATATAAAGAATTCTTGGGCAGCTGGATGGCTCAGGTGATTAGAGCTCAAGCTCTTTACAACAGGGCTGCTGGTTCGATTCCCACATGGGCCAGGGAGCTGCGCCCTCCACAACTAGACTGAAGACAACAAGCTGCTGCTGAGCTACCGGAGGGGCGTCCGGATGGCTCAGTTGGTTAAAGTGTGAGCTCTTAACAACAAGGTTGCCGGTTCAATTCCCACATGGGATGGTGGGCTGCGCTCCCTGTAACTAAAGATTGAAAATGGCAACTGGACTTGGAGCTGAGCTGCACCCTGCACAACTAGATTGAAGGACAATGACTTGGAGCTGATGGGCCCTGGAGAAACACACTGTTCCCCAATAAAAAAAAAAAAGTTAAAAAAAAGAATTCTTTAATCTCAATAATATTAAGACAAACAAGCCAATTAAAATGGACAAGCCAATTAAAATGGGCAAAAGATCTGAACAAATACTTCACCAAAGAAGATATACTATAGGTCAATAAGCATATGGAATATGTTCAACATCAATAGTCATTTGGGAAATGAAAAGTTAAGCCACAATGAGGTAATGCTAGACATAAACTTTGATACTGAAATTTAAAAAGACTGGTCGTACTAAATGTTGGTGAGGATGTAGACTATCGGAACTCTCATACTGCCGGTGGAAACGCAAAGTGACACAAACACTTTGGGAAACTCTTTGGGAAACTGGCTATTTCTCCCAAAGTCAAAAAGAGTGACCAAAAATTGCAGCAATTCCACTCCTAGGTATTTACCCAAGAGAAATGGAAACAGATGTCTATACAAAACATGTACATGAGTATTCACAGAAGCTTTATTTCTAATAGCCAAAAACTAGAAACAACGCAAATGTCCATCAACAGGCAAATGGATAAAGAAACTGTGGTATACCCATATAATAGAATACTACTCAGCACTAAAAAATGGAACGACTGTTGATACACGCAATACATGAATGAGTCTCCAATAATTATGCTGAAAAAAGAGCCAGGCACAAATTAGTACTTGCTGTATGATTTCGTTTTACATCATGTTCTAGAAAAGGCAAAAGTATAAGGACAGAAAACAGATTTGGGGTTGCCAGGGGCGGGAGGGAACTGACTGCAAATTAGCATAAGGAAACTGTCAGGGGTGATAGAAAGTTTCCACATCACGCTTGGGTGATAGTTACAGGCGTTATCTGTAACTATCAACTGTAAGCTGAAAGTGGATGCATTTTATTATAGAAATTTATACCATGACAAAATTTATTTTAAAAGTAGCTGTGTAACCTTGAGCAAGTTATTCTGTTTTTCTTGGCCTCACTTTCCTCACCTATACATGGTGATAACAGTTGTGACATTATGAGAATTAAAGGAGAGAATATGTGCAAACACTTAGAACATGGGTGTGCACAATAATAATGGTTTGCTTTCCTTGTTGGTTTTCATTAAACCACATATGGCCATATAACAGGTATACATTTATTTATTCACTCAACAAATATTTATTAAGCATCTACTACATTCCAGATATTGTCCTAGGCACATGAAATACACCAGTGAACAAAATAGACAGAGATTCTTGTGTTCATGATATTTTAAATTCTGTTAGGGGAAGACATACAAAAAACAATAAAGATAATAAGTAAGTTATATAGTATATTTAAAAGATAAGTGCTATGGGGGAGAAAAAGAAAAAATACAATAGGGTGACAGACAAGAGTGGTTAGGGCTCATGGTGGTGCAATTTTAAGCAGGATAGCCATGAAAGGCTGTACTGAGTAGATGATGTCTGAGCAAAAACTTGAAGGATACATACTTAGGAGAGAAAGGAAGGAATATAGGCAGGGAGGGAGGGATGACAGAACCATAATTTCCTAATTCAATTATCTGTCAATTACCCAAAGCTGAGCATTAATTCTGTGGGGTGGGGATGGAGGTGGTCAGAGTCTTCCTATTATATCAGTTTGAATGTTTTTATTGGAGTATAAACACTGAAAGAAATGACACCTGAAGTGAAGAATGTTTGCAGATCACAAGAAGACATATTGAAGTGATTGAATTCAAAACACTTAGATTCAAAAGTCACCTCAGTCACCTACTAGCTACATGCTGTCCGGCAAGTCATCAACCCTCTCAGAGCTCTAGTGTTCTATTTGAGGCAAGGTGATAAAAAGCACCTACGAGTGTGTGAAGATTAAAGGAGATAACATAGATAATATTTTATCATAATTCCTGGTGACTTTTTTTTTCAAGATTTTTTTTTTTTAATTGGGGAAGGGGAACAGGACTTTATTGGGAAACAGTGGGCACTTCCAAGACTTTTTCCAAGTCAAGTTGTTGTCCTTCCAATCTTAGTTGCAGGGGGCGCAGCCCACCATCCCTTGTGGGAGTCGAGGAGTCGAACCGGCAACCTAGTGGTTGAGAGCCCTGTGGCCCCTGTGGGAATCGAAACGGCAGCCTTCAGTGCTAGGAGTTCCATCCACCAGGGCCGGCTCCCCGGTGACTTTCTTAGTTGAGATCCCATTTGGCTCTGTGTGGCTGCCTCAGCTTGTATGGTCCCTTCATTCTGACTACCAAAAGCTCCAGAACAATGACTGGTCTGCTTTCTGCAGTCCCAATACTGCTTCCCTCACTGTCCAGTTATCATGTGCAATTTCAACATTTTTCCAACTAGATGATTTTAAATTCATATTCAATGATTTATGGAAATGGATGCTGGTATTGCACCCCCTGACACACACCTTTTTTAAGCACTTTAAAGAAATGGCCCAATCTTCTGACACTTGGCACAGTTGAACAGCAATCTGCCCAGTGGCAGAGTGCTTCCACTTCTGTTGGAGCTGGGCCTCCTGGGGAGACCCAGGAGAAAAGAAACCTTTCTAAAACATTTTATTATAAGTGAAATTCATTAGTTTAGATCTCAATGAATTATTATTCTCTGCTTTAAATCTTAACAAAATGGACAATACAATGATTAGAATCTCCTATGTTTGTAGAAAGACCCTATAATAAACCTATACTTGATGATAACACCAGCAGATTGGTCTTCAAACAAATTATTTGTCGCAAGAGGGAAAGGCCCCTCATTTTACAGTCAAAATAGGAGCCAGTGTCTCTTAATTTTTCAGAAGAACATTAACATAACTTCCAGAGGCAAATTTTTATTTTTTTAATTTATTGGGGTGACAATTGTTAGTAAAGTTACATAAATTTCAGGTGTACAATTCTGTATTACATCATCTATAAATCCCATTGTGTGTTCACCACCCAGAGTCAGTTCTCCTTCCATCACCATATATTTGATCCCCTTTACCCTCATCTCCCACCCCCCACCCCCTTTACCCTCTGGTAACCACTAAACTATTGTCTGTGTCTATGAGTCCTTGTTTCTCATTTGTTTGTCTTGTTCTTTTGTTGTTTTTGGTTTATACACCACATATCAGTGAAATCATATGGTTCTCTGCTTTTTCTGTCTGACTTATTTCGCTTAGCATTATACTCTCAAGATCCATCCATGTTGTCACAAATGTTCCTATATCATCTTTTCTTACCGCCGAATAATATTCCACTGTGTATATATACCACAACTTCTTTATCCATTCATCTATCGAAGGACATTTTGGTTGTTTCCATGTCTTGGCCACCGTAAACAAAGCTGCAATGAACATTGGAGCACACGTGTCTTTATGTGTAGATGTTTTCAGATTTTTTGGGTAGATATCCAGGAGAGGGATTGCTGGGTCATATGGTAACTCTATTCGTAATTTTTTGAGGAACCTCCACACTGCCTTCCATAATGGCTGCACCAGTCTGCATTCCCACCAACAGTGTATGAGGGTTCCTTTTTCTCCACAGCCTCTCCAACACTTGTTA
The DNA here is from genome assembly GCF_004115265.2 of Rhinolophus ferrumequinum. NCBI lineage: Eukaryota > Metazoa > Chordata > Mammalia > Chiroptera > Rhinolophidae > Rhinolophus > Rhinolophus ferrumequinum. The sequence goes on from NC_046300.1 coordinate 66,371,584, forward strand.
CTATTTGTCTTGTTGATGACAGCCATTCTGACTGGGGTGAGGTGACATCTCATTGTGGTTTTTATTTGCATTTCTCTGATGATTAGTGATGTTGAGCATTTTTTCATATGTCTATTTGCCATTTGTATGTCCTCTTTGGAGAAATGTCTCTTCAGGTCCTCTGCCCATTTTTCAATTGGGTTGTTTGTTTTTTTTGTTGTTGAGTTGCATGAGTTCCTCGTATATTTTGGATATTAGCTCCTATCGAGGCTAATGTTTGCAAAAATATTCTCCTATTCAGTTGGTTGTCCAGAAGCAAATTTGATATGGCAGTTTTCTACTTAAAACCCTCTACAGTTTCTCATCATGATTAGGAGAAATTTCTGTCAAAGAACAACGTTCAGAAGAATAAAACCCAACTCTTTCCCCACCTAGTTTTATTGAGATCTAATTGACATATAACATAGTATTATTTTAAAGTACACAAAATAATGATTCGATATTTGTACATATTGTGAAATGATCAGCACAATAAGTCTAGTTAATGTCTGCCCACCACACATAGCTACAGATTTTTTTTCTTGTGATGAGCAACTATCAAATATACAGCACAGTATTGTTAATTATAGTCACCATGCTGCTCTTTACATCCCCATGACTGATTTCTATAACTGGAAGCTTGTGCCTTTTGACCACATTTACCCATTCCGCCCACTCCCCTATCCCTCACCCCCCACCTCTGGCAACAACCAACCGGTTCTCTGTATCTATTAGTTCATATTTTTAAGATTCTACATATAAATAAGATCATATAGTATTTGACTTATTTCACTTAGCATAATGCCCTGGATTTCCATCTATGTTGTCGCAAATTGCAAGATTCCTTCTTTCCATTCATCCGTCTATTAGACATTTAGGTTGTTTCCATGTCTTGGCTGTCATGCACATGCAGATTTCTTCAACATAGTGATTTCTGAAAACACTAGTCTTACACTGATACAGAATAAATGTGTGATATATTTCTTTAACTCATTAATGAGAGCCAGTGGTATGGCAGAGCTGGTTCAAAAAGCTTTTGATGACAAGGGGTTTTATATAGTCCCTCAGGAAAAGTGTATGGAAGTAAGTTTTATTTATTTGTTCATTTTTTAAGTTAGAAACAAAACCGTCTAAAGTCCTTCAGGATGATAAAGCAATAACTTTTGGGATTATGTTCTCTACCTGACAGAAATCATTGGTTTCTCTGCAGGAGGACAGTTACCTACAGATGCACATAGACTTCACAGAAATCAGACCCAACCAGTGAATAGCAAAGTCAAACAAAGGTACAATCTCATAAAGAACTAAATCATCCTTGGATAGGCTTAGTAAATAATGCTCTAGTCCGACATTTAAAAAAAAATCTATAATCTTCCTTTTTGCCCTAATTTCTAAGTTTGGATCATTTTTCTTAACAGTTCTAAGTCTTCAACACGGCCGACAAAATCAGCTCCCTTCTCTGTCCAGCCCCATCTGGTAACGCTGTCCTCCTGTGATGAGTCCCTTCCTCTCTCTGGGCCACCACAGCTGCTTCCTTTGTCTGGAATGACAGCACCCCCTTTCCCCCGCCACTCATATTCTCTTTAAGATTGCAGCTTAAGTTATTTCCTCAAGGGAATTTTTACAACACCCCACCCCCTGGGACAAGGTCAGATCTGCTGTAAACACCCAAGGCAACCTCCTAAAGGTCTCCCTCTTGGCACTTCTTACAACTACTTCATTGTGGAGCTTGTTGTTGAAAGTCTGGCTCCCTGACTGGAATATAAACCATCTGAGAGTAAGTATGGTTCTGTTTTACTCATCACTGGATACCTGGGGCCTAGTGCAGAGCCTGAAACAGGGAGAGTAAGGGAGTAAGATGGGCAGGGCTGCAACACTCTTGGCTTCTAGAGCCTGGGCTCTGCACAGGACCCAGAGTCTCTGCACTTAGGGGTCTCATTGTGCCCAGTTCCCACCAAAAGCCAGCTGAGCCACCCGTGTCCTTTATGTGAAGGCAGGCTAACTGGTCACAGGAACACCAGAGGCTATACACCCATGGCTGCAGGCTATATTCACCTCTCACCACTATTTTGCTTGGCTTTTGGAGTTTTTAAACAGATTTAAATTAATTGTCAACATTCATGTGTTAACAATCCAGAATTTCCAGTTCCTCTTGGAAAGGCAATCTGCCCTAGAGGCCACTTTTGGCTAGAGCAGAGGAGCAGCTTTTCCAGGTCTCCTTGCTTACTGAACTGGATTGACAGCTGCCATGATCATAATGGCTTTTTCCTCACACCCCGCCCACTTCACACACATCTCCCTGGTCTGCCACACTGGCATTTGAGTTTTCAACCCTTGTGCTGAAGTCTCTGGGAACCAATCAGGTCATCAGAAGGAAACACAGTGGGACATGACTTTGGTGTCCCATAAACATCCCGCCCACCCCACATTGCTGAGATTCCATGACAGCCTCTCTACCTTCAGAACTCGGCAAGAGGGAATCTCCACACATTTTGAAAACCTAAATCATCTGAGGAATCTAAATTAAATAGTCGCTGATGAATCATCCATTATATTTCTCAGTTTTCCTTCCATATAGAACCTCTTAAGAAGGTTTAGTAGAAGAAAATGCTTTTTTCTCCTATGACCTGCTCCACCATGTTTTATTAGCTGATTAGAACTCTGAAGCCCATTCATATTTCTTCTTAGCTTTGGCTCCCAGGAAGCTCAGAGATAAATTCTGAGCTTGCTTCTAGGTATATTCTTTAGTTTTTCGTTTTCTGGCAACTTGGACACTTTGTTGCTCCACCCTACACCCTCACCTCCCTTTTGGAGAATTATTCCCCCCAATCTGACCCCATCCTTACTCAGAAGCAAGCAGGTTATTGAGTGTGGTCCTGCCTCACTCTGGCCATAGCTGATAGGTCCAGAAATAGACTCCTGACTCAAGTCAGCCCCTAAGTCCTTAGCTGAGGCATGTTGGAACTGAGAGATGCATTGCCCTTGGGATGCTGGACTGTAGAAGTCAAGCTCATATAATCCAGAAGCAGTTGGCTGTCATGTTCTACCATGTGGACTGGGGTTTAGAGAGTGCAGAGAAAGCCAGCTGTGGGGGTGGAAAATTGCCCTCCAGTGTTTAAGTTCAGCTCTATTCCTGCCATGGCTTCCCTGAGACATTCCCACGGTTTTTAAATAAATTCCTGTTTTTGTTTAAGCTCCCTTGAGTTCCGTTTCTAAATATTTTAAAATGGTTTGTCCTGCTTCAAGCCCACAAAGGTCCTTAAAAGTTGACTACTTTTCTATACCTGACAAGACCCTGTGTGATCTGGCCTCATTCTGCCTTTCCAAACTGGTCTCTTTCCACTCTTTCCTTTCCTTGTTTTGCTCCAGCCATCACAGCCTTCTTCATGTTTTCAACCCTCCAAGTTCCTGTGTACCTCAGGGCCTTTGCACATGCTGCTCCCTCTGTGTGGAAAGTTCTTCCAGAGCTTCACGTGGCTGGTTCTTTCCTGTCACATCACCTGCTTGGAGAGACTGGCCATCCAATCTAAAGTTGCTCCCAACCTCACTCCTCCCTTTCACTCCACCCTGTTTATTTTCTTCATAGTCTTCATTATTCTGAAGTTATTTATTTGCTTGTTTACTTGTGTTTTGTTTGTATCCACACATTCAAATGTAAGTGTAAGGGTGAAATGTAGAGAATCAATAACATAGTTAAACTTAGCTAGTTTGCAGTTTAACTCACCACATAGCTCACTGTCTAGCTACCTGTTATTAAACTTAGTTGTTTGCAGTTTGATCCTGATATTCATCTGTTTTCTTTTTGTTTCTTCACTCACTGATTAATTGAAGAACTCTGTTTTGTTCCCTGTCTCAAGACTACCCATACCTTGTTAATTAACAACATCCTAACCTAGAAAGAACAATTTCCTAATCCTCAGGCACCAAGAGACTGGAATCCAATTTACAACTTCTGGCAGTTTTTACTGGTGATGCATTAAAGTCCCCAGGCCTTGATGGCCAAGTCTGAATCCGGAATCTGGAGTCTGGAGATAACATCATCTTCAAACAGACCAGACCCCAGGAAGGATGTCAGCCCTCAAACCTGCCTGACCGACTCCCCCTTTCCTATATAAGAAAAAGCTAACCTGGAGTTAGGTGCAGCTGTCCACCCTCAGACACTGGACTCCGCCCTGGTGACACCCCACCCCCACCCCCTGCCCATGTTTCTCTCCTTACTGCCCTCAGCAGCCGGCATCTTTGGACACTGCCATGGGCATTCTCTCTCTTCCTAACTTTAATAAAAACTGCCTTCACTCTCCCACTTTATAGAGTCTGTGAACGCTTTCACCTTTTGCAAACGACCAGGGTTTAATTCCACACCATGACAGTAAATTCTACAGGTCACTGCTGGAAACCCAGCAATGAGCATGCCACCTGGGACACAGCAGGTGCCCAGTGTCCCTTGCAGCCCAAAGAGTCCTACTTAATACATCAGGTGACAATCCTCTCTCCTTACCTGTTTCCTTATGTGGTTCTTGAGTTCTTGTCTTCATTTTACTGGTCTTTGTGTGTCTTCCCTGGTAGATCCCTCAGAACCTTTCTGGAGTAGGCAGAAAAAGAAAATAAGAGAATTTTCTGATTTGAGAAATACTGTCCTGGCATAGAATTAACCCCTAGTTGTTCACAAAAGGTGAAGGAATTCAGATGCTCGGAAAACTAGGAGAACAAAGGAAGTTTTATTAAAGTTTGGGCAGAGAGAATCCCCATGGCAGTGTCCAAAGATGACAGCTACCACAGGTTTCTGTTTGAAAGAGAAATACTGTAAGAAACGAGTTTGCCAGGGCAGAGTCTTAGAGTGGACAGTTGCATCTAACTTCAGGTTAGCTTTTTCTTATATAGGAAAGGGGGAGCCAGTCAGGCAGGTCTGAGAGCTGACAATTTTTCCTGGGGTCTGATCTGTTTGAAAATAATGTTATCTCCAGACTCTGAACTTGGTCTTTACTCAGACTCGGCCACCCTGGCCTAGGGCTTTTATGCATCACCAGTAAAAACTGCAAGGGAGTTGTAAAAACTGCAAGGGAGTTGTAAATTGGAGTCTGGTGTTGGGCGCCTGACGATTGAAAAATTGCTCTTTCCAGGTTAGGATTAACGTGTTAATTAAATGGATTAACGAGGTATGGGTAGCCTTGAGAAAGCGAACAGAGTTCTTAAGTTAATTAGTGAGGGGAGAAACAAAGAGAAAATAGCTGAATATCAGGTGGGATCAAAATGCAAACTAAGTTTAATTACAGGTGGCTAGATAGCGAGCTCTGCAGTGAGTTAAACTGTAAACTAGCTAAGTCTAACTGCGTTATTGATTTACTGAATTTTACCCTTACAAATACTATGTGCCAGGTATGTTTCCAAGTACTTTACATATAGTAACTCATTTAACACTCCCACCAACCATATAAGGAAGTAGCATGATTTTCACCCCATGTTACATACAGATGAATAAACTGAGGCACTGTGGGTAGTGACTTTTCCAAGGCTACCAGCCTGTAAAGGTCAGTGTGAGGACTCGTGCCCAAGGAGGCTGGCCTTAAGTGCATGTGTTATGCAGGGACTCCGGTCCCGCTCTCCACACAAGAATGCAGGATAAGGTGAGGCCAAAAAGGAACACCAACAGAGCCATAGATAGCGGAGTCATACCACTATAGTCTCGCTTGCGGATGTCAAGACACAAAAGCAAACATCCGTCAGTACCCCAACGAGGCGTCTTCCTGCACCTAGGTCTGGCTGGCGGCCGGGCGAGACACAGCAAGTAGGATCAACACGATCCGCAATCCACAATCCGCTTGCCAACTGCACTTGCTAGGCGCAATCCACCATCCACCATCCATTTCTCTACCAACCAATCAAACCCTAGAGTAGCCACAGCAGTTATATTAGTGGCTAATGGCTAACCGGTAACAGCGGATGGCCATCTAATAACCGAGCCAGCACCTTTCCACGTGAGGCTGAGAGTCTGGAAACTGCTCTCTGGGACTCTGTCCCCACAGCATGTCTGTGACCTCTCGGCCATTCTGCCTCGCAGGTGAACCACAGGAGCATGTCCTCACCCCTGTACGGTGGTGGTCCAGGTCTGACCTCCGTGGGCCCATCTCTCACTCTTATTTGGGGCTTTTGAGCAGAATCCAAGAGAGCACTAGCATTCGCGTTGGCACACATTCAGGGTGACATTTGTGTACACAGGACCGGGACAGATCTCCACGAGGCGCCACAGATGACGGGGACTTCCTTTCATCACATCAACTGGTGTAAATTACTCTGTGGCCTCCAAGCGACATCTGTGGGATTCACACCTCATTATACCGATAGTGTCAAAAGGAGCAGCAGGGTTCAGCTCCCCTGCTTAGGGGCTGTTTCTGTTCTAGGCAAAAATTGTAAAGAGTAACTGGAAAGTAGTAGAATCAAAAACCTCTGGTGAACAACGACAACGGCAACAGAGCTGGAGGAAACTGAAACTCAAATAGTCACAATTTTGCCTTTGGGGGTTTCTGATTTGAATTAACTCTTTACACTTCTGCTAACTCCTGCTTCAGTTCCTCCTGAGGTTGGTGATTTAGCCTGAGAACAAGCAAAACTATAGAACCAGTGGTCCAGGAAGAGTGTTGGGAGGGGCTGCAAGTTCTGGGGCCTGGGGACTCAGCAGACGCAAGAATCCAGCTTTCCGGGGGAAATACCAAGGGTGGCCTGAGCCCCCTATAATTTCCATTGGTCACCCCCAATAAATGAACAAGCACCACCTCAAAACGAGGCCCCCAGCCAAGCCTTTGCCCACCTCAAAGTCCTCACCCCTGAGCCTGTGCAGATCTGGGAAACCCACATCCGGCTCCACCAACAGTTCTTCCAGAGGCTCACAGGATAACAACAGGAAGGTGGGAAGCCAGGAAACCTGGATTTCCTTACTGGCTTCCAACGGTGGAGGAGAAGTGAAAGAGGCAGGAAATGAAGAAAGGCTACAGGAAACAGATACACATCAGAGCCAGGAACAGACCCCAGGCTTGATTATAAAGTCATGAGGATTTATGTCACGATAGTATTTTCATGGCAGTGGTTTTTCATCCAGAAGTGATCCCAGTCTAGACTGTGGGAGGACAACTTCAAAGGTGAATGCCTGTGCTCATCCTGCGGTTGATGAATGGAGGGACTGGGACTTGGACGGGTGCTGGGGCCGATGCGATCCGGCAGAGCGGAAGTGTCCGTCCATGGTGTCCGGCTCGCCTGGAGGACGCCTGGATAGGTGCTGCCCGCACCGTGCCCACATACCCTGCACATACTGCAACCAGGACAGCCCATGGGGAACAGTGTGAGCCTGCAGAAGGGCCTTCTGCCGCCCTAGGAGCACACAGCCTGTGTGCAGGGGGCAGAGGAGCCCCTGGAACAACCCTCAGTGATGGCTCATGGGGCAGTGGGACAAGGATGACCCAGGGGACCGTTCTCCACTGTGTCCAGAGCTCCCCAGTGGCGCTGCGCTCTAGTTGTACTCAACGATGACCATCGAGACACACCCGGTCAACCTGTGCCCTTCCCTGTCTGACTTCCCTCTTCTTACCAGTGCTTCCTGGGGTCATCTCCTAGAAAACAGGCTTGCGTTCCAGTATCTGTCTCCAGGTGTGCTTCCAGGAAAACTGAAACCAAGGCAGTGCCTTGGCGCACTTTATTTAAATAGGCACTGTCTGGGTGGGTGTGGGGGGCAGGACTTGGCAAGCAGCCCTTCTCTGGTCTGACAAAGTCCAATACCAGTGTGCTCACAGGCAGATGATACATGGGTTGAAAAGTCCCCACCTGACTCCTTGGCTGGGCATTTTTGCCCTGTACAGAGGCCCTGCTCTGTGGCAGCCATCAGCACATCCACCATTTCTCTCTTCTTGGCTTCAGGGACAGAACAATTTACCTAGAAGCGATAGCTAATCTAGTTTTGAGGCATACCATAAATTTCACCAATACACCCTTGAGAGTCTGAACATTCCTAGGAATTCAGGAAGTGAGCAGGGTGTGGAAGAAACATTGATTGTGACTGCTCTACATTCAAACGACCTCTGCCCCTTCCTAGCTCTATGACTTTGGGTAGATTGGTTCAACTTTCTGTGGCTTCCATTTTCTCAGCTGAGAAAGGATGCACAATGTTTGAGGCATAAATTTAGGAAACGAATACCAACCATGGCACAGTGCCTGGCAGTCAGAAGGTGCTTTTCAGTGTTCTTCCTTCCTCTCTCCTCCTGCACCCCATCACCAAATAGCTAGCTGGGCTCACTGAGTGGTCAGGCCAGATGAGAACCCATGGGCATGAGTCTCTGAAGGCCCCTGACACTCAGAGCCCGCCCAGCCCCTTGAATTCTCACTGCTGCTGAGTGCCAAGATATGTTCATGGAAAGGAGGTCATTGACCAGGTGATGATGATAAAACTCATGGCCCCTCTGTTCTTCCCTTCTGTTCGCTCAGGGTGGTTATGAAAAACAACTTCTTGACTATCCCTTGACTGAATAAGGTGACTATAATGCAGGGTCTCTGGTCCTGCTCTCAGCAGGTGGACACAGAATATGGTGAGGCTGAAAAGGAACACCGACAGAGCCATAGGTAAGGGAGTCATACCACTATAATCTCACTGGAGGCACTATAGTCTCACTGGAGGATGGAGCCACATGACATGCAACCTGCTGTCCACTTTTCTGCCTGCCAACCAACCGACTGACCAACGCAACCATGACAGTTATATCAGTGGCTAATTGGCTAACTGGTTACAGCTCATGGCCAACTAGCCACAGCTGACGGCCATCTACTACCCGCGTCAGCACCTTTCCACGTGAGGCTGAGAGCCTGGAAACTGCTCTCTGGGACTCTGTCCCCACAACCCCTCAAAATACTACCCCTCACTTCGAACACACTTATCCCATTGTCTTGCCACTTTCTGAAGCAGTTCTGGAAGTCCTCTTTCGTGAGTGTCTTTAGTTGCGCTGTCGTGGCTGCCTCAGCGTCCTGAATCATTTTGACTTTGGGGAAGAGCCAGAAGTCACAGACTGCCAGATCCTGTGAATAAGGTGGATGAGGACACACTGTAATGTTTTTATTTGATAGAAATTGCCATATACCAGAAGTGACATGTGATATGGAGCCTTTCTGTTGTGATCACAAAATACAGTGAATGCTGCTGCTGAGTGCCATTCAATGGAAAGGCAGGGATCTTCAATACGGGAAGTGGTGCATCGAGCCTCAGTAACAGTATGTGACAAGTTTCAACTTGTTCGGTGCAGTCAGTCGGGTGTGAGATACGGTTGAGAGAAGGTGCCTTTTAAAGAGTCCCGTAAATCATCCTCCATCATGACAATGCTCCGTGTCACACATCGCTTCTGGTACACCAATTTCTGTCAAATAAAAACATTCTGGTGTGTCCTCATCCACTTTATTCACTGGATCTGGCACCGTGCAACTTCTGGCTCTGCCCCAAAGTCAAAATGTTTCAGGACACTGAGGCAGCCACGACAGTGCAACTAAAGACACTCATGAAAGAGGACTTCCAGAACTGCTTCAGAAAGTGGCAAGAACGATGGGATAAGTGTGTTCAAAGCAAGGGGGGGGGAATTTTGAGGGGGATTAATGGCAATGTGTCTTTTACTGTAATATTTTTTTTAAATTTAAGCATTCACCATATTGTGATCACACCTCGTATATATGCCTTCCTCTGGCCTTTAGTCCAAAACATTTGCTGCCACACCTATTTCCTTCAAAGATTTCAGGAAGCTGGTTGGGGTCATAGGCAACTTAACCTCTTGAATCTCTTTGATCTCAGATCAAGGAGCCCAGCATCCCTCCAGAGCAGTCACCTCCACTGTACGAGCTACTGCAGCCACCTCCTCTCTTACCCCTGATTCTCAGAGGCTGTGCCTTGTGGGTGAAGCCACCTCTAAAAGGCCCTTGTTCCCCAGGGAGCCACCTCCACCCCATCACCACTTCTGCCAATCTCTTCAGAATGAAAGGTGTAAGAGGCCATTAGCTACAGGTCATTAGCAGAGATGGGCTGTGTGGCCCCCAGGAAATTCCCACAGCAGACATCCCTGAGACTTGTTTTCATGCCACTTCAAGGAGCAAATTGATTTCAAATACACACTTCAAAGCCTCTTGTTCACCCCATCATCTCTCCAATTAAGGCAAAATGCTCAGAGTGGACATGTCTTCATAAGGAAACCACAGGCAGGCCTGGGGTGGAGGTACACTGGGCAGCTTCCGGGCCCAGGGAGATGACAGCAGTGCCAACTGCAGACAGATAGTGCTGTGTTTGTTTTTGAATAGTTGACACCGTCAGAGAGCCCTGCTGATATTTGGCATCAAAGAAGGATTCTTTCTGAGCCTGGCCACTGTACAGATGGGTCAGGGCTGCCAGGCAGAGGCCAGGACACTGTTGGGAGATGGAAGAGAGGCAGGAGCTGCATCCATGGACTGCTGTTAGGACACTCATGCGGCACTTCCAGCCACTTCCAAGCTGCTCCTCCAGGCTGCATGGCCAGGGCTGAGCTCTTAAGAACGTGGCTAGTCCCTTTTCCTTGGCTCCTGGAGGGCTACTGAGTGAGATCAGAGTGGATCTCTCCCTTCCTCCTTGTAAAGCTTTGCTCCTGGGTCCCCTATACCTCCTGATCCCAATACCAACCAGCACTTAGGATGCCACTGCTATCGTGTTTCCCTGAAAATAAGACCAGGTCTTATATTAATTTTTGCTCCAAAAGATTCATTAGGGCTAATGTTCAGGGGATGTCATCCTGAAAAATCATGCAAGAGGTTGTTTTCCAGTTAGGTCTTATTTTCGGGAAAATGGTAGTCACATCTCACAAAATGACAGCCTCACAGAAATATGGAACTCAATTCAAGAAACATGTACTCAGTGCATGTGACGTGCCAGGTACTGTTCAGGGGATACAGAGTAAACAAGGTAACTGAAAACCCAAATTCTCATGCAGTTTAAATTCTACTGGATAGTCAGTCACTGGAAATCGAAATGATCTAGTCTCTTCCAGTGGAAGAAAAAGTGAAAGGAATTGAGATTCAAGTGTGGGCTTAATGCTGTGCTAGGAGCTCTCTATTTCTCATTCAATTCTCTCCCCCAACCACCTGGGAAGAGGAAATGATCACCCCCATTCCACAGATAAAGAAATTGAGGCCCAAGGAAGTTTAGTAAGATGCTCAAGGTCACAGAGCTAGCAGGTGGTAATCCCAACTGTCTTTAAAGCAGGTGATATGTGTCTTTCATGAAGCCTCCTCATTTCTCTAGCCCACACATCATTAGTCTCTCTTTTTAAGGAAACAAATGTGATTTCACTGATATGTGGTATGTAAAACTGAATATAATAAAAAAACAAGACAAACAAATGAAGAAACAAAAACTCATAGAAACAGACAATAGTTCAGTGGTTTCCAGAGGGTAAGGGGGGGAGGGGACGGTAGATAAGGGTAAGGGGGATCAAATATATGGTGATGGAAGGAGAACTGACTCTGGGTGGTGAACACAGAATGTGATACATAGATGATGTGATACAGAATTGTACACTTGAAACCTATGTAACTTTACTAACAATTGTCACCCCAATAAACTTTAATTAAAAAAGAAAGAAAAAGAAACAAGTGTAGCTGCTAACACCGACATTTAATAACTGTAATCTTGGTCAGGTGACTCCGTTCTCTTATTGTAATTGGGACCGGCAGCAGCTATCTCCCTGAGCTGCACTGAGGATGGAGGACATCAGGCTGGTGAAGCCCTTTGTCCAGAGCCTGGTGCTGAGTGAGTGTTCAGTAAATCTGAGCCGCAGCTATGATAATTTGCCAGTTTCTCTACTTTGGTCGCTTTCATTTGTTGTTCAGAAGCTGTGCAACCACTCTGTTTTCTCCCAGGAGTCACTGCTCTATGTACAGGTGTACATTTCAAAGTGATCATGGGACAGGGCAAGCTTGGCAGCCTCCTACACTATCCCTGTCTCAGGCCTTATTTTAACAGTAATATTTTAATACTTGATATGAACAATATCATATAAAGAGAAAATGGCAAATTACATCTAGCAAATCGCCCTCATAAAAGAGTAAAAGTGTACCAAGTCAGAGAGACTTACTACAAGTGTACTAACTCAGGCCTGTAAAGGAGCAACATGGTTTCTGGGGGGCATTATGAAATACTATGTATCAACATGCTACTACCTTTTGACTCTTACTGTCATAGCCAGGACACAACTAAGAGGAATTCTAAATCATCAGATGGTACCTGCACCCTCATTCTAAAGGCACATCTGTGCTGGCCATGGGGACACCATGAATGCTGTCCAGAATGGCTGTGAGGGGCAGTGCCAGGCACTGATTTCTCAGGGGGTCCCTACCAGGTGGCTATGCTCAGGAGTCAGTACCTTGGGCTCCTTGCTTACATACTGGGGGGTCTGCAGCTGGGGTTGGTTTGAGCTCAGGCAATATTTTAATATCACAGCCCCTTGTTTTTCTTAGCTATTAAAAGAGCCACCAGGTGAAAAGCTGTACTCTTTTAGTGCCTTTCATAATAGCTTTTTCCCTTTTACCTATGTATCAGTTTTTGCTGCCTAACAAACCACCCCAAAACTTAGTGCTTTGAAACATCTATTATTTATTCAGCTCAAAATTCTGTGGGCTGGCAGTCTGGGCTGGGCTCAGTTGGGTGGTTCTTCAGCTCGCCTCAGCTGAGCTCATTCTTTTATCTACAGTCAGCATTCAAAACAGCTTGGGCTGATTGGTGTAGGGGGCTCAGCTCAGACAGCTCATCTAGGCTGCACTTATTGCTCCTCATCCTGGACACTATGCCAGGCTTGTTCCTATGGTGGCAGAAGGGCTCTAAGATCTGGTGAGAGAGGCCAAGCTGCCCACTGTGCCTGCATCACATGTGCAAACGTCCCAGTGGGCCAATGAAAATTGCTCTAAGTCCAGAGTCACAGTGGTAGGACACTGAAAATTATGTGACAAGGGGTTGTGGGTACCAACGGGAGGAACCCAATGTGCCAAGTTACCTGGTAAAACCCCTATATTGATCAGGATGTATTTGGATGCAAGTTACAGAACTCTACTCAGATCAGCTTAGAGGCGGGAAAAACATATATATATATATATATATACAGTATAGTCAGTATATATATATACTGACTTGGGTAACTGAAAGTTCTCAGGTTGAACTAGCTTGGGTGGGATGCTGAGTCCCCCTTTTCCTCTCTCTGCCTTCCTTCCCTCCATCTCTGTTATCTTATATATGAGATTCCTTTTCCAGGAAGGTTTTCCTCACATGGTTATAAAGATCATCATCAGTCACTCAAAAATAGCTTCCTTCCAGTTTACCAACTCAGGAAGAAAAAGCACCATTTCTAATGGCTCTGGCCAAAGTTCTGAGGAGCAGTTTCACTGACTGGGCTTACGATAATCTGCCCATCCTGAACCAATCACTGTGGCCAAAAGAATAGGATACTCTGATTGGCCAGACCTGGGCTGTGGGTTCACCCCTGTGGTGGGATTAGAGGGTAGTAGGATCAGCCCTTCCGATTGACAGGGACTGAGCAGCTTTATTACAGAGTGGGACAGGAATGGTTTCCCTGAGAGGATGCTAGACAGACAGAAGTCGTGCCCACTATTGCCCAAGTGCTCAAGTGACTATGGGCAGATGTTTAGGACGACAAGCTGTGAAAAATGCTCAGAAAGGAGACAGGAGACGGTGTCCCAAGATAAAAGGCAAGAGGGGTGTCCATAGTATATGGGAAGATACCACAAAGTTGGAGAAGACCATGTCACACGTACGGTTATATATGTTATATGCTCTGGGAAGGTGTTTCTAGAGGGTGATTTACTTCTTAGTCGAAAACATACTCCAGTGAGACAGGCTTGACCTGTCACGTTACTTGTCTCTGGAATATGAAATCTCCCAGTTACCGCACACTGAGCTAGTCTCCATCTTCTTTTGTTATTGCAGGATCACAGAAGGGCTACAGCCCTTTTGTAAAGAAAATCCTGAAGCAGAACTCCACCATTCCTAGTCCCAGGAATGATCAGCTAGATGTGAGTCACTCCCCATCCTGGAAAACAAGTATGCCTCTGGCTGGCCCCTGTGACAATTGCAAACAGATTAGCAGATTAGCTTCAAAAGCAAGCTCTGTCTCCTCCCATAGATGGCTCTTCCAGACTGGCATGCGGGAGCCTCCTCCCCCTCATCCCAGCTTCCCTCAGAGCTTCCCCCAGGAGGACATGGAAAACACCGGAAGCCCCAGGCCAGGACCCAGAGTGCTACTAGATCGGTATCTATACCCCACTTCTGAGTCAGGGCTCAGTATGCTTTTTCTGTAAAGTGTCAAACGGTAAAAACAGTTTAGGCTTTACAGACAAAGATGCAAAGGCAAGGCTAGTATTTATGTACTGTGTTTCCCCGAAAATAAGACCTAGCCGGACAATCAGCTCTAATGAGCCTTTTGGAGCAAACATTAATATAAGACCTGGTATTATATTATATTATTATGTTATATTATGTTAATTATATAAGACCGGGTCATATTATAGTAAAATAAGACCGGGTCTTATATTAATTTTTGCCCCAAAAGACACATTAGAGCTGATTGTCGGGCTAGGTCTTATTTTCGGGGAAACAGGGTAGGTACTTATATACCAAAGGAGAAAACAAATTTCCACAAGTTATTTTCAATCATTTAAGGAGGCAGTGGCTATGGTAAAAGAGTAATAAGGAGCAAAAGAATGAGAGAAAGAGGGAGAAAGGGAGAAGACTTTGTAATATTTGCTGTGCCTTACAATGAAGTTCACCAATGAGTACAATAAATATTCAATTGTTTTTCAGTTGTTGTGGATACTGGGCTTCCTTTCTCTCTCTCTTTTTTAACGTTACGCAAAGCTGAATCTGGGCCCACAAGTGGATGTGGCTGCTTCCCAATCCACTAGCAGCTGTTGCTCCCCATTCTGTACCAGCCATCAGAGCACTGTGACCCCTCACGTATGTCATCCCTCCATACAAGGCAGGCTCTGCCCAGCCCAACCTCCCCCTGCTTGACAGCCCCTGTTCCTCATCCTGGGTGAGGTGTCTCGTGGTTCCCACTGACGGGGTCCTCAACGGCCACTACAGTGTGCTCAGTCTGGGGGGCCTGCGCGTCTCTCAGGTTCCTCACTTTAAAAGGGTGTCATTGGGGGACTAGATTTATCGGGGTGATCACCTCCTCAGTTATAGAAATGTCTAATCACTGTGGTGTGCACCTGAAATAATATAATATTGTATTTCAACTCTAATTGAAAAGTACAACAATTATTTTAAAAAATGGGCCCACTGCTGGCTGCCCCTGTTGAAAACAAGGCTACGTAGAAGAAAGCACTATTGCAAACTGTAAAGCTCATGTTGGCATTTGGTTCCAAGGAGAGCCTAATTTTGATCTACTCTATGCAGTCCTCTCCACTTGACACTTCCATGGGCCTCTTGAGCCAGGTCTCCACACACAGAAATACAGTGTTACTGGGAGGACAAGGAGATATGCTTCTGATTTAGGGACCTGCTTCTTGCCAAACAACAATTTAGTCAGCGTGCAGGATGCGGTGAGAATGGGGCTCTGACTTCTCTATTAAAGCCTCCTCAGTTTTGCAGGTGATTGTGTTTACGTCAGGAAATTCCCAGCATGCTGCCCCCAACTAAAGACCCAGGTGTCTCCCCTCTGCAGCAGCTTAGGCCTGCTAACTAACTTCTGGAGCTGGCTCAGAAGTCCATCTGAACCTTAAATAAAATAGTCCCCTCAGTCTTCTGTAATTAAACACATACTGCGGCTGGCAAGTTTGCAGGCAGCACCTGCCACTGGGATCTCCTTTCTCTGAGCACCTGGGTGCAGTGCCACTCCACCCTCAGCGCTGGGGAAACAGTTGGAGGAATCATCCTCCTCATTCCACCAGAAGGGCCCCGCCACTCTGGGGGAGTTCTGCAGTTGTAAGACACATAATTAGACACGTCAATGGACAATGCCGCAGAGTAGCGGGGTGGGCTCACATAAGGAGAACAGGCACCCTCACGGCTTACTGAAACGGGAGCGCTCACAGCCACCGCAGCCTAGAGGGAGCAGGGGCCAAGCCATCACATTCTGGGTGGTGGCCATCTGACCACTGCCACGCTTTGGCTTTCCCATCCCTCTCAAGCCTGACTGCTTTTTCTTTTAAATTAAACACCGTCCCAGGATGATTTATGTGCAGTGAATGTCCCTCATGTTGACATGTCACCTGTCAAATCTCCATGGGACAGCGAGAATGACAGATTCTGTCCCTGACCCCCAAAGTGTGACTAAGTCAAGAAAAGCCCACTGAAGTGGACACACACTGGGATTCACCATCTCCTCCCCAAGCCAGGTGACCTTGAGTGACTCAGGCCACCTCAGCACTCTACAAGGGACAGCACCTAACGCTAGTTAAAAGCCTGGGCTGCAGAGAGGGGAAGATCCAGTTTGGAATCCAGGGCTGGCCCTTGCTGCATGGGTGACCTAGGGCCACTCACTCAGCTTGGAACCTTGGTCTCCTGGATAATGGGGCTAGTCTCTACCCCAGGTGCCTGCAGGGCAAAGTATGTTTGAGCTCCTTTGTGAAAATCAGAGGCTCATTAAGGGAAGCTCAGATAACAAGTGTGCCAGGTGGGTCCTCTGGGAAGCAGAAGCCCAGATAGAATTACAACTGCAAATTCTGTGAAGGGTAAAGAGGGGAGGAGGGTCTGGGACCACAAGCGAGGGAGGGAGGGAAGACTGGGCAGGGGGAGCCCCACACAACCAGGCTGCACAGCCTGAGGAAGTCTTCAAGGGCAAGAGGGAGGCCACAGCAAAGACTGACTGTGAGAGGAGTCCCCTGTTGGGCAGGAATGGCCTGGCTCTAGCGCCTGGCTATGCCAGTCAGTGGCTAGGCGCAGCCTGGGAACAACGTGGCCTCGGAGTGAACACTGGTTCCCAAAGGGAGGATGTGGCAGCCAGAAACTGTCAGCTTGTCATACACCTTGAGGCTCTCTCGCGAGACAGAGCTGAGTAGCACACTCCCATGGCTACCCCCAGCTCTAGGGGTGGCCACGAGACTGAGACAGAGCCAACCAGTACATTCCACTTCAGAGAACTGTGACTGATTCAGGGTTTACCTGAACTGACCCAATCAGAGTGAATCTGAGGACAATTGCTGGGGATGCTGGAACACAGATCATGTCTTCTCTGATGGATATTAACAAGAAAGTACAGTGGTACCTCCGTTTTCGAACGTCTCCGTTGACAAACATTTCAGTTTACGATGCCATACATTTTATGTAGCTATAGTATCATTAGATAGTAAAATTCATGCTAAATCTGCAATTTTAGGGGTTGATTTTAAAGGTCTAGAACGGATTAATCCATTTGGCATTACTTTCTATGGGGAAACTGTGCCTCGGTTTTCGAACGTTTCAGAACTCGAACAGTCTTCCAGAACAGATTATGTTTGAAAACCGAGGTACCACTGGGTTAAAATTAAATTTAAATTGGGATAAAATTAATACCCGAGGACAGCAGGGCAGAGAAACCACCAGAAACAGGGGTGAGGTCACGTTGTTCAGCAGCTGGGTTATGCCTCTCCTGAAACCCATTCTCCCACTGGACTTTTCAGTTGAGCTAATAGGAACAATAAACGTTTTTTACTGTTTTGAAGCAGGCCACCGATTTGATCCGCAAATAAGGAAAACGGATGCCCTCTTAACTCCACAAGTAAGCACAGGCAGAGTCAAGCCTCAGGATTGGGACTGATGAAAGTGTGGTGTCGGGATGCACGGTTGATTTGGGAGCTCTGGGAAGCAGTGTTTGCATCTTTACTTCGGAGGGCAACATGACTTCCCTCCATGTGTCTGCACCCGTTGCACCCAGTCCCTCGCAATGGCCAGCTGGTGACTTTACCCTGCTTCATGTTTTCTTCATGCAGAGTTCCTCCTGACTCATTTCTTCTTCTTCTTAGTTGTTTGCAAGACTGACTCAGATCCGCTCTGTGACTTTCCTCCATGCATCTCTGACCCTCTGCATCTGCCACCAAGGGCCTCATTCTCTTTACACCTCCCAGTTCGAATTTCTGCGAGCACCAGTGTGATTATCCCAGCTGTTCCCTATTTAGAAGCCCTATTTCGTGATTCCACTGTCTGCAGAGGAGGCTAGGTATCAGTGTTTCTTTAAAGCTTCTCAGATGATCCAAGTGTGCTTCCAGAATCAAGAACCCCTGGTTTAATAAAGCTTTATAGGTCAGCAGACTCCCTCCCTGCCTTTGGGCCAAGTTCAACTCTAATCGAATCAGCTAAGAGCAGAGCCCCATGGTCTGAACATGCCCAAAGCCTCCTGCTCTGTGGGGTCTGTGCCCAGAGAAGGACTGACGAGACAGGCCCTGCTTGGCATGCTTACAACAAGGCAAGCCCGGCACAGAATCTGGCACAATTCAGTAGCTTGGCAAGTGACAGCTGTTATTAAAATCGAATCTCTCATCTCTAATTCAAAGGTATACTCTTTAAAACACAGCAGACTGCTGCTGTACCACAACTGAGGAAGAGCTGCTGAGGAAGTACCTAGACAATCTAGGTATCCATGCTTGACAAATACACTATACAACAGGGAAGTCCTGACGAGTCCAATTTATATTTGAGAGCAATTCATTCCACTGCAATAAGACTGTATCATAATAAGACTGCAGCTATGAAAAGTCCTATTTTGGGAGGTTGTTCAATGATATGGGGAAATATTCATGACCTCATGTTAAGAAAAGAAAAAGGGATACAAAATCTATGTAGGGCATGATTCTATCTTTTTTTTTTTAATGTAGGTATGTATTTGTATACATATATACAGAAAAAAGGCTAGAAATAGAGACATTGAAAGGTAATTCTGGGTCTTGAAGCTAAATATTTTCAATTTAGAGACTTACTTTTATTCTGAAATGTCCTTTTACTTTTTTGATATTAACATGCTTTTATGAAAGAATGGTTTCATTTTTCAGTTTTACATCCCATATATGAGTGAAGTCATATGGCTCTCAACTTTTTCTGACTTATTGAATAAGACAAACAACCAAAAAAATCATAGACACAGACAACAATTTAGTGGTTACCGGAAGGTAAGGGGGGAAGAGGGTGGTAAAAGAGGGAAAAGGGGGTCTAATATATAGTGATGGAAGGAGAACAGACTCTGGGTGATGAACACAATGAAATATATAGACGATATAGAATTGTACACTTGAAACCTATATAATTTTACTAACCATTGTCACCCCAATAAATTTAATACAAATTTAAAAATAAGTAAAATAAAAAAAAAGATAGGATAGTTTCAGTAGAATACTGGCTATATAGATGTATGTACAACATTAAACATCAGCATCCTATGTCAGCAGCCCTCTGCACCCCACCCTGTTTGTTTGTTTACTAATTTTACAGAATACAGGACTCTGGAACCCACTGCTCTAGGGGATAGATTGGTAGGAATCTCTCTTTCTTGCTTCAGTCCCTTTGACTTTCCTTGGATTCAAGGCTCTTCCAGCAGGATCTGTTTCTGATTCAGTGTGAGCTCGGAGGAGAGAAATTATTCCCACCCAGCGAAAAAAAAAAGGGGGGTGACCTCCTGGAGGAGGTGGCATTTGGATGGGGCCTTGGTGATGGATGAGACGTGCAAATTATTAACAAGGAGAAGAGAAAGCAATACATGAGCAAACATGTGCAAATGGGAAAATACAAAGCATGTATGGGAAACATAAATACAGTAGTTATTTAACTATGTACTATGGGCAAGTCTCCACCAGACACACTGGGTTGCAATGGGGCTATTGTTTTCAGTGGGTTTCTGTGCTGGTGTCAAACTGCTGGAACTTCAGGCCAGAGGACTAAGCGGGGCTCTCAAATCACTCAGCCTTTCCTTCTCCTTCTCCCCGTGAACGTTCACTCCAACAGGAGCAGCTGTGGAATGTCTCCCTAGAAATAGCTAGAAATACCACTAGGAACCACTTAAAATACCAGAGACAGAGCCTTCAGGACATGGTCCCAGCTAGGACTGAGGCTTGGGAGGCAAAACTGCTGCTTCCAACATGTTTAAGGTGAAAGGAGAGCAGATCCACATAGTAAGATTCTTCCCAGAGAGAAATCCTTTCAGTTTGCTTTTTTCCAAATGCTTAGGCATCCAATTCCACATTCATCCTTTTTCTCTCTTGCTTATCTTTTCATGATTTTGGAGAGCAGTCGTCCTTATCTAGGAAACAAATGGCCTCCACAGAGAGCTCAAAACAGCAAAGTCATTTATCTGTTTGACATATGTTTCCCTATTTGTTTTCTTCAGCCTTGAGACAAGAGTATGTCAACTGTGGATGGCCGTGCTCTAGTCAATGAAGAGGCATGAATCAATTTCCAGCTGCATTTACCATTTGCTGCCTTACATCAAGTCAAATCAATGCTTCCTTCATTTGATATGGATTGAAACTATATATAACACACTCAGAAAATGGGCAGGAAAAGGAGCAGATCACAAACAAAAATTCCATCAGGGGATTTAGATGGAATGATGTTAAGAAAACATTTGCAATCTTTGGTTTGCTTCAATGCAGATGCCTGACCAAACAGTAACAGATTTGTGTTTATCAAGTTTAACTTCAATTTACCTGACACACAATGACAGATGATTTTATACAAGGGATTCCTGCATCTTTAAAGGTTTTATAATTAGTACAGTCATTAGATTTGGTACATTTTTTAATAGAAAGGCAACTCTAGAGTTGTTGAGTTTTCTTCCCATATTGTCTTTAACTCATTCCTATTTCTTTTAGAGGTATTTGCTTTTTGTCACCATTCACTACGTGGGTCAATTTCTAGTTGCAAGATATATAAACATAAAAATCTCTTTATAACAAAATAAATATCTAAGAGCCCATCTGATTTAAAATAATTTTATAAAGTCTTATAACTGAAAAAATTTAAGCCTCTCTCTCCTCCCCCAGTTCTTGGTAATAGAATTTGATCCATAGAAGCAAAGTGGATTTTTCACTAGCAGGTGTGAAAACTGCCCCAACTGTTCAGCCAATTTAGAATGTGGTAGGGAGTAAACGAATCCTGTGCCAGTGAAAGATGATATCAGCATAGCTACTGGCACCTAAAACTGATCATGCCCACAGCAAGGCCCCACATTCTTCTTTAAGGATAATGGGACAGGAGAGACAGAACACTGAAAAATAGGTCAATGATAATGCAAACTCAGAAGATGAGGGAGGGCTGTGATTCACTGATACAATTAATATTTTATCTAACCTGCTGGACTGTGCAGACGTTTACAACTAGCACGCCTCTGAAGTAATTAACAGGGCTGACTTATTTCCACAGTGCCAGCTCCCCCAGTAACCTGTTGTAAAGTAGCTGAATAGAACCCTGTTCAGCTCTGGGAAGTCAGACAATAATAACAAAGCCTTATGTTGGTCTAATACTTTGCAGTTTATAAAGTGTTTTGAATATAATGGCCTCATCATCCAGTAAGATAAACAAGTAGTTATACTCCCATTTTCAAGATGAAAGGAGAGGTTGGAGGTTGGCACACTCCCTTGTAGGCTGGTCGGTCACACCTGAGCTGTGGCTCTGGAACTCAACTCCTTCATCTTGACAACTCCAAAGCCTTGGTTCTTCCCACTGAGCTTCAGCGAGGCAGTCACGGAGACAGGCAGTCTCCTCCCTGTTCTTTCCCCAACTTACTTTTTTCCCCCATCATCCAGCTTTTTTTGGAAACTCATATGGTTATAGGAGATCCCTGAAGTTAACTGGCAGGTTGTCTAGTTTAAAAAAATAAAATAAAAGGCAGCACCTTTGGATTCATTTTGGGTTATAGACATGGTATAGTGTTCTTAACTCATCTTAAACAAAGAGTAATGTGATATAACAAAGCTTTAACCCTCTGAACAAAGAGAGGATAAAAGAAATGCTGTAGACATGGAGCCTAAAATTGAGGAGCATACTCATGCTGTCTTTAATACTCATAAGAGTTGTTTAATTAGCTCCTTTACTTTAAGGATGTTTGGGAAGGATCATGTTTGCTCATTCTCTGAGGAAGGGACTAAAAGTTCTGTTCACCCAAGACAAGTCTTACTGAAGTAGATCCTGTTTAGAGTCCTAAGTAAGGACAGAAGTTGATGGGAAGAATTTCCATGGCTTTAAACTTTTAGACAAGAATGGATTTGCTCAACTTAACATTAGTAGAAGTAAATGAGGAGAGTAACATATAACATGTTTTCAAACTAGCTTCGCATAATGTGCTACAGGGGAGAAATGCATTTTCAATGGTCACAGGGATTGGGAAGCTCTCCAGGGAGCCTCAGAAAAGTCTTGGAAGATAAGATAGCAGAAAACATCCAATCAGAACAGTAAAAAGAAAAAGAAATCTTCAGTGATAATTTAGGAGGTCTCTGGGACAACATCAAGCATACCAACATTCGCATCATAGAGGCACCTGAAGGAGAAGAGAGAGAGAAAGGAATTGAAAACCTATTTGAAGAAATAATGACTGAAAACTTTCCTAACCTCGTGAAGGAAATAGACATACAAGCCCAGGAAGCACAGAGAGTCCCAAAGAAGCTGAACCCAAACAGGCCCACACCAAGACACATTATAATTAAAATGGCAAAGGTGAAAGACAAAGAGGGAATCTTAAAAGCATCAAGAGAAAAGCAGTTAGTTAGTTACCTACAAGTGAGCTCCCATAAGACTGTCAGCTGATTTCTCATCGTAAACTTTGCAGGCTAGAAGGGATTGGCAGGAAAGAGTCAAAGTGATGAAAAGCAAAGATCTACAACCAACAGTACTCTACCCAGCAAGGCTGTCATTTAGAATCAAAGGACAGATAAAGAGCTCCCCAGACAAGAAAAAGCTAAAAGGAGTTCATTACCACCAAATCAGTATTACAATACATATTAAAGGGAGAAGAAGAAGGAGGAGGAGGAGGAGGAAAAAACAAACAAACTCCCCAAATACGAACTAAAGGGCAATAACTACATACCTATCAATAATTAAATGTAAATGGATTAAATGCTCCAATCAAAAGACATAAGGTGGCTTAATGGATAAGAATGAAAGACCCTTACATATGCTGCCTACAAGAGACCCATTTCAAACCAAAATACACACACACAGACTTAAAGTAAAGAGAAGGAAAAAGATATTCCATGAAAATAGAAATGAAAAGAAACAAATACCCACCACCACCACCAACAACAACAACAACTGGGGTAGCAATACTTATACCAGACAAAACAGACTTTAAAACAAAGGCCATAACAAGGGACAAAGAAGGACCCAGTAATTCCACCTCTAGGTATTTATCCAAAGAAACCCAAAACACTAATTCAAAAAGACATACACATTCCTATGCTCATTGCAAAATTACTTACAATAGCCAAGAGATGGAAGCAACTTAAGTGTCCATTGATAGATGAATGGATATAGCACTCAGCCACAATAAGGAGTGAAATCTTCCTATTTGTGACAATATGGATGGAGCTATGCTAAGTGAAATAAGTCGGACAGGAATAGGTAAATACCATATGACTTCACTTATATGTGGAATCTTAAAAACAAATTAAATGAAGAAACAAAACAGAAACGCATAGATACAGAGAACTAACTGATGAGACCAAGGCAGCTGGAGATTGCAGAATAGAGTACCAGAGTGGAGAGAGTTGCAGAGAACCCAAGACATCTGGAGAGGGTCCCCTTCTAGTATTCAAGAGAGTACCTACAGACGACAGCATGTAAATGAGGCTGGGGAAATAATCATTGGAAAGGATTAGAGGGGACAGCATTCAGCACTCACACAGGCACCTATTTCCATCAGTCAGACTGGAAAACTCATAATTCATGGGGCATGGGAAAATCTTCCTTA
The DNA here is from genome assembly GCF_004115265.2 of Rhinolophus ferrumequinum. NCBI lineage: Eukaryota > Metazoa > Chordata > Mammalia > Chiroptera > Rhinolophidae > Rhinolophus > Rhinolophus ferrumequinum. The sequence continues at coordinate 66,395,526 of NC_046300.1, forward strand.
GTACTGTGAAATAGTTCATCCTAGACTGAGCACTCTTCCAGACCTTCTTAATAAATTACAAAAGCAAGACCCATACAGATCAAACTATATCTAAGTTACTTAACTGCATCCCAAAACAAAGGTTAAAGTATCTAATAAGATAAAATTCACAATGTCTGTAATCAAATCAACGATTACAAGACATGCAAAGATGACTCATATTGAAGACTTGTATCCAGAATTTTAAAAGAACTCTCAAAACTCAACAATAAGAAAACAAACAACCTAGTTTAAAAAAGTAATGGGCAGGTGAATTCCGGCACTTTATAGTCGTCCTCCCACCTCAGCTTGCCCAGGCTCCAGACACTCTCCCTGCAGCTCTCCAGCTCCGGAAGCCGCTGCTCTGGGTCGTACACCTCCTCTGGCGACACACCCATGGCCCAGCATGGGGAACTTGAGCTGACTGGCGCTAAACAGAACACTGGAGTGTGGCCAGTCAAAGTCCCTAAATATTTGTCACAGCAGTGGGCTAAAGCCCCTGGCACAGGTGAAGTTGGGAAACTGTGGATTGCCAAAAATCAAGGAAGGACCGAGGTGTCATTTACTATGAATGAGGATCTTGCCATGAATGAGGATTCATGGTATTGGTGGAGAACCAGCTTCAGTCAGTACTCCTAGAGAACATCCATTTGTCTTGCAAAGTGTTGGAGGACAAAAATTAATAGTATTTACTGAGAGCTCATTGGATAAGCTTTCATTGGAAGGAACAGTGGTACAAAGAGCTGAATGCTGACTTGCTGCCAGTAAAAACTACATGAGATTAAAGAGATTGCAAATAGAAGAATCTTCCAAACCTGTAAGGCTACCACAACAACTAGACACAGTTGTGACAACCAATTACAAACCTGTTGCCAATCATCAATACAATACTGAATATGAAAAAGACAAAATGGAAAATGAGCTCAGGCTGATAAACAATATGTTTTAGATATGCTGTTTTTGGCTTTTGAGAAACATCAGTGTTATAATCTTAAGGACTTGGTGGACATCACCAAACAGCCTGTGGTGGACCTGAAGGAAGTCTTACAAGAAACTGGTATTCAAAATGTAAAAGGGATCCACAAAAACACACGGGAGCTGAAGCCAGAGTACAGACATTACCAAGGAGAGGAAAAGAGTGATTAGGAAGACTCTAAGACAGTATGTTCACAGAATAATGTTGACATGTGAACTTGAGCGCCATCTGTTATAGGAGTAAAATGGCCGATACTTTAATTTCTGTAGGTAAATTTTTAAACAATAATTCTTGAAAAGTTACCTAAGTGTTTTTTGAGGAGAAAGAACAAATTTATTTATAGACTTATATTAAATCACATTACTGATGATGAGGTTAGAGTTTGGGGGCTAAGAGGTTTTTGTTTTTGAATATTAACTTTTAAAATGTAAAATTAGTTAACGGTTTTTAAATGAGGACTCTGTCCTTATTTTTATATCTGAGGAGCTGGGGTTATACAAATCCAGAGGAATGGCAAAGCAAGAAAAACATAGTCAACGACAGAAACTCAAAAGGAATAAAAAGCCAAAGTTCCTCATTCTGAAATTGTCAAAAAACAAAGCTGTTTTTTTTTTTTACAGGTGATCATGTTCCACATTCACATGCATTAATAAAAGGAGAACTATTTATACTAGGAAACGGTTTATACTAGGATAATAGTTTTCATCAATAGTGACATAAGAAATGGAAAAAGTCATGGTCAATTGGTGTTTATTTGCTTTTAAAATAATTTGAAATGAAATGTTTTGAACAGTTCAAGATACGTCTCCATCATCAAGATTGTAAGTCTCTCAAAGACTGACTTTGCCCTAGAATTTTACTGCACACTCAGCAGGCATGTATCGACTATCATGTGACAAACTAAAGGACAGGTGTAGGGTGAGGCTGCTGCGTATACACAGAAAGGTTCATGCCAATTCCTGGGGACTGGAAATGTTTCTTTTATCTTTCTTTTTAACTAATTTTAAATAAAAGCAATACATGTCCATGGTAAAAACAAACAAACAAAAAAACACAAAAAAAGGCAAGAGATTTGAGATCTTTACCAAAGATGACAAATACGAAAATGAAGATGCCCAGCATTTAAGTCTTAAAAAATGCAAATTAAAACCACAGTGAGATATCACTTCTCACCTATTAAAGTGGTAAAAGTTTTTAAAACTGACCATACCAAGTGATAACAAGAATGTTAAAGAACTAGAACTGTCATACACAACATTGGTGGGAATGTAAAATGGCATGGCCCCTTTGGAAAACCGTTCGGCAGTTTTTTAAGCTGTTAATCATACACGTACCACAATGTCTCAGTCATCCCACTCCTAGATATTTACCTAAGAGAAATAAAAGCGTATGTACACACAAAAGTTTGTACACAAATATTCATAAAAGCTTTATTTGTAACAGCCAAAATTTGGAAATAACCCACCTATCCATCAATACTTGACTGGATAAATCTACCCACTGAAATACTAAGGTATGGTAATAAGTAAAAATTGAAAACAGAAAACAAAAACAAAACCTCTTGATACGTGTCACATCAATTCATCTCAAAATAATTATACTAAGTGAAATAAGACTGATAAAAAAAGAGTACGTATTACATGATTCAATATTAGATTCTAGGAAATGCAAGCTAATGTATAGTGAGAGAGAGCAAATCAATGCTTGCCTGGGGAATGGTGGTGGGTGGCATGTGGGGTGGGCAGTGGGAGGGGTAACAAAGGGGCATAGGACTCTTGGACATGATGGTAAGTACACTATCTTGATTCCAGTGCAGTGATGATTTAATTTGGATACCTGACAATTAAGTTCACGAACTCATCCTAGAAAAAGTGCTACATCAACACTTAGCACATTGTACACTCTAAATATGTGTATGTCAAGCATACCTTGGTAGAGCTATTAAAAATATTATGGGTTCTATATTTTAGAAATTCTGGCTAAATTCATCTTCAAATATTAATTAATTATTAATTAATTAAATATTGATTAGATATTGGTAAACATATTTTGTAACTTTATTTTTAAAGTTGCAACAAGGCAACAAAAAGGTATCAACATTATCTTACTGAAAAACAATGTTGTATACACTAAGAACAAGTACAAAGTAAAAACCAATTCAGTCAGTAAATAAAACCAAATCTGACATCATTCTCAACAATGAATAAAGCCACTCAGAGTCAATCATTTGGAGTCTGCCAGTCGTCTGTCCTGTATACTGCCATGGTTTCCAGGTTTGGGAATCTGAAGTGCAGTCTTCAGTGTTCTTCAAGCTCCTCTATCAGAGGCCGAGACCCTCCAGGAGCCCAGGCAGAGGCCAGTGGCTTTTCCTGACTAGCATCAGACCCCAGGAGGGCCACCTCCCTGCACACCCCATCGTGGTTAACAAGCAGGGCACTGCTGTCCTCTATAAAGAGACCTCGCAAGGAACTGACTGTCTTGGATTTCCTGGCTTTGAGTACTTCTGGTTCTGAACCTGAGTCTTCTGTCTCAGATGGTATGCTGCTGTCTGGTTCCTCCAAAGCACCTGCCTCAGAGCCGGAGGGAGGTGTCTGCTGCCTGGGAGTGGAATGGGCTGCTGTCAATGCAGCTTCTTCCTCCTGGACGAGAAGTGCTGCTGCTTCCAGCTCTTCCAGTTCTAATCCCAGCTGGGCCTTTGTCAAGGACACTTCTTCTAAGGCTTCTGCAAGAGCTGCCAACTTTTTGGACCTTGAAAACCATTTTAAGAAGAAATATTAGGACTATTCATTAATTGGCCTGGGGACAACAGGGTACACAGCTTAAAGAAATAACAAAATAAATTTGGGTCCACCAGGATAAATTCCAAAACAGATAAAAAATATACAAGTAAATGTAAAAAATGAGGCTAGTAAAGTATTACAAGGGAGCATAGGAGATTTCCTTTATGATCCTAGAATGAGGGTGGCCTTTCTAACTGTGACTCAAAATCCAGAAGTCATAAAAGAAAAGACTGATAAATTCAACTAAAAAAGCCCAACAACTTTGGTAGGTCAAAAAAGTCATAAAAGAGGAGTGACGTCATAGGAATAGCGGCAATGGGACGCACTTTTTGAGTTCTCCTCCGGATCTTATCACAAACGGGACATCTGTAACCCATCAAAGGACTCTCTGCTCATCATGCAGAACAGCTAAGAGACTCATGCAAGGATTACTTGAAGGTGGGCCAATTGGGTGAGCAGGGGAAGAGGGAAGGGAGCGGAGTGGAGACCTAGCCGCATATGTGGCAGTGGAAACGCGGTCCGCATCTGTGGCGGTGGAAATGCAGCCGGCATCTGCGGCTGCAGAGACGCAGGGGATCCCAGGACGGAACAGAGAACACAAAAGCCAGGAGATGGGCTCTTTCCCTGCATCCCACAGCTGATGTCTCCCACCAAGGGGCCAGCATATCCAGAGCATTTGAGGCAATAACCTCAGGTGAGACCTCCAGCTGGGCCCTAGGCCGGACAAAGGACACAAACTCCATACCTGGACCCCCCCCCCCCCCCCCCCCGCTCTTCCAATCCTAACCCCCCTCTCCAAGAGACTTAAACTAACTGGCCCCTGAACTGAGGAGTAGTGTCAGATTACAGAGCAGCCTCAGTGCTCAGGCTCTGGGGAGACTGGCCTGCAGCTCTGACCCAGGGAAGAGGCTGGGCAGAGTGTGATTTTTGCTGGGCTGTGAGAGAAGAGACTCCTCCATCCCCACCCCCCACCTTTTCTGGCCTGCAGGAAGAGTGTGACACGGCTAGGCTGGGAGAGAGAAGACCCCTCCATCCCCAGCCCCTACCCTTTCAGGCCTGCCTAGGGCAGGGCAATTACAACTGAGGAGGCACTCCCAGGGATCAGCAGTAGGCTGCACACACAGCTCTGGGTTTTCAGCAGCTCAGAAATCTCCTGCCCGCCACATATACATACACATACACACACACACACACAGACACACATGGAAGAAGTGCCCTAAGACTCAGAACTGGACACAGGGCTGGTGGTGCTACTCTCAGTCCACATACGTGCAGGCAAGAGCAGAAACTGCACTGACTTTGTAGAAACTACCATCCAGACCCCATAGACCCACTCATCTAGAACTGCAGTCCCAAGGTCACTCTGGACACCAGGTGACCGGCTCTGCCTGCACAATACGCAGAGGATTCTTTGGTATAGCAAAGGACAACCTGGTGATTACTTGGTCAGATTAAGCCAAGACTGGCACTGCTTATTTTGTTTTGTTTTCTTTTTATATCTTTGACATCTTTGCCTGTGTTGAGTGTGGGTTATCGGTTGTTTTTACATGTGAATGTATTTGGTTTCTTCTTTGTTGTTGTTATTGTTGTGATTGGTGATTTGCTTTGTTCTGAAATTGCCCTACCAGGGCCCAGCTTAAGAGGCACAAGATTCAACACAACCAGAGGCCAACCCCAGACAAAACCAGAGTACTACCGGGTTTGACCTACAAGTGACACACCCAGAGGGAATTCTCTACAGGCACAAGAGCCCATAGAGGTCTAACCTCATTTAAATGGTCAACCCTCACGCAGCAGAACACCCTGAGGTGGGCAGAGCCAAGTCTCACAACTAGTCAGCCTAGGAGTCAACCCTACCTACTCACAAGCGAAAAGCAATTAAAGATCAACTTTAACAGGACAATATACACAACACAAGAGTCACCTTTGGAGCACACGCAGAGGAGAGGAAGGAAGTAGTGCAAGTCAAATATAAAGGACACACGCTACATAAGATAACCCAGCAAGAACTAAGAACCCTAGAGGATCTACCTAATACACTGAAGCAAACACAGCGAGTCAGCCAGAATGGGGAAACAAAGAAACATGTCCCAAATAAAAGAACAGAAGAACCCTCCAGAATCGGAACCAAATGAAATAGAGGTAACCAACCTATCAGAGACAGAGTTCAGAACACTGATGATAAGAATGTTTAAGGAGCTTAGAGATGACATAAAGAAGGATAGAGAAATCATAATGAACAACAAGTTAGAAATAAAGAACACAATTACTTAAATAAAGAACACACTTGAAGGAATTACCAGCAGGTCAGATGAAGCAGAGGATCGATTCAGCCACTTAGAAGACAAGTTAGCAGAGATCACCCAAACAGAACAACAGAAAGAAAAAAGAATAAAAAACAATGAAGATGGTTTAAGAGACCTCTGGGATAACATCAAGCGCATCACAGGAATACCAGAAGATGACGAGAGGAAGCAAGGATCGAGAACATATTTGAAGTAATAATGTCCAAAAACTTCCCTAACCTGGTGAAGGAAACCAACATACAAGCCCAGGAAGTGCAGAGTTCCAGCCTGGATAAACCCAAACAGGTCCACACCAAGACACATAGTGAAAATGGCCAAGGTTTAAGACAAAAAGAGAAACCTAAAAGCAGCAAAAGACAGAGGGTTACATACAAGGGAACTCCCATAAGACTATCAAATGACTTTTCTACAGAAACATTGAAGGCCAGGAGGGAGTGGCAGGAGATACTCAAAGTGCCGGAAAACAAAGGCCTACAACCTAGATTGCTTTATCCAGCAAGGCTATCATTTAAAATTGAAGAAGAGATAAAGAGCTTCCCAGAAAATAATAAGATAAAGGAATTTATTACCACGAAGCCAGCACTGCAAGAAATATTAAAAGGAATTCCGTAAACAGAAGAAAAATGAAAACAATCCAACTACAAATTAAAAAAAATGGCAATAACTATGTACCTATCAATAATCACTTTCAATGTAAATGGATTAAATCCTCCAATCAAGAGACATAGAGTGGCTGAGTGGGTAAGAAAGCAAGACCCTTGTATATGCAGTATACAAGAGACTCACCTCAGATCAAAAGACACACACAGGCTGAAAGTGAAGGGTTGGAGTAAGATATTTCATGCAAATAGAAATGAGAAAAAAGCTGGAGTTGCAATACTTATATCTGACAAAATAGACTTTAAAATGAAGAACATATTAAAAGACAAAGATGGGCACTATATAATAATAAAGGGATAGATCTGAGAAGAGGACATAACCCTAGTAAACATCTATGCACCCAACATAGGAGCACCTAAATATATAAAACAGGTACTGACTGACATAAAGACAGAGATCAACGGTAACACTATCATAGTAGGGGACTTCAACACACCTCTGACAAGGGACAGGTCTTCCAGACAGAAAATCAGTATGGAAACAACAGCCTTAAATGACACATCGGACCACTTGGATTTAATCGATATTTTCAGAGCATTTCACCCCCCAAAGCAGCAGAATACAAATTCTTCTCAAGCGCACATGGAACATTTTCCAAGATAGACCACGTTAGGCCACAAAACAAGTCTTGATAAATTTAAGAAAACTGAAATCATACCAATTGTCTTCTCTGACCACAGTGCCATGAAATTAGAAATGAATATCGGAAAAAAACTGGAAGACACACCAATTCATGGAGGCTGAATAACATGTTACTAAATAATGAATGGGTCAAGCAGGAGATCAAGGAAGAAATCAAAAGATATCGCGAGACAAACGAAAATGAAAACACGACGACCCAAAATCTATGGGATGCAGCGAAAGCAGTCCTAAGAGGAAAATTCATAGCACTGCAGGCCTACCTAAAGAAACAAGAAAAATCCCTAATCAACAGTTTATCTTCACACTTAAGGGATCTGGAAAAAGAACAGCAAAATAAGCCCAAAGGGAATACAAAGAAGGAGATAATAAAGATCAGAGCAGAAATAAATGAAATAGAAACCAGAAAAACAATACAAAAGATTAATGAATCCAAGAGTTGGTTTTTAAAGAATCTAAACAAAATCGACAAACCTTTAGCCAGATTCATTAAAAAAAAGAGAGGACCCAAATTAATAAAATCAGAAATGAAAGAGGAGAAGTGACAGCAGATACACAGAAATACAAAAACTTTTAAGAAATTACTATGAGCCAACAAATTTGCCAACATATGTGCCAACAAATTTGACAATCTGGAAGAAATGGACAATTTTCTAGAAGGATACAACCTTCCAAGGCTAACTCAAGAAGAAACAGAAAACCTGAATAGACTGATTATCACCACCAGGGAAACTGAATCAGTAATCAACAATCTCCCAACACTTTTTACGAAGCCACTATCACCCTGATCCCAAAATCAGACAAAGACACCACAAAAAAAGAAAACTACAGGCCGATATCTCTAACGAACAGAGATGCAAAAATCCTCAACAAAATATTAGCGAACAGAATTTAGCAATATATTAAAAAGATCATACAACCATGATCAAGTGGGATTCATTCTTGGCATGCGAAGATAGTTCAACATCCGCAAATCAATTAATGTGATACACCACATTAACAAAATGACAGATAAAAATCATAGGATCATATCAATAGATGCAGAAAAAGCATTTGACAAAATCCAGCAGCCATTTATGATTAAAACCCTTAAGAAAGTGGGAATAGAGGGATCATATCTCAACATAATAAAGGCCGTATATGATAAAGCCACAGCTAACATCATACTCAATGGGGAAAAGCTAAAGCCACCCCCCTTAAGATCAGGAACAAGGCAAGGTTGCCCACTATCTCAGCTTCTATTCCACATAGTGCTGGAAGTTCTTGCCACAGCAATCAGACAAGAAAAAGAAATAAAAGGCATCCAAATTGGTAAGGAGGAAGTAAAATTGTCATTATATGCAGATGACATGAGAACCCTAAAGACTCCACCAAGAAACTATTAGTTATTAGTGCTGATAGATGAATTTAGTACTATAGCAGGATACAAAATTAATATTCAGAAATCAGTTGCATTTGTACATACCAATAATAAAACATCAGAAGGAGAAATTAAAAAAAAATCCCATTTACAATGGCTTCAAAGACTATAAAATACCTGGGAATAAATTTAACCAAAGAAGTAAAAGATCTGTATTCAGAAAATTATAAGACACTGAAGAAAGAAATGAAAGAAGATACAAAGAGATGGAAACACGTACCATCTTCATGGATAGGAAGAATTAATATTGTTAAAATGTCCATACTACCTAAGGCAATATACATATTCAACGCAATTCCTATCAAACTACCAATGACGTTTTTCACAGAAATAGAACATATAATCCTAAAATTTATATGGAACCATAAAAGACCCAGGATAGCCTCAGCAATCTTGAGAAATACGAACAAAGTGGGAGGTATAACAATACCTGACATCAAATTATACTACAAGGCTACAGTAATCAAAACAGCATGGTACTGGCATAAAAACAGACACATAGATCAATGGAACAGAATAGAGAGCCCAGAAATAAATCCATGCCTATATAGCCATTTAATCTATGACAATGGGAGCAAGAATTTACGGTGGGCTAAAGACAGTCTATTCAATAAATGGTGCTGGGAAACCTGGACAGACACATGCAAAACAAATGAAGCTGGACCACCTCCTTACACCATATACCAAAAATAAATTCAAAGTGGCTTAAGGACTTAAATGATAGATCTGAAACCATAAAATTCCTTGAAGAAAATATAGAAAGAAACTTTACAGAAATTACCCGAAGTAAGATTTTTACTGATATATCCCCTCGCACAAGGGAAGAAAGAGAAAAAATAAACATGTGGGATTACATCAAACTAAAAAGTTTTTTCACAGCAAAGGAAACCATCAATAAAAAAAAAAGGGATCCTGAATGGGAGAAGATATTTGCCAATGATATAGCTGATAAGGGGTTAATATCCAAAATTTGTAAAAAAAAAACTCACTGAACTCAACTCCAAGAAAACAAACGACCCTATTAAAAAATGGGCGGAAGACATGAAGAGACATTTTTCTAAAAAGGACTTTACAGATGGCAAATAGACATGAAAAAATGTTCAACCTAACTAACCATCAGAGAAATGCAAATAAAAACCACAATGAGATACCACCTCACCCCAGTCAAAATGGCTATCATCAACAAATCAACAAACAACAAGTGCTGGAAAGGATGTGGAGAAAAGGGAACGCTTGTGCACTGTTGGTGGGATTGCAGATTGGTGCAGCCACTATGGAAAACAGTATGGAGGTATCTCAAAAATCTGAAAATGGAACTACCTTATGATACAGCAATTCCACTGCTAGGTATCTATCCAGAGAAATCCAAAACTCCAATTCAAAAATCTTTATGCACTCCTATGTTTCTTGCAGCACTATACACAATAGCCAAGACATGGAAACAACCGAAATGCCCATCGGTAGATGGCTGGATTAAGAAACTGTGATACATTTATACAATGGAATATTAGGCAGCCATAAAGAAGAAAAATCTTACCATTTGAAACAACATGGATGGACCTAGAGAACATTATGTGAAGTGAAATAAGTCAGACAGAGAAAGACAAATACCATATGATCTCACTTATATGTGGAAATAAAAGAATAAGTGAATGAACTAATCAGAAACAGTTTTGGAGACATAGAGGAAAAACTGAGGGTTGCTAGATGGGGGTGGGGGGTGGGGATAAGGGGGAAGGTGAGGGGATTAGAAAGCACAGTCGGTGACCACAGGATTCCCACGGGGATACGAAAGTCAGTTTGGGGAATATAATCAATAATGTTGTAAAGATTTTGTAGGGTATCTGATGGACACTTGTCTCATTAAGGAAACCATCTCAGGGAAGATGTAGATGCCTGACCACTGCAGTGTACACCTGAAGCTGAAGCTGAACAATAATGAATGTCAACTATAATTTTATATATGTATTTACAGGAAGCGGAGTACAGCATTAGGAATAGGTAGTGGAAATGCAATGGCTGTGTGCGATGTCAGAGGGATAGTGGATGGGGGGCGGGGGGTCCACAGTGTGAGGGATATAAATGATAAACGTCTAAGTATTACTTTGTTTTGTGCACCAGAAACTAATAAAAAATAAGTAAATAATGAAAAAAAAGAACATCAGGATTCTGAAGGTAGGGATGAAGAAGTAAATGCACTATTTGAGGGTGATGAGCAGTACCTGTCATAGTGTAAACATTAAGGATTGCCATTGCATTGCAGCATAGTACGTGGTCAATAAGATTTGTTAGCCAACATCTTTTCCTAACTAACATCACCCCAGAATCTAGTGCATGGTGCCAATGTGCTGTGATAGTGGGTGTTAAGCCATATTTAGGCCTGGAGCAGAACCTTATCTTAGAGCCATCTTGTCTGGAACCTGTCTTGCTTTATCTCTTAGGGGCCTGTGATCAGTGGGACTGGGCGGTCTGGACCGTGACCTGGGGCCAGGGTGTAGAGCTGCAGGACTTGGTCTTGCCCTGAAACCCTTTGTCATTGAAGGGGGAACAGTCTGATTTACCTATAAAACTCCATACCCATCTTTGCTCGGGGAGGTTATGATCTTTTCCCTCTGCTCTAGCCTGACCTCCTGCAGCTCAAACTCACCAAATAAATTCTAAAAGACCGAAAAACAAAAAAAGTCATAAGAAAAGTCAAAAGGCTAATAATGCAAAATTGAGAAAAATATCTGCAGCTCCCATCACAGATCAAGGCCTAAATTCCCCCAAAAAGTTCTTAGGAATGGATATAACAACCCATCAGAAAAATGGGCAAAAGACGTAAGCATGCAATTCTCACAAAAGGAAATACCAATGCCTATTACATATATGAAAAGATATTCAACTTCAGTCATATGAGAGAAATACAAATTGAAGTCATACCGAGATATTTTTTTCATTTATCAAACAGGCAAAAATCCAAATATTTGATAACACTGCTAGTAAGGCTGTGGGGGGAAATGCTCTTAACACTGGTGTTAAGAGATTAAATAGACAGAACCCCATACGAAGGAGCACTTGGCAATAACTTTAAAAATTGAAAATGTACATAGCCTTGACCCAGCAATACCACATCTGGAAAATTAAACACATATGCTACATGACACAGGCCCAAGGTGTTTTGCTTTTTTATTTTATTTTAAACTATGGTATTGCTTTTAACACTGAAAAGTGGGAAACAATCAAATGTCCATTAATATGGGACCAGTTGAATAATGATGGCATATACATACAAAGGAATAGGCCACAGCTGCATAAGGAGTAAAGCATCCCATGGGCTAACCCAGATATATTGTTTATTTTAAAACCTATGTGAATGTAATACCTATTCAAAAGTTTTAAATTTACAAAATAGAAAAAATAGGCAATGTTAGAGAAAAGCATAGAGTACTTTCTATTTTTATCAGAAAACCATTTCATGTTATTTCGGAGGGTATTTTTCTAAATTTGTAACATTACGTTATATTGAATAAACTTTTTCATCAACTTGGATGCATGTAGTTGTTTGGTCTTTGGTTTTGAAAGAAGCAACATAAAACGTACTGCAGTTCTCCAAAAACTACGTCTTTACTATTCTATAGAGGAAAATCTGATGTGACAAGTAAGGAAAGGTGGCAGTGAGTGATAATGGTCAGCATACCACCATGGCTTCTACGTTTCCCTAACTCAAAGATTAAATGAGTGTATAAAACATTTAGTGGCTTTGAGACAAACTGGATAAGGGTGAGTTCACAAGACAAGTTCATTTGTAAAAGGGTAGTCCATCCCATATTGGAAAAATGAGGCTTTATTTTAATAGAGCTGAAGTGAGTGGATGCTGTGATGGGAACTACCGAACAAAGATGGTAATTTTCATCTAAGGACCTCCATATATCTAAGACCCTTTCCTCTCAAAATATTTAGCATAATAATGGCTTTGCGCAGGCATGCCACCCCTCGCTGCCTCTCTACAAGTGTAGTCAGGACCCAAAAGCTCTACTGGAGTCAGTGTCCAAGAGTGGGTGGGAGGTATAGTGGGATGAACTGGACAAGGGCAACAACTATCAGTGATGGGCAACTTTCTCTTAAGCGAGGAAAACCCAGAAATTTCAGTGCTGAAATTTCCAGAGCTTAGAAAAGGAAAGGTAGCTAGAGTAAAGAGGAAAATTAAGATGAAATCAGCTGGAGTCAGTTAATGATTCCCCAAAGGGCTATAAACTGGATGAACTCTGGTCAGTTTGCGACATCTTTAAAAGTATAGTTATGGAATAAGATGGTTGCAATATAATTTACATCCATCTTCAAGACAGTTGTCGATGATGTCCACCATGTATTTTGAAATCTTGACTACCAGTGATAAAGGATTCAGTCAAAGCTAGTGGGCCAGCATAAAACATCTCTACCCTAAGGTTCTGTCAGCCTAGGAACCAGTTCACTGCCGTCTTTCTCACTGAAGGAGGTCCTCTCTGCGTAATGACACACCGCTTTAAGAGATAAAGAGCAATGAACTTTGGAAAGAAGAAATGCTTCTTATTAAATTCTAATATTAGAAGCAAAAATTTTAAATAAAAGCTTTTACTTTAGTGACCACACATCTCACATATTTAATAGCCATGACAAATCCTTTGGACAATATATGAAGGACGATATTTCACAAATGTCATTGCACTTGCTCCTAATGACAACCCCATTAATCCGTCTAATTTTTTCCCCACATTCCAGATGATGAAACAGAAGTTTGGAGGGGTTAAGAAAACTGCTGCAGTCCACCCAGTTAACAGGGCAGGCAAGACTGCACCCCATGCCTCAGGGCTCCAGTGCTCTTCCTAGTCACCCCAGAGCCTCCCACGAATATCCAGGCTCTGAAAAGTGTCCCTTCCTCAGGCCACATTCTTTACTCAGTTTGAACTCTCTTCAACAACATCTTCCAAATGAGCAAGTTCTGACCTACACAAGGCCCAGAATTCTCCAAAGAAGCTATGCCTGATATCTTTAGCTTACCAATCTTAAAGGAAGAATATACATCTAAGCTTTAACTACAGAGGTTTAGAATAGGAGGGAAAAAATGGATTATTTTGGTGGATATTAGTGAACGCTACAGTAGATATGTCAAGACCTCAAGTTAAAGCTATTTTGATCTTTGTTACTGTCTACTATAAAAATGTTAATATCTGTCATTTATAACAATTTAAATTTGGAATTTCAAAGTCCCTAACCTGTAATCCTGGCTTTTTTCAGAAAGCATTCCCTACATATGGGACTAAAAAGTGTCAACTCTAACAGGCAGGAAAGGGGCAAGGATGAGCCAGACAGTAACTTGTGCCTGTTAACAGCTGATACGAATTTTTATCCTTCAGGGGAAAGTTTGTTTCTCACTTTTAGCACTACATTATGTTTAAGTGACCCACTTATATAAGATATGTAAAAAATGAATTATATGTTCACTTCTGATTCTTTACCACACAGACTCATCTCTATTTCTTATTATCCTACTTTTACCACCTCAAGCTGGCCAGTTTCCTAAATTAATATTAAAGGTCTGATAGAAACATTAAGTTGATGGAAGAAGCATTCTGAACTTTCCCCCCAAAGAATGCTAGGATAAAAAGTGATTAAAAATTTCAAAAAATCATTGGTGTAGAATGTGACCTAATAGTCTGAGGAATGAAAGCTGGGTTTCTTTCTATTCACCTACTTTACACAGATAACTTAGCAATCACTGTTCATAAAAAAGAAAATTATTATTTTGGAGAAAAAAATTAAGCCATGAAAGAGTGTCTTTTTTGTTTTTCAACTGCTGGTACAATTAGAGTTGGTTCTAAGTCTGTCACTCCTTGTAAATTCTAGAGTCTACCTCTGCAATGGCCTTTCCATTTCAGAAAGCACCTCATTTAACGTAGTTAGTGGTTTTTCACTGTCACACTCAGACCAGGCTAGCTCATGTCAAAAAGTCTTGTCAAATGACATTATTAGTTAACCATAATGCTTACAAAAACCAGGTACATTCTGATGTATCTCAAGGAACACATACGCTGAGTTAATAATTCTACTATAGTATATATTTTATATCTAAGTGAAGAACATCTACCTGTTAAAAATGCATTTATTACAGAATACAGAGATTTAGCACTTAAAAGAGATATGACAATTGAATCATACTGCCCTATTTTAACAAAATTATACTCAAAACAGGCTTTTCTTAGAAATTTTTTGGAAATGTAATGTGAAATAATATCCTATTTAGGAAAAAAATTAATTAAAGTCTGCTTTTTGATAAGTTATAGTAAATACAGCTATCATGAAAGAGAAGAGCTGAAAGTTCATGCCTTTACCCTGGCTGAGATTATATACAGTTTCCTCAATTATTTTATATTTGGTGACCAAGTTTAGGGGGACAAAAAAAAGGATCCATGGACTTATGAAACAGCCAAAACAACGTGCACAAGGAGCTCTGAAATGTAGGAAAAAAGAAAACTGCTTATAAATAGAAAGCATACATCCTGTTTCTTGCTGTAGAGTTTTGTCTCAAACTATTAATCAACTTTTCACCACTTCCTGCAATAGCAGGTCTACTATAAATCTGATAGTAACTGACTAGGTTTCATTTCCTCTGCCAAAATCTGCCAACCCGCGAGCAATGACAAACTGACACTAGAGCCAGCAACTGATAATGTAACACAGGACACCAGTGAGGCAATTCAAGAAACATTTCATACTGGATGATGGAATATACTGACTTGGCTTTTTAGTTTCAAAGGAAACACGCACACACACACACACACAAGCTCAGGTCCTATCTGGGAACAAACTTCCTTTTTAAAGGGAATTGATAATAATGACATATAATCATAATTCTTCTCTATTGAAAAGAACCAGTTCCAAACTTCAAAATCCCTTGCCCAAAACATATTTATATAATCTGACCTAAAAGGTAATGCTTTAAGTAGAAGCTGCTGGTGAAACTCTTCTCTGAAAGTTGCCATGAAAAGTAAAGTAAATACCAAGTGATGTACAAATGAACACAGAATTGTCTGTCGTTATTCTGTAATAGTGAAAACCATTTTCAGTTCAGTCATTAATAGAAACAATTGATCTCTTTGAACAAGAAACTACTAATTTAATATAGAAAATACTGCAAGATTAAGAGTTATTTAAGCCATATTAAGTTGGGGCCAACGAAATAACTTTTCACTCTATGTCCAACTTGACTTAATACCATTCTGTGGTATGGCTGGGCTATGAAAAATGACATCTAGTCCATGAATCAGTATACTCAATTTTTGAAAACTCTCTGTATTAGTTTCCTAGGGCTGCCATAACAAACTACCACAAACTGGTTGCTTAAAGCAACAGAAATTTATTCTCTCACAGTCCTGGAGGCTAGAGATCCAAAATCAAGGTGCTGACAGGGTTGGTTACTACTGGGAGCTCTAAGGGAAGATTCTGTTCCATGCCTCTGTCTTAGCTTCTGGTGTTGCCCCCCGTCCAGCAAGCTCTGCCTCTCTGGTTGTTTCTTCACTGATGTGTCTCCTCTCCTTGTAAGAAAACCAGTCAGACCAGATTAAGGGGCCATCCTACTCTAGTATTGAGATAGACTTGGGACAGAGCCCCGCTTCACTCCCTTATCCTCCAGGTCCCGCACTACCCGTCTTAGCTACTTCCCGCAGCCTAAATAAGCAACTTTCCACCTGCAAACTTCCCCAAGTCAGGCGTGAGCACATAGCCCTGAGTTGACCGCTACATGACCTTTCTGGGATGGCAGTAATAAGCAACTCCGCATCCTGGGCCTACCGAGAATGCGCACGCGTCAGGACTCTGGCATTGACTGCGCCTGCGCAAACACCATAACCAGGAAGAACGGAGAGCCTTGCCCCAGGTGATGTCAAGCCCTCCCTCACTCTGCCCTACAAAACGCCCCCAGTGGCTCCCTGTAGGGAGCCAGCCAGAGGACATCCCTTGTGCACCAGCATAAGCCCCATTTGTCTGAGTTTTTAGATTGGCCTCTGGTCAATTTCTAACACAGAGAGAGCCTAAGAACCCAAGGTTGGTAATAGTAAGACCTCAGCTTAACAATTAATGCCATCTACAACAACCCTCTTTCCAAATAAGGTCACATTCTGAGGTTCTGGAAAGGACATGAATTTTGAGGGGGCATTCTCCAACATAGTAAACCCCCGGCAGCTGAAATAGATAGTGGAGATGCTCATTAATGGAGAATAATTAAGACCATAAAGTGGAGGCAAAAAATTTAATAGTAAATAGTGATTAAAAAAAAGGGTAAGATCTCACCTTGAAACAAAATGACAAACTACACAAATAAGTTTATAAAATATTTGACAATGTTAATATGTAGGTTATAATTGCAGCTATGCACTAATTCTCAAGATGAACAAAGAATGAACCAAGTATTAACTGTAGTTGTGATTGTTCTAACAACATTACATTATGGCATCGTATGACACTCATCACTTCAGGTTGGTCTTTGATAGCAAAATCACAAAGGATTTTTTCACCAATAATCATCCAGGGCATCATCAGTTATCCCAAGACCTCTCAATCCTGTGATACTCAAGTCAATCCTTTGATATCCAAAATAAAGACTTTCCGCTAATGTCACTTTACTGTAGAGTTTTCTTCTTTAACTATTAACTAATCCCACATCTCCAAGTCTCATTGTCAGTGTTTCTGTGTGTGGTTCAACCACAGCTCCCATATTACTTCTATGGCCTTCGTGAAATCCTTTATCTCTTGCTCAATTTGCAATTTATTTGCACTGCACAACACCAACAACCAACAAGAGGTCAAATAACAAAAATACTGGCAATATGTATGGGAAATATACTAGGAAGGAAATGATATCAGGGCTGACAAATTGGTGAACTTATCCTAGAAAAAAGTGCTACATACCTCATTGCTGAATATCACTACGGTCACCTTCGAAATACTCCCCTTGAGCAGTTATGCACTGACGCCAGCACCTAGCCCACTCTTCAAAGCAATTTTGGAACTCTTTTTCTGGAATGGCCATCAGAGCTGTCGTCATATTACCCTTGATGTCCTGAATGTCATCAAAATGTCTTCCTTTCAATATTTCCTTTACTTTTGGGTAAAGAAGTCATTGGGGCCCAGATCAGGTGAGTAGGGAGGGTGTTCCAATACAGTTATCTGTTTACTGGCTAAAAACTCCCTCACAGACAGTGCCATGTGAGCGGGTACATTGTTGTGATGCAAGAGCCATGAATTGTTGGTGAAAATTTCAGGTCATCTAACTTTTTCATGCAGCCTTTTCAGCACTTCCAAATAGTAAACTTGGTTAACAGTCCAGTTGGTACAAATTCATAATGAATAATCCCTCTGATATCAAAAAAGGTCAGCAACATGATTGCAACAAGTTCGTTAACTTGTCAGACCTCGTGTGTCAGAATTGAGACTAAATTTATTAAGTGGTTTGATCATTAGTGAATATTTTTGTGTTTTGACTACCATCACTTGGATTCCAGTCTTCAAACAGAATAAAAATAAATGCTCATTAGCTCGTTAACATACAGTTGATATATTGGACTAGATAAAAAAGAGGGAAATAAAATATTTAAATGCCTTTGAATAATGTAGGCAAATTATTATGGCCAATAACGACTATAAAAACTTCTTGGATGCCACGTGAAGGGACACAGCTTCCTTGTCAGCATCAGCTCACAGACAGCTCACACTTCCCAAGTGCGGTGACAGGCTCGGTTCTAAGTACCTTACATGATTTGGTTAACTCATTCAGAACTCACAGCAATCCTATGAAATAGGTACTAGTATTATCCCACTGGTAAATGAGAAAATTGACCCATGGGTGCATAAAGTTGACACACTGACACAGAGACAACTCTAAAGTCCTTCAAGCAAAATACGTCTTATTTTTCATATGTTAAAATATCTGTAAGCTTACACTTCTCCTGGTTCACAATTATATAATCATTTATTTTAAACTTCAAATTGATAAACTGCTAAGCTACATGTTTAAAATTCATATATGAAATGTTCCTCTCCAGCACATCAAGGGTGAAAGTAGCAGAGCTAAGGGCAAGGAAAGGAACTCCAGCTCCAGTAGTTACATTTGACAAAAGTCTGCACATAACAAACATACACACATACACAGGCACCCACACAATACATAATGCACACACATACACACACATACACATGCTGCATTAATGCACATATAAACATAAGAGGTCTCACAATTAAGTTCACGAACTTGTTGCAATGATGTTGCTAACCTTTTTTTTGATATCAGAGGGATTATTCATTATGAATTTGTATCAACTGGATAAACAGTTAACCAAGTTTACTGTTTGGAAGTGCTGAAGAGGCTGCATGAAAAAGTTAGATGAGGGGCGGATGGGTGGCTCAGTTGGTTAGAGCTCGCGCTCTGGGCAACGGGGCTGCCAGTTCAATTCCCACATGGGCCAGCGAGCTGCGCCTTCCACAACTAGAATGAAGTCAATGAGCTGCCTCAGTTGGTTGGAGCGCGGGTTCTCAATCACAGGGTTGCCAGTTCGACTCCTGCAAGGGATGGTGGGCTGCGCCCCCTGCAAATAACAACAGCAACTGGACCTGGAGCTGAGCTGCACCTTCCACAACTAAGATTGCAAGGACAACACCTTGACTTGGAAAAAGTCCTGGAAATACACACTGCTCCCCAATAAGTCCTGTTCCCCTTCCCCAATAAAATCTTTAAAAGAAAAAAAAACGTTAGATGAAAACGACCTGAACTTTTCACCAACAATTCATGGCTCTCACTTCACAACAATGCACCAGCTCACAGGGCACTGCCTGTGAGGTTTTTAGCTAGTAAACAAATAACTGTATTGGAACACCCTCCCTATTCACCTGATCTGGCCCCCAATGACTTCTTTCTTTACAAAATAGAGGCAATATTGAAAGGAAGACATTTTGATGACATTCAGGACATCAAGGGTAATATGACGATAGCTCTGATGGCCATTCCAGAAAAAGAGTTCCAAAATTGCTTTAAGGGTGGACTAGGTGCTGGTGTCAGTGCATAACTTCCCAAGGGGAGGACTTCGAAGGTGACCGTAGTGATATTCAGCAATGAGGTATGGAGCACTTTTTCTAGGATGAATTCGCAAACTTAATTGTCTGACCTGGTATTTTTTTAGAGCAAAGTAAACTATGTAAAAAACTTTTGCTAAAGTGTGCTTCCTTTTAATCTCCAATGCTGGTGTTCAGAGCCAATTTCTAAACCAGCCCCAAGAAACTCTTGGATCTGTGCTACCTAAAGGTCTCCCTTTCCGTACTGGCTGTTAGGAAATTCAAATCTGGCATGATGAAATACACCCGGAGCTCCTCCCTTTTCATTTTGTTGCTACCTTTTTTCCCCTTTGTTTACTCCCCCCCTTTAATTATATCTTGTTTTACACACACACATGCATGCAGGCACGCACGCGTGTGTTTGCATACTTTAAATAATTTCTGGTTTAAAGCAATGAAAAAATTACTCATTTGAGTGAAACCAAACAGTTGGTTAAGTTAAAAAGAACGCACACACAAAAACAAAAAGAAAACAAAAAAAAAACCTTTGCAGGACAGAAAAGCATATGGGAAAATGGGGACCTAAAAGTCCAGACAGATCTTTTCAATCCATTTTCTACTGTAAAGTTATTCCATGAAGTACGACAGTTTGGGTATGTCAGACTTAAACAATTCTGACACTATTTCTATATTTCATGTATGTGAAAAGGACATACAGCATCGCTTAATGACAGAGGTGTAGTATTTTGATGTGTTAATTGTTCAGATGAAATGGCTGATTGGATTCCATTAAACTAAGCAAAGAAGGCATTACTATGAAGATGGTAACAGAAGGAAGGTATTATGGGTTGAACTGTGTCCCCCACAAAAATATGTTGAAGTCCTAACCCCGAGAACCTTTCAAGATGACCTTACTTGGAAATAAGGTCTTTGCAGATATAATTCAGTTGAGGTCACACTGGGTTAGGGTGGACCCCAATTCCAATAACTCAGGGGGACCAGTGTCCTTCTAAGAATACCATGTGAATAAAAAATTTTATTCCCAGTTATCTCAATACTAAGTTGTATTCCATGTTTAAAATTAAATGATTCTTGATATTTTACGTTAAGGAATAATATAAAATGTGAATGTCACTATTAAGATAAATTTTAGTTAAATCCTTTTAACATAGAAATGCTATATATTGTTTATAAGCAAGAAACGAAAATGAAAAGTTGTCTCAGAGTGTTAAAAAAAAGAATACCATTGGGAAGACACAGGTACAGAGATAGAGAAGGCCATGTGATGATGGTGGCAGATATCAGAGTGAAATGTCTACAAGCCAAGAAATGTCAAGGATTGCCAGCAGCCTCCAGTAGCTCAGAGAAAGGCAGGGAACAGATTGTCCTTAAGCCTCCAGAAGGAACCAGTCCTGCTGCCACCTTGATTTTGGACTTGTGGCCACCAGAGCTGAGAGAGAATAAATTTCCATTGTTTTAAACCGCCCAGTTTGTGGTCATTTGTTACAGCAGCCCTGGGAGACTAATGGAGAGGGCTATACAGGGATCAAGATCTTCAGAGCTGATCATAAATTAGAAAACATGTCATATGAATTCCCAATTTTACAAATGAAAAAATGACACCACCAAAAATAACAAGAGCAACGCACGGAAAAGTTTCCTTCACATAATAAAATGTAGAGAATGGACCATTCTAATTCCTGAGTCTAAAATGTTACATTTTTACATTTCTATATTATGATCATGATGTTCCCATGTTTAAAAACCTGCAATGGCTTCCCAGAACACTCAGAATAAAATCCAAACTCCCCACTAGGGAGCGCCTCTCAGTGGGGACAACCGCCACTCATGTCTACGTAACTGTGCTCCAGCTCCACTCACTACCCTCTCTCCACCTCAAGGACACAATGAGGCATTCTTGCCTCAAGGTCTTTGCACTTGTTCCCTCTTTCTGGAACTCTTTCCTCAAGTCTTCCCATGCTGGCACCTACTGATTCAGAACTCAGGTAAAGTGCCACCTCAAGGAATCTTGCGAGAACAGTCTATTTAAAGCAATGCTTTTCAAGCTATTTCATGTCATGAGACATACAAAAAACGGTATTTGCCTGGCATGGCACAAGGGGGAACTGACGGACCTGGCTGGCCTACCTGCCATCCTGAAGGCGTGGGGTGCCAATATCTCCATTCCCCTGAAATGCACTTTCAGTGCCAAGGACCACCAGCTGGGATGGTCTGGCCCTCATTCTTTAACTTCTCATATCAAAACTTATTATTATACTCTAAAAAGTGGAAATTCTGGCTCAGTTTTCAAATAAGTCCCTTTTGTCTCCACTTTCCCATCTTGAAAGCAGAATGAAACTGACTGCTTTCAAATTTCCTGGCATACTATGAGAAAGACTGTATCAAACAATTTAATGAGTTTCTTTGTATGCTTGTTCTAAATGCTAAAATTTTCCTTGGTTACAAAATATAAAGTTTGTGTGCTATGCTGCTTTCACAATACTGAAACAGAAAATACTCAAGTGATGGTATGTTTACCACATCTACACACTTCCGGGTATAGCTGTCCAGATTATGATAGAAGTAAAAAACTGAAAACTCAGAATATTTACTCACAATGAGGAAACGTCTTCTTAAATGCATATTGCAATGGCATGAATCAATTAAACCAGAACCATTCTGTGGTTTCTTAATGACAATCCTATTCTGCAAAATGAACGACAGCAATGCAACTGCCAGCTCACTAGTTTGGGTTTTCTGGAATTATTAAATGTCTGACATAACACATAAGCTCTGCATCTTCCCATTCACTCAGAACCACAGTTAATATGCTCTCTAAAGAAACTCTGGAACCTTTGCTTCCCTAGGGAGGAAGCTGGGACAACGTGATGTGACACAAGTACGGGACTGCACTTCCGCAGAAGGGCCAGTCACAGTGCTCAGTGGCCATCTCCGGGGGCTGGCCTGCTGTACCTGCCCGTGTTCTTACACAGCACTACTGCACACTGCGCCAATCAGTACAGCCCACGGCCAGGACAACTTGTCTTCCCTCTGTGGGGGAGCCAGGCCCAGAAGCTCCAGCATTCAGCGTGCAGATCCTTGTCAACCACAGATTTACTACTTTGCTCCTGTTGCACCAGGGTGCTCTGTGCCGTGGGGGTGGTCCTGGTGACAGGTGTATCTTAGTACTGGCTGGCAGAGACAAATAGGAAAGTGCCCCAGGAATGTGTCCCCCAAGAGTACCCGAGCTCCCCCGTGCCCGCCTCATACCCTCACACAGCGACATCACTGACCGTGCTCCTCGTCTGGGTTTAGTGCTCCTAGGCTATTCCACCAGGAGAGTTATTTAAAGGTACCCCAAAGAGACTTTTAAAATTGATACTGACTTAGAATTGTCACAAAAATAATGCTGAATGAATGAAGCTACACACAGAGTACTTCCTCACTGTGTGACGTCAGTTACACAGAGTGCTGCAGTGGCAAAGTCAGTGCTGGTGACCGCCGTGAGCGTGCACGGAGGGGCTGTGGTAGTGCCACAGGTGCTTCACTGTAGCAGAATTCATTACTTGTATACTTACAATCTGTGCTTACTTCAACAAAGATTAGCTTAAAAGACAACAACAACAAACACGAGTCTTGGAAAAGAAGTCTCAGGCTTCTGAACATTTGCTCTGGAGGAGATGCGTCCAGAGAGGAGGGATATGTCTTGCCGGTGCCACCACAGGGCCCCAGGCACCGCTCTGATATCCACGGGGCAAACAACAGGACTTCTAACAACACTCTTCTTAATCTCCCACTTCCTTTAAATAGTATGGCATGTTCTACCAAATACAAAGAGCATCTCAAAATATGCCTTTAAGTCATCCCTCTCTGTGTGCACACTGTCCACAGAAGGTTGTTCTCTGAAAAGTGCGTAGTTCAATGCTGTGGAGCTTAGTCCTGAGATGTTGCTGAGAGCACTGTCTGGGGGTCATTTCAAGTATCATATTGAAAGGCATTTTCCCCGCCAGGACACTTGATCTACAGATCAACCTTAATACTTTCTGAACTAAGTATAAAACAAAAATTTCTATTGTTTTTCTTTTAATACTGTTTCCAAGCCTCAAATACTTCACCTTCCTTACCAAAAGCCCGAAAATGAATCATCAGGAATATTTATACCATTTGTATGAATATTTTACTCAAAGTGAGCAATTTTATCTAACCTGCATATTATAAAGCTTACTTCCTCAAAAGAGATAGTTTTTAAAAAATGAGCATAAAGGTTTATTAGACCCCATTAAATATTTGCAATTCTAATTAAAATTTATACAGTAACAAAACAGAAATCTTTTCTCTCAGGGAGAAGACAACTAGATCAAGTTTTCAGGTTTATTATTATTATTATTACTATTATTACTATTATTATAGAACAAGATGGAAAAAATTTTAAAAAAAAGATGGAAAAATTTTTTTTGGTTAACTTCAGTCACTTGGATTTCTTTTGCTATGATTTTAAACTTTGATTTTTTTTTTAACAGAAGTGTATGTTTTACCATTTCTCTGTGCAATGATAGTTGATTTACAATTATGCTCACACTTTTCAAATAAATTTTGAAATTTAAGAGATCTCTTTTTCTAATAAATTCCACCCATGTACTGACTGATCTATGCATGTGTAGATATAATACTCAAATATATTTTATATTTGTGATAAACTCGTTAATCATCTCTTTCATTTTTATTATCTAACCTTCTTATTCATTAAAAACAGCTATTCTCAGCATGCTTCAAACTTACCCTGGGGCTTTACATGCTGTCGCCTCAAGACTTATGCCATCAGATTATGTCACTTCCTTTTCCTCTCATCAAGCCAGAGACTATAACTATTTATGCCTCTGGCTAATTTGCTTCTACATAAATTGTCAATTTCCTCAAATAAAACATTTTCAAAAATCCTTAAATTCTACTTCAAGTCAGCAATGCTTTATCTGTAAACCTTGGACCTAGAAGAGTTTCAAATTCGAATTGTTTTGTTTGTTTTGCATTTCAGAAAGGTAATTCTGAATATATATTACACCATACATTACCTAACACCCCCAGCAGCAACCTGTAATCAAATACACTAATATTTCTATAGGAAAATGTACGGTTAGTCATTCCAAGTGGGATAAAGATTGAAAATAGCCTCAGGTCACCAGATGAGCTCAGGTCAGTCAGGCTTTGCTGCCAACTGCCCTGAAAATACTTTGGCTTTCAGAACTTTCTGAATTTCAGAATTGTGGACAAAAGACAGGACCAGAAGCAATTAGACTGAGGTGCTGCCTTATAGATCAAGTGCTCAGGTTAGCCTTTTGACAGACATTTATTGAGCACCTACTATGTGTCAGGGTTGGTAGACAACAGTGAATATAAAACACAATTCTGACCTGAAGATCAGATCATCTCAGTGTGTGGTCAGCACAGAATAAGCCATCACAGCACAGAGAAATAAGTCTGTGAGAAGAGCAGCACAGGGGCACATCTAGCTCAGGGCTTTGGAAGCCCCAGCCTCTGAGGAGACAGTCTTCTCCCCTATGCAATTTGACGTGAAAACCATTTTGTACCTTAAAATGAGAGCAAGAAATCCACCAAAGTCCTAATTATGCCCAGGTTGACTACTTCAATGCTTTTTTTGACATTTCAAGTATCAAATTCTTTGAGGGAAGAAAAATATTTATTTTTTCTTTTCTGCCCCTACTGTGGTGGCCCATATACCAATGTTTAGTTTGTCTATAAGGTATACAGTTGATTGTCCTATTCACAAACTTCGTATTTGTGACTTTGCCTACATGGCAAAATTTATATGTAACTTCAAAATCAATACTCCTCAGCACTTTTGTAGTCATTCACAACATGCACAGAGCAGCAAAAAAATTTTAGTCATCCAACGTACACACGTTGCCAGCTGAGGTCTAACAAGACAACATTCTGTCTTGTTTCATTTCTCATACTGTAAAAAAGTGTCCTTTCATGGACAATTTAGTGCCATGGTTTTTGCATTTGGGGGCTTTTTGTTGCTGTTTAAAATGGTCCCTAAGCTTAGCGTAGAACTGCTGTCTAATGTTCTTAAGTGCACAAAGGCTAGAATGTGTGGAGAAGATATTTGTCAGATAAGCTTTGTTCGAGCACGAGTTATAGAGATGCTGGCTGTGGGTTCATTGTTAATGAGTCAATAATATATATCAAATAAGGTGTCCTTAAACAGAAATAATAAAACAAGGGTGTGTATTGACTGGTTGATGAAAATGTTGTTGACCAGAGGCTCGTAGGAACCTAACCCTGTATTTCCGCTAGGAGCAATGGTTCAAAATTTGCTAATTCAGTGTTTGCAGGAATTTTATAGAACATAACTATTATAAATAATGAGAACAGGCTGTAATTCGGTACTGGCCATCAGGCCACAGAGGTTGGCAGCCATTTCAGGTTTGGAATGATGGGCAAAAGGGAGAGAGGATGGAGAAGGTTTCCCATAAAAACTGAAATTTTCTTAAGACCCTTGAAGAGCTGTCTAGGGGAGAAAAGTGGGAAGAAGGTTCCAGGGCTGTGGGTGCCATGGAGTCGTAGTACAAGACCTACAGCGCCACTTGGCCCATGGCAACATCCTCAGACTGCAGGACAGACTCAATGCATTCCACATGGACTAAACTTTCAATCTTACAATGTGGCAGGAAGGAAAGATGCACATAAGATCATCTATTTATGTGAGACCTTGACTATCAGAACACAAATTCAAAAATGTCTATGGTTTCAGGTCTTCCTTTAGTCTCCCATTAAATCTTCCAGGACAGAAATTTCTTAAAAGCCTGGTGGACTTTCAGAGTGAGTCAGGCAACTGCCAGCTTCTCCACAGCCCAAGAACAGACTCTCCTAACCCCAGTTCAGGCCCTCATAAGACCACCGTGATCAATGGCTCAGCACATACACACCACACCCTCAGCACAACCACCTCTCACATGTGAGGAATCCGCTCAGGCTTGGAGGAGTCAAGGACTGCCCCAGGGAGCCTTGCAGCTGAAAGCCACTTGACAATGGCGCTGACAAGTGTTCAACTATAGAAAACCAAAATTGGGAAAGCCTGATTTTCTTAATACTTGCTTATTGTCTCTCAAAAACTATTTCAACTAAAGTGAAAAGCATATGTCTATCAGAACATCCTTAAATGACAGTACCTAAACTATCCAAGGAGGATTTAAAAATATTTTTAATAAAGGCAACTGATACCAATGTCTAATACTTAGTTTTTCTCTTTAATAAAGCCTTGCTTACTTAAAATGTAGTTCCTAAACCAACAGCAGCAGTGTCACCCCAGAACTTGTTAGAATTACAAAATCTTGGGCCCTACTTCAGACCCCTAAATCAGTATCTGCATTTTAACCTGCTCCCCAGGGGATTTATATGTATAGTGAAGTTTGAGAAGCACTGCTCCACACAGTTGTGACTTTGCCAAAGTGATGATTGCTACCACCTTATACTTTTCCAATTCTCAGTATTGCTGACTCTCAATCTGATCAAACACCTAGCAGAGATGGGAGTGGTGTGAGGTTCTCTCCCATTCTTGGGTCAGCTCGTGAGGGCTAAGCCTTTGTATGACTTCACACATTCTGGAAAGGGCGGCCTGATTCTACCCCAGTCCTATCTCATCCAAAGTATGAATATAAACCTTCAGCCTGCATCCATTCACCAATCTTGGTTCCACATAAAAAGTTGCAAGGAGCTCTAATCTAGTGGTCCTTTGACTCAAGAATTTTCTCCTTGGCCATTCTAGGCCAGCTTGATCCTGAAGCTCATTCTCAGAAACCTTTTATTTCTCGACCCTAACTCTGCAAAGCCAGGGTTAGCTGTTTTCTAGTGCAAAATCTTCAACTTGTATGGGGACCTCTCCTGAGCCCAGGGCCCAGACACCTGTCCCTGACCCCCTTTACTCTCCATTTAGGCCGGACCCCATGCCTGCCTCCACCCATTACTTCCTTATTGCCATCTATATGCCACTAGCCCTCCAAGTAACCTCTACCTCCTGATCACACTGAAACCATGAGGATTTGCAATTTTCATTCATCCAATAAATACAGAGGGTACCTCCAAAAAATGTGTACATACTTTAAGAAAGGAAAAAAACTGTATTAAAATTGTAATACAATGAATGATCCTAGCGTTCATTTGATTAACGCCATCTTTTGAGTGAACGTCATACTAAACATTGTTACTGTAATTTAATTCACCTTCGAAAAGTACTGCATAGATAACATCTCTTAAAATGTGTACATTTTTTTGGCACTTGCAGTATTTATTGAAAGTACTATGTGCCCAAGAACTGAACAAAACAGATACGAATCCTTGTGCTCATGGATCTTATACTCTTGTGCGGGGGAAGACAGACAATAAACAAAGACTAAGTAAATACAGAAGGTGCTAGATAGTATAAGTGCTACGGAAAAATACAGAGCTGACCAGGGGGCCCAGGAGTGCTAGGGGCAGAGGTATTCGATTTCTTATTAGTGTCTCAGGAAGGCCTCACCGAAATGTGACATAGGGACTAAATATATCTGAATAGCCTGAACTGTGGGACCTAGCTTTATTCTTGCTTTTTACCTATTTCATTTCTTCCTACTGTGTTTCCCTGAAAATAAAGACCTACCCCCAAAACAAGCCCCAGTTAAGATCGTCAGCCAGATGGACACATTTAGTACGTTACGATGATGTTCCAGAAGAAGATGACGTGACTGTATTTGAATAAATGTAGATTGTTGTACATGAAAAAATAAGATAGCCCCTGAAAATACACCCTAATGCGTCTTTTGGAGCAAAAATTAATATAAGACCCGGTCTTATTTTGGGGGAAACACAGTAGCTTGACTCTCGTCTATTAACCCTAGTACAATACTCATGTCCACCCCCTGCTCTCAGTCTTAAAAGTCATCTGATGTCAATTCCCACGTAGCTATTTCTAATCTCCAGATCATGTACCTGTGCCTAAACAACTACTTCTCATACCTGTATCCACCTGGGACTGATACCTAACCTCTGTTGCCTGATGTTCATGGAAAATGACACCTAGTTCCCATGTTTCTGAAAAGGAAGACCCACAGGTTTATTAGTAAGAGAAAAACCCTAGCGTGGCAGAACTGTATATTATAAATATAAACTAGATAAAACTATTTGAGGACTTCAAAATGTACCTTTCCACAACTAACTTACCTCTTCTAAGAAACTGATCAAAAAAGATGCCATAGGAAGGCTTCAGCCACCAGGGCAACAAGGAGTAAAGATTTCTGCACACCCAAGTCCCTGGTATGGGTAACGGTGGTGGTGGGGGTGGCATTAAAAGCAAAATTAATACTCCTTAAGGACTGAGCCACTTTGTTGAAATCTACACAATCTCACACTGGAAAAAATCCTGATAGATAACTGAGTCCAGGGTTGTCCAGCAGAGCTTTACACAACGACGGAAACATTCTTTACCTGAGTTGTCCAATACAGTAGCCACTAGCCATAGGGCTACTGAGTACTTGAAATGTCACCAGCATGATTGAAAAATGGAATCTTAAATTTTACTTAATTTTAATTAATGTAAATTAAAATAGCCTCCTGTGGCTAATGAGTACAAAATTACACCACACAGACCTAAAGCCCCAATTTTCTGTGACAAAGATGAGGCCTAAACATAGCTAAGACCACAAGATTAGCCACAACCTCAAGTACTAATATTCCACACTGGCATCATATTGGAGGGTTTCTGGATTGCTTTCATGTGCATGAGTCCATCTCACCGCTTCCTCAGCCACATCAAGCTAAGCAGGTCCTAAGACTCTCTACATCTCACCAATGCTCAGAGGGGACAAACTGACTATTGCCAGAGGGAAAGGTCAGAGCTTCTGACATGCAGACTCACAATGAAACAGTGACATTCTGGGTAATTGGAGAGTTAATTAGCTACATGAAACAAGATGCTGGAAGAAGACACTTGCCAGCAGAACTATTATAGAATCTCTCCTATCTCACGGGATCCACCCTTGACAAAACATTTATGCAAATTAAGTCCCCTAGGAGTTTTATCAAGATGGGAACTCCACTTTGTGGATGGAAAAGGTGCCACATGTTAAACCTGACAAGTTCAGGAGACTGAAAATAACCACATAGGATGGTGTGAACATAAAAATTCCTAACTAAGGTGGGCCATGGCGGGAAGTCTTTGGCCTGTAGCTTCCTTGACAAAGGTCAGTCTTCACCTTAAGTGAGCCTGTCTGTCCTCTTTTTGCATCTAAGATAACATACCTGTGAATGTCAAAGTACTCCCTTTTTCCGGACCCCCCCTCCCCCAGCGGCGGCGGAACAACCCACCACACCAGGGCAGGAAACTACAAAATCCCAAAATCCCTCATTGTTATCTTGTTCCCCAAATACCATCTCTATGTGCTGTAAAATGCTATTAACTATCCTGTACCCATCAATGTAAAAGAAGTGTATATCTCCATTTTGCTTTTTATCCAATCCCAAAGATTTCCCCGCTTTGCTTTCTCCCACTCCCTTAATCTACAGCCAGTGGATTTCATGTAACCCTCTTCCTTTGATTCTAGTGTATAAAATAAGTTGCAAAATGGCCATTTTCTGGAGCATTTTTCCAATCTGCTCAATTTTCATCAGTTTGGCTCAAATAAACTCTTATAAGCTTTTTCTTAAGTTGGATGTCTTTTTCTCAACAAATTGATTCCATATTTTAAGGTAGCAACCGTGACTCAAAAATTAGGAATCAACTAGTTTGTTGGACATTTCTTTAAAATACTACATTCACTCTAGCATCAAGATGTACAAGCAAAAACTCCTCTACGATGAGAACTGACGAGGTGTCAAAACATCCAAATTAGACCCAAATTACTAGCTATGAAAATTACTGATTACTAAAAATAAAAATGAAAAAGTAGCTAAAAATATTATTTGACTATGTATAGAAATACAGAGTAAAACTGAAACCTCCAGTTAGGTGGCCACTAGAACCAAGCCTACTGGCTGAACAGCACTTCATGTTCCTACAAGAAGTGCAAAAGCTTATTTATGGTTTGATTCAAATGTTATGAAAATGCTTCCTACATGGGACGAGACATGTGTTTTTGTCCTTCTATCCTTGTCAAAGCACATGGGTGGGTTTTTTATTGGAGCCACGTCATTCTATAGAGATAAATTCAGCCCCACAACGAGCAGTTTGTCAAAAGGCAGGGACTGCTGTGGGGAAAGCAGGAGCCCAGCTTTGGTCACAGCGCCAGTTTCACCGGCCCTAAAGGCAGCCGCCACATACAGCTCTCCATTCATTCCCGGGCTCAGAAGCAGCAGACAGAAGCTGACAGGGAAAACATTATACAGACTGTTGACCCTGCTGCAGGCAGACAGAGCTGCCTCTGCTCAGCTTTGATTTTCCAGAGCCAGAGCCTGAGGGGAGAGGCAGTTTGACTTTCTTCTTTCCTAGCGTTCCCCATTACAGGGCACATTTGGAAGGAGCTCTGGGAGAATACCAAATGCAGAAGAAAGGGAAATAAATAATAAACAAAACTGTGGCAGAGAGCTGCCATCAGCAGCCAGGAAGAAAAATCGCATCCCTAGTTAAAAGCAACTAGGTTTTACAGGTTTTTGCTAAACCGCAGAGCCCCGAGCTCTGGCTGTGATCTTTGTCACACTGTTGTCCTGTTGAGCAAGGCAAATACTATGCGCCACAAGCCTTCCATGTGCATTTTCTATTCCTGTTGTTTAGTGTATGTCCGAAGAAAACAGCAGGGTAACTATCCATGTCCCATCGTGGAGGTGGAAATGAGCAATGCATGACCAGCAGTTTTTCCCTGACACACAGAAAGACTGTCCTCTACTTATAAGCAGTATGTTTGCTACTTAATGGTCACCCAAATTTTGCCTTAAAAACAGAGTTCAGAATGAAAGACCCAATTGATGGGGGTGTGCCTCACCCGTCTGTTTTGCCCTGCGCCTTCTAGAGGCTTGCAGCTTCTGAAACTGTCCCACTAGAATGCGGTCACTGCTGCCCAGGTGCCACATCTATCGAGTGCCCAGTATTTGCTGGGCATTTTGCTAGACCTTGCAATAAAGCATGGCTCCTGCTGCCATGAAACCTGAAGTTGGGCAGGAAGAAAGTCCAGCATCATCTTGTCCAGCATCAGAGCCCTTATCCATTAGGCCAAGGTCACACACTCTGCTGCCCTCAGTGGCCACGCAGATGGGATCCAGTGAGGGGTGGGGGTCTTGCAGAGTGGGGGAGCAATTATCCATTGTAATGGAGACAGCTGGTCTCCGCTCCAATCAATTGTTACCATGTGGGGATGTGGGCCCAGCAATTGCCAGAGCTTCCCTGTTTCAAAAGTAGCTGTCAATCCAGACTTTTACACAAAATCTTCTAAATTTTAAGTGCTGACAACCAATTCAAAGTTTTTAAAAACTCATGAGAGCCAAATGTCACCCAAGGGCCACTAGCTGCAACTTTTCCATTCTGCAGACTTGGTTCCATCTCCCCCAATTCTCTACCATACTCTGCATACTCCACACAGACCTGCCTCCCCAGCGTGACCACTCTATCGCTGCTCCCACAGCTCGCACCACGGTTTTAATTGTGGATCTGCCATGAGTGGTGTCCTGCCTCGTGCATCTCCCTCCTTTCTTTCTGTGCCTCGTCAGATCCCACCATCTTTAGCTTCAAGTTCAAGATACCTGCTCCACCGAGCCTTGCAGACCACCCCAAGTTTCCCCTTCTCTGAATCATTATCTTTCTATGACTGTATCACAGGCAATGAGGTGGGGGTTCACTCTGATTCTGCCATCTGCATATCTTGTCTCATCAGCCAGACTAAACGTTCAATAATAGAAACCACGGTGGGACTTCATCATCGAGAATGCAGTGTTGACGGGCGGTGTCACATGCTCTGGAAGATGACAGGGCACTGACGGACCACCACAAGGTATTTAAGAGCTCTGAACACAAGCAGGCCTGGGTTACTTCATCTCTCTGAGTCTCAGTTTCCACATTTGTAACCTGGGGTTTCAGTAAAATGGGGACATAACCCAAATGCACAGGAAGCCTGTCAGACTAAGAAAGAAGATTACGAGGAAGCATGTAGCACAATGCCGGGCATGCAGAAGCTATGGTTACTATGGGCTGACTGCCTGGCTTGGCCAACGGTGCTGTGAGCATGCGCCACTGGGGCTTTGCTGTTTGCAAACCATTTGTTGACCACTTATTCTACCTGAACATGCTCTAAACATATTCACATGCTGTTAGCTCATCTAACTTTCCTAATTCTCCCCATTTTATGAACAGCTGAAGCAGAGGGAGTTTAAATGACTGTCAGCCACCTGGTTCCTTCCCATACCCTTAACCATGATAATCTATAGGCTCTTTACATTTCTAATGGCAAGGGACAACTTTCTGACCTCACCTTTCTCAAATCAAAAGCAGGATTTGGCTTTGTGAACCATGCCTTAGATGACAGAACGATCAGGGCCTTGCTTAGGCCAGACTGTGTCTTAGAAGTTTCAAGAATACAACGTTTGCTCCTCTGTCAGTTTGACTAAGGGCTGACTGACAGTTTGTTCAACAAACTGAGAATGATGAGGAAAAGAGAAAAATGCCTACAGAGTACCATAAAATTATAGCTAGTATTATGGAAACCAAAAACTATGACGGATTAATACTAATAGAAAAGGCATTTTGCTGATCCCAGAAAAAAGAACTGGGGAGGGAATCAGAACAACGTTACCAGTCTCCAAAGCACATACAAGATAGGAAAGAGACAAGCTTATCTTGCTGAATTTCCAAAAAGGCGTACAGTGATGAAACCACAGACCATGAACTCAAAATCCATGAACTGCAGGCAGTTGAAAGATGAAGTGGTGCCCCCCAGGAACTCTGTGGGTTCGTAAAAACTGATGCTATCCCTTGAGATTTGGCCTGAGTCTGGGAGCCCTCTGTAAACACTGTGCCTGGGTTTTAAAAAGGTATATGACAGTCTCCTGTGGCTTATTATGGGCAAAATAAAGAAAATGGAGAGAATGGTTATAAATCTGACTGGACTCACATTTGACTTACAGGTAAGATTGACTTCGACCTGAAGCAAGGTGTCTAGTGGAGGAGTACAAAGTTCTGCTGTACGACTTCCTCATTCAACATTTCATTCACTGTCTTAGGAGAAAACAGAGAACATTCGATCTACTTCCTTAAGGGCAGAAGCCTTATATAATTCCTCTTCAATGCCCTGTGCCTTGTCTTATGCTTAACATACAGAAAGTGCTTCAAAAATGATTACTGATTGATTTCAGGAGTCAAGTTTACAAACAGCATTACAAAGGTGAAAAGATGAGAAGATAGCTGGAATGGAACAGATTCCAGTTCCAAAAACATTAAAACAGGTGGATGGGATAAATTGAATCCAATACAGTGAAGTGAACAGAGGCAAACACAAAGTACTTCAACTGCTAATACAGAAGAGAAATTATAGTTAAACAGCAATGACTGAAACAAAGATTTTAAGGGTTTGACTGATGGCAAACTCAGAATAAGAAGAGTGTGGAGATTTCCGGCAATAAGTAGATGAGCTCCTTGACCAGGTGAACACAGCAATGTTCACCCCAAACTGAAAGCAATAGCTCCTCTCTACTTTCTGGCCAAAGCTGGAGAATATTTTAAAAAGGCACTGACCCCAAAAAGAGGGTGGAGGGTTGAAGGCACTGATAAAGTATAGTTTATCTAAAAAGAGACCAGGAAGGGCAGAGAATGGAAAAATTTTAATCTATAAAAATAAATTGAAGGCAGAAGAGTTTGATCTGAAAAGAATACAAGAGCAGTTGTCTAGACAGTGAAGACAGATATTTGAGGAGAGAATGCACTTATTCTACATGGATTCAAAATTAAAACTAACGTGAAGAAAGTAGATTTCAATCCAATTTAAAGGAGACCTTTTAAACAATCAAAGGTACTCCAGAGGAAGACAAGTCCCCTCCTCACTCGTCAGTCAGTTTCCAGGCACTGGAGCCCTTCATGACAAAGCTAAGCAATCATATAGTGCTGACAGTGCACAGGAAACTGATCCACAAAAATAAAGGCCTGCCAAGGAGAAGATTCGCCAGACATTTCAATTCTATGACTGATTTTACAGATGATCATCGCCAAGAAAAATGATGTCAGTGTTGGTTTTAAGCCTCACAATGGAGAGATGATTTTGTTGGGGTCATTAGGGAAAGCTTCGGGCAAAAAGTAACATTTTGGGTAGAGAAAATGCAATGCACAAAGGCAATGAAAAGCCAACGTTTACGGCAAATTTGGGAAATGGTGAGTATATCTGTTTGGCAGGAGAGAAGACGGGTGCCCAAGCAGCAGGAGTAAGGGATACGGTGTAAAAGGTAAGGAAGAGGATGGAAAGGATCTTGAAGTCAGTTCAGGCAGTTAGGCTTTTATCCTGTTGGGAATCATTGAGAACTTCTAAGAAGGACAGCCATGATCAGAATGGCATTTCAATATGACAGATTGGCATTATTATAGGAAAAAAACAAGAGGGACACTGAGACTCTGGTGGCAGGGAAAACAGAGAGGACACTGGCAGGAAATGAGAAAATACAGGCCTGAATTAAAGAAAAAGTAGTAAGACCAAAAAGAGGAATTTAAATGAAAAAGGTTATATAAGAAGAATTAAAGAGATTGATGATTGGGTCAATGTAGATGGAAAGTCAAAGACAGACACTTGAATCAAGGAATCCAGACATGAATCAAGGAATCCAGACATGAATCAAGGAATCCAGACATGTCGACCTGCCTAACAATAAGACTACAATAGCCCAAAACATCGAAAGTCACAACTAGTTCCCAAATTACTGATTCATCATGGCCTTATATCATATGTTCATAGGATATTTTTCACATACAAAAGAAAATAATAATAAGATTTTGTAGTCACCTCTGAATTTGAAACCAGTCACCAAAAGTTTATTGAAGCAATGTCCACAAAAATTAACTCCTCCAAGTACAGAAAGAAAGATACACCAGGCAAATACCAACCATAAAAAAGCTAGGCTGTCCATATTAATATCAGACAAAACAGACTACAAGGCAAGAAAGCATTATTAGTGATAAAGTCACTACATAATAAACATTGCAATTTACCAGGGAGATGTAACAATTACGAACTAAAAACACCAAAAAAACATGCCTCAAAATATAAAGTAAAAGTTGACTACAGGTCCACAAGAAGAAAATGACGAGATCACCAACA
Source organism: Rhinolophus ferrumequinum (assembly GCF_004115265.2). Classification (NCBI taxonomy): domain Eukaryota; kingdom Metazoa; phylum Chordata; class Mammalia; order Chiroptera; family Rhinolophidae; genus Rhinolophus; species Rhinolophus ferrumequinum. The sequence continues at coordinate 66,431,660 of NC_046300.1, forward strand.
CTGTAGAGATTTTCACACACCTGTCTGAATCTAAAAATTGGTAGATGAAACAACCAAATCAACATGGCTATAAAAAACTTAAACAGCCAACTGACAGGTTTCATCCAATGGAAAGACATACAACACAGTAGCTAATAATTAGAGAATACACATTATTTTTCAAGCTTTAAAATTTAAGAAAATGACTGCTTGCTAGGCATAAAATTAATCTGAACAATTTAAATTCTCTGATAGAAATGCAATGAAGTTAGAAATCAATAACAAAGATATTACAATTAAAAAAAAACCCCAAAAGAAGCAAACTAGAGAAAGTATAAATATACTGGAGTGTAAAATAAGACAATACAGATGCTGTAGAGAAGAAAACAAATAAAGAGAAATAAGAACAACTTTATGCCAGAAAGTTTTGAAATTTTAGATGAAATGGACAAATTTCAAGAGAAACGTAACCTACCAAAAATGACTCAAGAAGAAACAGAGAACTAGAATAGTCCTGTAACAATTGAAAATTTTGAATGAATAGTTTAAAAAAATCTTCTCACAGAGAAAAAAGTCAAGATGGCTTTTTTGTAAATTTTACTGACGATTCAAGGATGAGCTCAATTCAATCTTACATAAACTATTTCAGAGAATAGAAAAGGCAACACCTCAACTCATTTTATCAGGCTGGCATACCTTGATAACAAATCTAGAAAAGGACAGTACAAGAATGTAAAATCATAAACCAACCTGCTTCCTTCATTCCCTTCCTTCTTCCCTCCCTCCATCTCTGTCTGTTTCTTTCTTGCAACATGTGATACATACACACACACACACACACACACACACACACACACACACACACACACACATTCAGCATTATATTTAAATAAAGCATCACAATCAAGATGGGTTTATCCCAGGAATGGAAGGCCTAACTTAGGTTAGAACTTTATAAATGCCATTAATTATCTTAACAGATTAAAGAAGAAAACCCTTAAGATCATCTCAAAAGATGAGGAAAAGTATGAAATAAAATCCAATGACCATTTGGGATCAAAATTCTTTGCAAACTAAGAATAATGAAAACCTTTCTTAATTTGATAAAGGCTATCCACAAAAGTCTGTAGCAAACATCGTATTTAATAGTGAACTGCTGAAAGCATTTTCTAAAGATAAAGAACAAGATAGGGAAGTATTAATACATTACCATCATATCTATTCAGCACTCTACTGGAAAGTCTAGCCACCATGATAAAGAATAAAGAAAAAGAAAAAAAGAAATAAAGGATATAAAGATTGAAAAAGAAGAAACCAAACTGTTATTATTTGCATTGTTACTGCCTATATAGAAAACTGGAGAGAATCTGTACATAAGATTTAATACAAAGTTTAGCAAGGTAGCTGGATACAAAAATCAATATAAAAAGTGAGTAAGTAAATTACATTTCTATATACCTTAAACATGCAGTTTGAAAATAGTTTGGTTTTTGTTTTTTTAAATACCATTCACAATAGTAACACAAAATATAAAGCAATGTATCTAACAAAATATGTACAAAATTTTATGGTAAATGTTATAAACTTTTATTAAAAGACATTAAAGAAAAACTTAAATAGAAAGTCATACCATGTTATTGGAAAGAGACTAAATGTTTTAGTCTCCCCAAACTGATTAATAGATTCAAAACAATTCCAATCAGAATGTTTCTCATAGAACTTGACAGGCAGATTCAAAGATAAAAAACTACCGTAATTAAGAAAGTATGGTACTGGCATGTGATAGACAAGTAAATCAGTGGAACTGAACAAACAACCCAGAAACAGATCCATGCATATGTGTAAACTGTATGTATGACAGAGTGAGCACGGCAGGATGCATGGGGAAAGGATGGACTATTTGATAAATGAAGCCGAAATAAGGTTTATATATATAAGGGAAAAAATTAAAACTGGTTCCCCTATCTCATAAAATACACAAAAATCAGTTCCAGGTGGACTAAAGACTTAGATGCTAAACACAAAAGAAAAAAATAAATTAGAAGATACTATATGAGAAATCTTTATGACATCCAAATCAAAAAGCTTTCTTAAACAAGAAATAAAAAGCATGCCCATAAAGGAACATATTGATAAATTCTACAACATTAAAATTAAAAACTCCTGTTTACGAAGACACTATAGGAGACTGAAAGATAAACTGCAAACTGGGAGAGAATGTTTGCAACATATTTAACTAATAAAAGACTAGTATCCAGAGTACTAGAAAAATTCTAAAAAGACAAAAGATACCCCTAATAAAAAACAGACAACACAACAGACAGACGTTTCACAGAACAGGGAACACCAAATGGCTCAGAAGGATATGAAAAGATGCTCTGTTTTATTAGTTATCAAGAAAATGAAAATTATAAAAGAAACTCTTCACACCTTTGCAGATATTCAAATCTTAAAACTTGAAAAACAAGTGTTGGCATGAAATTCGAACCAGGAACATTCTCATATGAAGTCTGACAATTAAGTTTGCAAAGTCATCCTAGAAAAAGTGCTACATACCTCATTGCTGAATATCACTATGGTCACCTTCAAAGTACTCCCCTTGGGAAGCTATGCACCAATGACAGTGCCTAGTCCACCCTTCAAAGCAATTTTGGAACTCTTTTTCTGGAATGGCCATCAGAGCTGTCGTCGTATTACCCTTGATGCCCTGAATGTCATCAAAATGTCTTCCTTTCAATATTTCCTTTCTCTTCGGGTAAAGAAAGAAGTCATTGGGGGCCAGATCAGGGGAATAGGGAGGATGTTCCAATACAGGTATTTGTTTACTGGCTAAAAACTCCCTCACAGACAGTGCTGTGTGCGCTGGTGCATTGTCGTGATGCAAAAGCCATGAATTGTTGGCGAAAAGTTCAGGTCGTTTAACTTTTTCACGTAGCCTTTTCAGCACTTCCAAATAGTAAACTTGTTAACTGTTTGTCCAGTTGGTACAAATTCATAATGATAATCCCTCTGATATCAAAAATGGTTAGCAACATCGATTCAACAAGTTCACGAACATAATTGTCAGATCTGGTATACTGCTGGTAGGAGTACAAGATAAAATAAATTGGTAGATTTATTGGAAAACAGTTTGGCACTACCCAGTAAAGCCTAACCTACAGCCATCCCCTAAATGCCAGCAATTATATTCCTGGGTCTAGAGCCTATTCAAACAGTTGGACAAATGCACCATGAAGCATGAACAGAGATGTTCAGATCAGTATTTCCTAATAACCCAAACTGGGAACCATTCATGAACAATACAACCTACAGAACAATATATAAACAAACTGCAATATATTCAGACAATAGTATAGCACACAGCAGGAAAATAAATAAATAAACTGCACCTCTGTGTGTCATCATGGATAAATCTTAAAAAAAAAAGAAAAAAAATTACACGAATAAAGCAAGTAATAGAAGAACACATACAGTAGAATTCTATTTACAGAAAGTTTAGAAGCAGACAAAACTAAACTAGGAATACATTTGTAGGTGGTAAAACCATAGGAAAAGCAAAGTAATGATTAACACAAAATTCAGAGTGGTTGTTACCAGAACAAGAGGGAAATACACCTGGGACTGCTCCCGTAGGGAGCCTCTAGGAAACTGGTAATACTCCATTTCTTAAGACTGGAGGTAGGTACATGCATGCTCAGCTTCTTGATAGTCCTTAAACCGTACATCTATATTTTATATGTTCCTATATATCATAAGAAAATAACTGAACTCTATAAACATAAAAAAAGGCAACAAAAGGCAACCTTCAATAGATAACTGAGCCCCATAGTGCCTTTAATAATAAAGAAAACAATAAAGAGGAAAAGAAAGAAAAATAGCCATTACCTGGAATTATGAACTAAAGTACAGATGATCCAAAAAGAGCTAAGTTATGTAGACAGAAGAATTTCTCTAACAAAAGCCAACAGCCTGAGAATTACTTTTCCAAAATGAGGTCTCATCATTTATTCAGCTGTGCAAGCCACGAACCCAAGCATTATGCTCCATTGCGCTCTCTCCCCAAATCCATTTTAGTTCCTAAATTATACTTCTCTGGTCAGGCTACACTCACCCCTCATGAGCAAGGCCCTTTCTAACCGGCCTAACAAATTCTCCACACTACACCACTAGTGTCTCCATCATATGCTTAAAATCCTTCACTGGCTTCCCACTACTCTTCAAATAAAGATAAAAATTCTCAATGTTTCTTAGAAGGTACTATGCAGTCTGGACCTTTCTTAAATCACCAGCCTCATCTAGAACCCTCCCCAAGCTCCTTCGCTTTCTATGTGTCTCAACCATCGTGGCCTTCTTTCAATTTCTTCGATACATGCAAAATCCCCTACTGCCAGAGCCTCCGCACATGGTGGACCTACTACATCTTCCTGAAGTACCCACCTGTTAAGTCCCACTGGTACTTCAGTCTTCAAAACAAGCACTTCCCCAGAGAAGCGTCCCCTGACATACCTCCCCCCTCTGCCTATCACCCCACTGAACTAGGTCAGCTGTCACATGCTCTCATAGCAGCAGGAATCTTTCCTTTTGCAGTACTTTCTGACAAACAGGTGAAATAAGCCTAGTATTTACCATGTAAATATTATATAAATAATTACATTTAATAATTATAATTAATGATTTATTAATACAATTATAAATATGTAGACAAATGTAGTTTGATCTTAGAAACTCTGTATACACAGGTATCTCCTTATATGGCAAACAAGATTTAATCAAATGGCTACGTAGCCTTCAGTTACACTGCAGAGTACTTCACCTGTCTCCTGCTCAGGTGTGTAATTTGGAGAACATTCCAGAATTAAAGGCTGGAGTGCCTTCTTTCTTCTCAACCGGCCCATACTCTGTCTCTAGGTATGGGGACAGCACGAGGGTACAGATCCTGGCATGGTCAGTTGGGTCTGACACCTCAAGGAAGCTTCCCGCATTCCAACACCACACTTTCTGAGCTAATACCGCTCAACAATAAGTTAGGTGACATACAAATGATCTAAACATCCACCCACCTGACCATCCAAACATCCACATACTACTTACTCCCTTTCTCTCTGTCCCTCTCCTGCACACCTCCAACTTTTGATTTTCCCATACCTAATTCAATAATAAGAAAGTTATGTTTCCTTTGTCATTTATCTGAACACACACCATGTGTGTAGGTAAGTGCATACATATATCCTTGTGTTACGAATAGGATATAAAGAACAGAATGTACACTGAAGGTCCTAGAAAAGCTGGGTTAATATTGCTTTAGAGCAGGGGTGTCCAAACTGCGGCCCATGATCCATTGTTAATTGGCCTGCAGCAAATTCCAAAAATATATTTAGTTTACTTAAATACACCAGGTGAGGCAATACGTACTTCACCTCGAGTGAGTGGCCCGGCTGTTTGTGTATTTTACCGCATGTGGCCCTTGGTGAAAAATGTTGAAAAAAGTTTGGACACCCCTGCTTTAGAGGATAAAACTTCTTCTTTTAGAGGGCAAACTTCTTCTCATTGAAGCTTCTTGCTGAATTAGAAACATCAGTTCAACGGGCATTTGCTGAGTGTCATGAATAAGTGTCTGACACCAGGTGTCAGGTGTCAGGTACCAAGCTCAGTAAGACCTTCACCGTTTCAGACTTCACAGTCCAGATTCCTCTGGCATCTTTCCTTGGATCGGTAATTTACAATGAAATCACAAAATCATTCCTCATAGATCCATACATCTTGAGATTAAACCTGTATTATACTCCATCCCTAGACATGATTGTCCATTTCAAATTTCTTTTTTCTTAAAATGATAATTAGCTTTTTGTTCTTTAATATATATATATTTTTTTAGATTTAATTGGGGAAGGGGAACAGGACTTTATTGGGGACTTTATTGGGGAACAGTGTGTACTTCCAGGACTTTTCTCCAAGTCAAGTTGTTGTCCTTTCAGTCTTAGTTGTGGAGGGCACAGCTTAGCTCCAGGTCCAGTTGCCGTTGCTAGTTGCAGGGGGTGCAGCCCACCATCCCTTGCGGAAGTTGAACCGGCAACTTTATGGTTGAGAGGATGCACTCCAACCAACTGAGCCATCCAGGAGCTCAGCGGCAGCTCAGCTCAAGGTGCCGTGTTCAATCTTAGTTGCAGGAGGCGGAGCTCATCATCCCTTGGGGGACTGGAGGAATCGAACTGGCAACCTGGTGATTGAGAGCCCACTGGCCCGTGTGGGAATCAAACTGGCAGCCTTCGGAGTTAGGAGCATGGAGCTCTAACCGCCTGAGCCACCGGGCCGGCCCCTAATTTATTATTTTAAATTTAACAAAAGCATGAGGCTTCCATGAGGAAAAGACAACACAAACATATAACAGCTCATATTTTCTCTTGTTTAAACCTTCCAAAAGGCTACCCTAAGTGAAAAGATCTAAAAATGGATCAGAAATTTGTATCCATTTAAAATACAATCTGTCAAATTCTTTCAATACCATGTTAGTATCTTTCGTTTTATAGATAAAAAACTATTTCTTGGAAAGCTTTTTAAATTGAGAACAGAAAAGAATAAGCAATGAAAAAAATGCCTAAATTAAATACATTATATCACTTAAAATCTGGAAATGCACCTCAAGGAAGCCTTTCTCAGCATTTTTCCCCACCCCAGGTAAAACAACTGTGCTCTGTAGCTCTGCTTATTACTTCCCAGCTTCTATTTAGTCAGAAAATGCATATCGCATTTTCTATTCTTATTTTCGATTTGTCTTACCTCCTTTTCCTGGAGATTTTCTAATATTGTGAAATTGCGATTTTGATTTATATTTTTATTCTCCGAGAATCTTTTATTACAGTAGCATAAAATGAGGAGCACTTCCTGCATGGAATGCATAAACCATCCTTTGGGGTACAGATTAGGCAGAGCAGGAAATGGGACAAGTCAAAGGATCACAATCAACCTCATCACCTTCACAACACACTGTGAATGTAATTAATCCTCTATTTATGTAGGGACTTCACACCCCTTACATTAAGGCAACAACTCCCGCTGGTTTCAGCTGAGATAATTATGCTATAACAAGGACTGAGTTTCAATCATAATAGGCAGAAAAAAGTGGAAATTGTGAAGTCAGTTTTTTTTAAAAAAGCTTTGTGACTCCATTCAATGGACACTCTTGACAAAGGACTCCTTAAACAGAGAACTTCTAAGTACGATAACTATACTAGGCTATATTAATCAACATAAGCCTCTTCTCTGAATGAGATGTGAAAATTCTGTCAAGCAGAGAACACTGGTTTACAAATCCTGACTGAATCAATCCCCACTGGAACTCACTTGATCCCAGAGGACTTCTCCAGGGAGAATCCTCCAAAGACCTTCGAGGTACAAAATTACATAAGAACAAGGAGGTGAAGGAAAATACCAATTTGCTCACATAGTAGCTAATTATACACTGTTAAAAGCCATGCCTTAGCAAGCCGAAATCAAGGATTTGAGAAGTCTGGAGCCAAGTATCCGGGACCCAAACAGGGAAAGACAGAGACAAAATCTACCACAACCACCCAGCCAAAACGCTAAAAGGGCTTGACACACGTAGCCCCCATACACGGATAAATGCAGGCAGGCACTTTCCAATTTGGGAGCTATCTGTCTATTCACCTCGGAAAGTTTTTTATTTTTTTTTCTTCTTTTTACAAAAACACCTATCTGCACTTTTACCTCTAACGTCCTCCACCTTAAGAAAATTAATAGGAAAATATAAAGCCTTGACCATTTTATTTTTAAAAACCATCTCTATTTTTATTAATAGAGATGGTTTTTAAAAACCATGTCTATTTTTATTAATAATAGAGATGGTTTTTAAAAATAAAATGGTCAAGGCTTTATAATCATAATGCTCACAGTACATGTAGAAGTAAACATAGCAAATTAATTGTTTTCAAATTTCTTAAAATTCTCAAACATGCCAAACCCATTTTTTTCAAGGCCTGGATTCAAAATGATTAGAATGTGTGTATTAAGCCATTAGGTATCTTAATATCTCAGCAATATTTCACTACCTTTCAACAGCATTTAATCTCTTGGATAATCAAAATTCCTAAGAAACTGGGCATTTTTTGAGTTCCAGTTCTTAGTAAAAACAAAACAAAACATGGTATTGTGGATGGAAAAGGGGCCACATGTTAAACCTGACAAGCTCAGGAAACTGAAAATAACCACACATGAACATAAAAACTCCTAAGATGGTCCATGGCGGGAAGTCATCCTTGGCCTGTAGCTTCCTTAACAAAGGTCAATCTTTACCTTAAGTGAGCCTGTCTGTCCTCTTTTTGTTTTTTGCATCTAAGATACATACCCTTGGAATGTCAGAGTAATCACTTTCTCCAGACCCCACAGGGGGCACAACCCACCACACCAGAGCAGGAAACTACAAAATCTCTCATTGTTATCTTGTTCCCCAAATACCATCTCTATGTGCTGTAAAATGCTATTAAATATCCTGTACCCACCAATGTAAAAGAAGTGTGTGTCTCTCCATTTTGCTTTTTATCCAATCCCAGAGATTTCCCCGCTTTGCTTTCTCCCACCCCCTTAATCTACAACCAATGGATTTCATGTAACCTTCCTCCTTTGATTCTAATGCATAAAATAAGTTGCAAAATGGCCATTTTCCAGAGCATTTTCTCAATCCATTGAGACTTTGCTTCCTGGCAATTGTCGTCAGTTTGGCTCAAATAAATTCATAAGCTTTCTCTTAGGATGGATGTTTTTCATTGACATTACTTGGCTTAGTGGAACAGGATTCCAAAGAGGCCCACCCAGGACCACCCTGCAGCCACGCATTCCGTGCTAGGTACCAGCAGGGACTCATTGTGCCCCACCGGTTCCCTGCTTCTCATCGGGTGAACTTCGGTGAGGTTTTCCTGGAATTCCGGATCTCCTTGTTTTAAGGCAGAAGATCTTGACTTTATTTGAGCTGTTTAAAAAAAAAAAATCCTTGAGGTGGCATTAAGGGTTAAGGGTTGAGATAAACCAGGTTAAGGACAAGAGTTAAGATAACTCAGGGACAGGAGATAAAAATGGGTGGCTGGCTTTAATTTTGGCTTTTCAATTGGAATTATTATGTACTGCGAGTCTGAACAAAACCTTTTACTGGATAAATGAGAGTCTGAACTTGTTCAGCTCCAAAGATAAGGAGCATTTACTCCCTCCAGCTCGAATTTCGGGTATTCTTAGGTGACTAAGAATCTTTGTGGAGGTGTTTGAGGGTACTCCTCAAAACATGCAGTGGCCCCATAGGGAATTCCAACACAACTGCAGTTAAATATTTGACTCGTCCCGGGATGTGCACATAAAGGCTGGTTACCTAACGCTCCGAGTCCTCACAGTTGTACTAGACAGCTGGGGAGAGAAACAGAGGGTTGAAGCGACTTGGGAGGTGACAGCCCCTTGGAGCTCCACCCATCAGACTTCAACCCACTACATAAGATCACTAGATATTTAAATGTTCAGACTCTGCAGATCTCAAAAGAAAACTGAAAATTAACATGGGAAATCGTGTCTCAAAGGTCGACAAGCTCCAAGCCCCTAGCCCCATTACTGCTCCTGCAGATGTACAGTTCCGAGGAGTCAGTCTTGCAAGTACTTACAGAAATGGAAAGATTTAACTAGAAGTGATATCAACTTAAGACGGCCAAAACAGAGCTCTTATAACATCTAAATTAATTTTCGTGTGCACAATTAGAAAAATCCGGCTTAAAAATCAAACTGAATGAAATGGAAAGCTTACCTCAACTGGTAAATAGAAAGAAGCCTCTGAAATGGTATACAGAGATGTTCTTCTCTCCAGGAAGGTAGTAAAAAATTTAGAGACTGTCTCTGAACTAAAGAAGGTTCCTGCAGCTGCTCCATGCCAACACGCCACTTCTCCCTCTTCTCCGACTGTCCCACTGTGTGCTTTACTTTTGTCCAGACTTGCTCTCCTTTTCCTACTCCTCTCTCCTGTCCCTCTGTTGCAGCTCCCTTTGGAGAGGAGCTGGTCTTGAGCAGAAGGGAATCAGAGGTTGGCATGCAGGCAGAACTAAGGAATCTACTAAAGATTCTCCCAACCCTCTCTAGGACCCTGATGACTTCGCAAAGGAATTTGAATTAAGTGTCAGAACAAACTTATGATCTTGGCTTTTCTGATTTATCCCAATTAATGCATCTACTGGTTTCTGAGAGAAAAGCAACAGAATTACTAAGTAAGTTTTGCTAGGTAAACTCCTGTAGAAGAGTCTGCTTCTATTATAAAAAGTCAGGTCACCTTAAGAATTGTAAAAATATTGAAATGGGATTTAGAAAAAGAAAAGAAACAGAAACAAACATAGGGCTGCTTCAAGGATTCTGAGGGCATTACCCTTCTTACTAACACTGGGGCTACTTCATCTGTTCGCACCACTAAGTTGCCCTCTCCCTTGGAGTATAGCTTCTGTACAAATGGTAGGGACATCTAATCAACCAATGTCTGTTTTTTTGTTTTTTTTTTTAATCAGAACCTGTTCCTTTCCAACTAGGAAATGTTAAGGGGCAACATATATTTTTACTACTCAAATCTGCCCCAAGTTACCTGACAGTGTGAGACTTTCTAATCAGTGATGCTCACATATCCTCCCAGAAGGGTGAAATGTACTTAGTTAGAACTAAATGAATCAGATTGGGAAAATGATTTTAAAAGAAAGTACATAAGAAGAAACTAGTCTTGAGACTGACTAAATATTTCTTATAGGGTGTTCCAATGCAACTTGAGGCTTTTTCCAGTACATATATTGACAAGGTTAAGTCAGCCACTCCTATTTAAATAACTATTGATAATACTTTGCCTCTACCTTATATTTGCCAGTATCGTTTGAGGCCTAATACACTAGCTGGAATTAGCTCATTATACAAGATTACCTTTAAATGGGGGGCTTATAATTCCATGTATGAGCGCCTGTAATTCTCCCATCCTTCCAGTAAAGAAACCCAATGGAAAATGATGGAAATCTGCAAATGATGGAATATTATGAGCTATTCCTGTGTATATTTCCAGTATTTTTCAGTGATAGATTTATGTAGTGCCTTTTTCAGCATTCCTGTAAAAAAAAAAAAAAGGGGGGGAGACCCCAACCTCTTTGCCTTTCCACCTGGGAAGATCAGAGTTTACTTGGACAGTAATGCCCCAGGGGTATGCAGAGAGTCCCACCTATTTCTCTCAGATACTAAAAGCTGATTTAAATAATGTCAAATTTCCCAGAAATTCTACTCTAATCCAATATGCGGATGATTTACTCTTATGCTCTAGGCTGTATTAGATTCTAACTTACAACGTACCTATTACAATAGCTAGTCATAAAGGACATAGGGACAAAAAGGACAAGCTTTGATTCTGTTTACAGCAAGTACAATACCTTGGTTATCTAATATCTAAACATAGGCTACTAATGAACCCTGGCAAACTTGGAGGAATAATATCCCTTCCTCTTCAAAGAACAAAAACAGCTTAAAGGATTCCTGGGTCTGACTAAATGCTCTCTCAGATAGGTTCCAAATGTTTCATTAAGGCTCAGCCTCTATATAACTTATTAAAATCAGGTCAATCTGATCCAACCCAATGGAACCCTGAAGGAAACAAGCTGAAGAAGCTCTAGACAATTAAACTCAGAAGTTAAAGCGCTCTTTCCCTACAGGACAGCGTCTCTGCTAGTCATGTTATGCAAACAAACAGAAGAGATAGTTATAGGTACGCCTTTATCTATGTTACTCATTCTGTTAAATCCTTACTGAACTCAACACTTCTCTCAGCTGACTGGCTTCTTATAAAGTACTCTTGCTTTCTGCACCTACTACCACTTTAAGTCAGTGTAACAGTCTGACCCAGCAACTTTATTACCCTCTTTACAGGAAGAAGACATCCACAACTGTGTTTTCCTTACTGACCACCTTCTTGTTCCTAGGAATGATTTACAGGAAACCCTTATTGATTACGCTGACTCTTACCTGAAAGATAAACAGGGATATTACCAAGCTGGATATACAGTAACTTCCATGGTAAACATAAATTTAAGTTTCTTATTTACCTGAATAAGATCTGCCCAACAACCTAAATTAACTGACCTAACAGGAGTTTGTAAATGAGCCAAAGATCAAATAGCCAATATTTACACTGACAGTTGCTATACCTTTGGTGTAGTTTATAACTTTGGAATGTTGTGGAAGCAGCAAGGCTTAACTTCCTCAGGGCAGCCCATAAGAATGAAAAACAAGTTACAGAATTTAAATTAGTTATCACACAGCAATGAAACAGTTGATAATTATCAAAAATTCCAGAACATTCTAAGGCTGCCACCATGGAAACAAAAGAAAATAATTTAGCTGATACTGCAGCTAGACCAACAACAATATACAGCCAAATTATCCAGACTTGAGAATGTTTCTTCCTTATTAAATCAATAAAAGACTCTCTTTTACAGTTCCAATGGACAGCTGCAGAAGAAGAAGAAAAAAGAAAATATGACAACAAAAAGGGGAAAACTTTGACCCAAACAGATATAGCTTAGAATGTACACGAGCTAAAGCATTAGGGTCTTGGAAAGATGGTTTCATGGAGTAAAGAATATTATCGAAAACCTTCTATTGTAGCTCATAAAGTATATAACAGATGTTCTATCTGTCCAAAATGTAACCCTGGAAAATCACTCCATGGGTTCCAAGGACATTTCCCATTTTCTTTAGGTCCATTTGAGGTACGCTAATTGGATTTTATCCAAATGCCACCATCTCAAGAATACAAATATGCGTTAGTCATAATTTGTACGTTGTCTCACTGGGTTGAGACATTCCCTTTAAAGGAGAGCAACAGCCTTAATGGTAAGGAAGTTATTTATAATAACAATAATAATAATAATAATCCCCAACTGGAGAATTTCCTGTGAGTTACATAGTAACTAAGAGACCCATTTCACTGGGCCAATAACATAATCTATTTGTAATATTTGGCTTATTTTACAGTATTTTCATTGTGTTTATCACCCAATCCTCTGGATTGGTAGAATGTACAAATAGTAAATTAAAACTCAACTAGGTAAATTTTCAGAAGCTTTTAATCTCCCTTGGCCAAAAGCTCTCCTTATAATGCTTCTCAACCTGAGATATTCCTTTTGGTAAACACAAGTTTCCTCCTGATTAGCCATTTTTCACATTATGTGAAGGGACTTGTGAACCAACCTTACTACATTATTATGGAGGACTTATCCATTATCTTAAAGAAATTAACAAATTAGTAATTGAATCACTTCACTACGCTCCCGGGAGACGAAGACTGCAAAGACCACGACTCACAACCAGAAAATTTTGTCCACTGGACAAGACATCAATTAAAGAGACTCTCCAACATTGTTGGAAGGGATCTATCAGTGGATATCCAAGACTCCTCAAGGAAGAGAAGCTGCCGACATCAGGATTAGATAGCTACCCCAATACCTTAAGAAGGCCTGTATATCTACATAATTGATATTGAACTTAAAATAATCATTTGTTTGATTGTCTTTACCTGTCTCCTAATAATATTTTTAATGATGATAGTTGTACTTGTTAACTAGGCTTTTCTCAAAACTTGTACTTAGATAGCCCAACTGTTAATAATTGCTGAAGGGATATAACTTTTATATTATCAATAATATTATGTTTACGGTTTTGAAATTTAGAAGGAATGTTATTATACAAGAAAGAAAAGGTTGTTTATATTTTGAGAGAAGTTAAAAGGAAGTAGTTTGTTCTAGTAAGTTGATTATTTCTGAATGAGGAAAAGGAGACAAACTGAGAAGGACGAGTGAAGTTGTAGGTTAGTGGGAAAAAACACTGAGAAAAAAATTTTATACATATAAATATTAGAACCCCATTATGCTTACCCCGTAACTCAACATAAACTATTAATTATATTAATTCAGATAAAAGCTGAAGTGGATGTGTATATATTTTTTAAATGGCCCTCTATAGTGGCTGCTGACACACAGAAAATTTATTTATGAAACTCTTACTGTCCTCTTGGCCTCTAGAAATTTTTAGGTAGTAATTATAATTTACACCATTGTGTTCTTACAGCCCTGGCCCCTATTAAACCTTAAAGTTACAGTTCACAGTTATACAACTAACAGAAATCAGATTAATAAATGACATTTAATAGCTTCCAATGTAAAGTAGACAGGCCACATTAAATCAAAAAGGTAAATGGTTATGTCCCCAATCAAACTGGAATTCTGAATTTATCCAATCCTGGCATATCATATCCACCTCAACAAACAACAGTATATGGTAAATGGGAAAGGGATATTTTTGTTAGGAGGGTTAGAAAATTCTTCTGTTACGCTAACTGATTTCTATTATAATGACACCAGGTTTACAGTAAATGCTATGGGAATACAGTCTAATACAAATTAACTTTGCCTGAGGTTAATAAAACCCATAATATTGATACTGAAAATCCAATGTACTGGGAAATTGAACTTACTCCTCCCCATGAAGTCCTTTCTATGGAAACTAATTGGCCAAAAGAAAAATTAGAACTTCTAGATCATAAAATAATAGAGTCTTCATTCATCTGGCCAAACTTATCATAAGGTACAAATAGCAGTAGATGAGGGAGGAAAACATATTATTTGATTAATAAAAAATTATGATAATGCATATAAAGGGTTCTTTGGTTCACTAGGATGTTTGCTCCACTCAGACTCATACTTTAATATTGGACATTTTCTGCTCCTAAGTGGTTTAATACTATTGCTCTTGGTCCTAGTTTGTACATGTTATACTGGATACATAAAAGCAACATAAGACAGAGGAAAAAAACTCAGATCATGATAGCTCAAAGATAAAAAATGATCCAGAATATATTTAATGAAGACATACAGGATCTGACTGCCTCCCATTTGCTCACCTGTTCTTTTAAATAAATAAATAATTCAGCCTTGACTGCCGTCTAAGGTTATGGTCTTGCCCCACCCCCAACATTCAGCAGGACAAATGCTGAGCCTTCCTAGCACCATGGAACCACACTATCCAACCAAAAAGTTGGTCATCAATGCATACCTTGGATTGATTTATGACCAAAAGGGGGAAATGTGGACGGAAAAGGGACCACATATTAAACTTGACAAGTTCAGGAGACTGAAAATAACCACATAGGATTGTCTGAACATACAAATTCCTAACTAAAAGCGAGTCATGGTCTGTCAAGCTTCCTTGACAAAGGTCAGTCTTCACCTTAAGTGAGCCTGTCTGTCCTCTTTTTGCATCTAAGATAACATACCCTTGGAATGTCAAAGTAATCACTTTATCTAGATCCCCCAGGGGCACAACCCACCACACCAGAGGAGGAAACTACAAAATCCCTCATTGTTATCTATCTCCTTCCCCAAATACTATCTCTATGTGGTGTAAAATGCTATTAAAACTATCCTGTACCCACCAATGTAAAAGAAGTGTGTGTCTCTCCATTTCGCTTTTTATCCAATCCCAGAGATTTCCCCACTTTGCTTTCTCCCATCCTCTTAATCTACAACCAATGGATTTCAATGTAACCTTCCTCCTTTGATTCTAATGTATAAAATAAGTTGCAAAACAGCCATTTTCCAAAGCATTTTCTCAATCCTTTGAGATTTTACTTCCCAGCAACTGTCGTCAGTTTGGCTCAAATAAACTCATAAGTTTTCTCCTAGTCTGGATGTTTTTCGTCGACAGGACATTATGTACAAACTAGGAAAACTACATAAATTATGGACTTTCATTAATAATAGTGTATCAGTAATTGTTCGCTAACTGTAACAAATGTACCACACCAACGCAAGATGCTAGTGATCAGGGACGCTGAGTGTGGGCTGTCTGGGAGCTCTCTCTACCATCTTTACTCTTCTTTTTTTCTTTTTTTGTAAATTTAAAACTATTCTAAAATAAAATATTTACCTTAAGAAAAAAGTAGGATAGAAATTACAAATAAAATTTAAAAAAGCAAAAAGACCAACCAAAAAACTCCAGGAAACTTTTAACATTCAGATATATAATATCTTCTGCTAGTTTTCTCAACACTCATAGCTACAGGAAGCATTCATATTTTTACAAAGGGTTATTTTAGTCTGAAATCTGTAGGAACATTCATAATCCTATGATGTATCGGCATATGAGTTCTGACAGTTAAGTTCGCGAACTTGCCACCGTGCACTTACATTGGCAGCACTGTACAAACATTCAGTAAGTTTTCATAACCTTGGTCTATTAATGTCTCACAGCTGTGTTCGTGTCGACGTGTGGCGGTGTCTTGTTGAGTGGCATTCATTATCGTTGTTGAGTGTTTTCATGTGCCGTCACGAGAATGTCTGAGCTTGAATAAGAGCAATGAACAAACATTAAATTGCTTGTTAAACTTGGCAAGAGTGGAAGTGAAATCAGGGACGTTAGTCCAAGTTTATGGGGATAATGCCATGAAGAAAATGGCAGTGTACAAATGGATTAAACGTTCTCTGAGGGGAGAGCACATGTCACTGATGAAAAAAGGTGAGAGCAGCCAGTAACGAACAGAACTGATGAAAACATTGTAAAAATTCATCTAATTGTGCATCAAAATCATGGGCTGACTGTGGCTGTTTACTTCTCTATCAAAGTAAACGTTGATAGAGAAACTGGAAAATCTGAACTGAAAATCTTGGCACGAGAAAGGTGTGTGCAAAAATGGTCCCAAAGGAGCTCAGCAAAGAACAAAAGCAAAGGAGAGTTGAGGTTTGCCAAGACCTTTTGGAGAGGCAAGACGATGTTTTGGGCCATATTATCAGTGGTGATGAAACATGGGTGTACCAATACGACCCTGAAACAAAGTGTCAAAGTGCACAATGGAAGTCAGCCAATTCTCCATGACCAAAAAAGTTCCATCAGTCCAAATAGTCAACATGGTGTTGCTAACCATTTTTGATATCAGAGGGATTATTCATTATGAATTTGTGCCAAATGGACAGTTAACCAAGTTTACTATTTGGAAGAGCTGAAAAGGCTACGTGAAAAAGTTAGACGAAAACTACCTGAACTTTTTGCCAACAATTCATGGCTCTCACATCAGGACAATGAACCAGATCACAGGGCACTGCCTGTGAGGGAGGAGTTTTTAGCCAGTAAACAAATAACTGTATTGAAACACCCTTCTTACTCACCTGATCTGGTCCCCAGTGACTTCTTTCTTTACCCAAAGATAAAGAAATTATTGAAAGGAAGACATTTTGATGACATTCAGGACATCAAGAGTAATATGATGACAGCTCTGACGGCCATTTCAGAAAAAGAGTTCCAAAATTGCTTTAAGGGTAGACTAGGTGCTGGCGTTGGTGCATAGCTTCCCAAAGGGAGTAACTTCAAAGGTGATCATAGTGATATTTAGCAATGAGGTATGTAGCACTTTTCTAGGATGAGTTCGTGAACTTAATTGACCTAGTATTTCTTATGAGAGAAACCTAAGGAAGAGCAGCAGTCCCAGAGGGCACCTCTGTCCCCTGGTGATCAGGCGAAGAACCACTAAGTAAATCCTTTCTATATAAAATCACACAGTAGGGATACAAGGGAATGGATATGGGCATGTACTAATTGTCCTTACGGAGTTAAAACCATCCCCCTCCCATCCAGAATGAATTTGTGGATTTAAATGAATTGTGGATTAAATTAAAAATAAACAGTGAACTAAAGAGCAACTTGACATGCCAGATAAAGCACCTTACCACGAACGATTTCAATTCAAAAGAGATTTAACATACTTGAAATCATGCACAATTGTTTCTTGAAATTTGTATACGTTAATCATTAGCAGCCAATGAAATACAATGGCTTACCATTTGTCAGAGAAGTAACTTCCCATACAAAAGTAAAGCCACTTGGAGTGCCTGATTATCACTTGGTATGCCTGAATCTAGCAGACCCCTGAAATCACTTTCAGTGTTCGTTTTTATTATGAATACCAGTGAAACGGGCAATGGTAGGTGTCAGGGCTGTCCTTCAGCTATAGTTCAGAATGGTGTCATGGAATTACAGCAGTGTCCATTCAAGGTGTCTGCACGCCCCACATGTACCCTTCTCTGAGAAATGTCACTCACTAGTGACAAAGTGGGCCCTGGGACCATGTGTGTACCTCTTTGGGGGAATCCCCAACCCCAAGCCCACTGTGACCAAGGCAACTGGGCCAGGAAAATACAATTACCCATGCTGGGACAACCACCTTCTCCCTCCCTTGGAATTACAAACAAGAGAGTCCAGTCCATCTCTACTGAAATGAGGCACCTGTAAATTCAGGACTGTGGAGTAACCATTTTCCATGTGCATCACAAGTGTGGCAGTAACCTACAGAAAGAAGCAACACAAGAGACCAAATGTCAGCAGAGAGTAAGCCGATTGCCACACTTCATGACTTGAGCTTATGGGGCCCAGCTGTACTCACAGCACCTGGATTCAAGAAGATAACCTACAGCCTCCTCATAAAGTCCTCATTTTTACTATAAAAGTCTGAGCGTGTTTCTCTTATGTAGTCAACTGATTTCTAAGTCAAGAATACTGATAAAGTTCCCAGCACACAGAATGGAGAAAATAAGGATTTCATTCTGGCGCTGTTACTAAAATATCGTGACTCTCTTATTCAGTAATAAAAGGATACTACAAAGAGAGATAAAACTGTGATCCAAATGCAAAAAAGCCTCATATCCACTCTTATCGTTCCAATGCACCATAGTTACAACCAGGAAATCTGTTCACCACGTCGCTCACTTGTTTTACTTGTCTACTCCTCTGCATGATGTTACTTCCCCAGCCTGGAATGCATCCACTCCTGACTTATTATATTCAGATGTGAAACAGTACTATGCAACCAGATACCAGTTTTTATGTTTCGCTATTAATTCATATGCCTTCTTTGTCCAAATTTTTCTCCATGCATCTTTTCCAGCTGTGATCCAAGTGTTCCTATTTCTTTATAGATATTCCTTAGAGATCTCAAATCAACATTTCTAAAACTGAACTCATCTTCCCTCCCTATCACTTCTCTTCCAACGTATACCATCGCCAATATTATTTAATTTCAGCAAATGCACGTCCAAGAGCCCAGTTAACTGCCCAAGTTAAATTGTGGACCTCCCCTTTGACTCCTCCCTCTTGTCACTTTCCCCTGACATCCAGTCAATCTCAAATCTGACCCCCAGTCTCCTTCCCCGCTCACTACCCTTGCTCAGGCTACAACTGCCTTTTGCTGGGATCATCCTACCTCCTGACAAGCCTTTCAGTCTTGAGTCTGATCTCTGCTGCACTCCAATTCATTCCCCACAATGTGACCTGATGAATCATCCCAGAGTCTTGTTGTGTCATTCATACAGACACTCCATTGCTTCAACTCTTCAGTTGCTGCTCCACGCTCCCCCAGGATACAGTCCAAACATCATTTTATGTGGCTAAGGCTCTACAGGAAATCTCTGGTCTCCTTTCTTTCTATTCCTGTAGCACAGCTTCCATCCATACTCTTCCCCCCTGACTCCCCACCTGCGTCTGACTAAGCCTTACTGTTCCTTCAGCTCTCCCCTTTGGTTCTTCCTTGTTGAAGCTGTTTCCTCATCCAAGAGTAGGGCTGTGGCCTCCTAGATGCTCCCGAGCACCCACACTTACTTCTGTAGCTGCAATCAAGCTCCAACCTGATGCTCCCCTCACATCTATACTCCCCACTAAAAATCAGCTGTGAGATGGCGCTCGCTCGCCAGAGGGCCCCCATCTCCTGTCTCAGGACCTGGCATCTGGTAGGCCTCAATAATCAGTGGTTGAAAAACTAAATAGTCCCACTTCCACATTCAATGCTGATATTTCACCTCTGAATCGGAGTTACCCCCACTCCCATGGAACAAGAGTGAGCCCAAAGAAAGAGACCTATACTGTACTCAAGAGCATAGCCCTGTTCCCTACTGAAGCACATACACAGCGGAAGCAAATGAAGCAGTATGAAACAATGATAAGGTCCTACTTTTTCTAAAATGTTAAGATGTCAGTGCAGAAATGGCTTAGATTTACTCACAGTTGAGGATGCTGTGGTCCAGGATTTATCGAAAGAGATAAAACTCTTTAGGGATGGAGCTGTTTCCCTCTACAAACTTACCACATTAGTGTTCAGTCACAAAATAAGATTTCATTTAGTGGGGGGAGGCATGATAAAAAGCAGTGAAAAAAATAAATGCACCAAGAGTATTAATTAGAGTAAACTACTTATCAGTTCAATGTGAAAAGTCAGCATTTCAAAGATACATTTTTTTTTCTTTTTCCTCCGACAACTACCTACCTTAAAAAACTATACTAAAGAGAGAGAGAAAAAATGTGATTTAAAGCCTTCACAAATTCAGACTTGTACTGAAAACAGCTGTGATTTTTAGATTTTAATTTCATTAAAAAATTTTTTTCATGTAGTAAAAATAATATAATACCCTACTCAATCCCTTCTTATTTCAAAATACATAATGCATTAAAACCATACAGTAGCAAATTTTCTTAATTTGAGGAACAAATTAGTTATTTTTTAAAAATACTATGTGACAGATATTATGTTATAAAGGAAAATGATTTACAGGGAACTATTATAAGTATAAAACAAGTTATAAAATGATATGTATATTTTTTTATATTTAATATACATTTAATGAATTCTTTCCTGATAAAAATAATTGCACAAAAATTAAAATTTAAATTCAGCAACATACATATATGAATAAATATTTGAATAATACATTTTCTTGATTGTGAATTTGGGTTTTTTTTACATTTTAATGTTTTTGAAAACAGGATGTTTCACAACCAATGTATATATTTAATATTGTTTATATATATATATATATATATATATATATATATATAAACTTGTAGTTGACATTCACTATTGTTCAGCTTCAGGTGTACAGTGCAGTGATCAGGCATCTACATCATCCCTGAGGTGGTCTCCCTAATGAGACAAGTGTCCATTGGATACCCTACAAAATCTTTACAACATTATTGATTACATTCCCCAAATTAATTTTCAAAACCCCGTGGCCATCTTGTGGTTACTGACTGTTTTCTAATCCCCTCACCTTCCCCTTTATCCCCACCCCACCTCCCATCTAGCAACCCTCAGTTTTTCCTCTATGTCTCCAAAACTGTTTCTGATTAGTTCATTCACTTATTCTTTTCTTTAGATTCCACATATAAGTGAGATCATATGGTATTTGTCTTTCTCTGTCTGACTTATTTCACTTAACATAATGTTCTCTAGGTCCATCCATGTTGTTGCAAAAGGTTAAGATTTCTTTCTTCTTTATGGCTGTGTAATACTCCATTGCATAAATGTACCACAGTTTCTTAATCCAGTTGTCTACCGATGGGCATTTCAGATGTTTCCATGTCTTGGCTATTGTGTGATATGTATATTTTAAGCTAAGTATTTCTACTGGCTTAAAAATGTACTGCAAAATAACTAGAAGAAATATTAAATGCTAATACTGGCTGCATTAGACAAAGTGATGAAGTGACTTGCTAAGATCTTATGGCCAATGAGAGGCAGAGCTGGAACATATTTTTACGGTTCATGCTTTTCTATCCCAGCTCATATGAAAGGGTATAAACTGGTCAGCTTTCAGTGGGTCCGAACTATTCATGCACTGATCAGTGTAGACCACCAACAAAAAAAAAATCACAGGAAGGGCAAAATCTTATATTGAACGTAGCTGAAAATTTCAACAAAATAAGTTTTTAAACTGTTATAATTTTTCTTTTTAAACAATGAGAAATGCTCCCTCAATTGGCTCTAGTAGGCACCATTCAATTCAACTAAAGTTTTGCTGTGCTGACAAGGGACTGTGATGGGCCCACATAGAGGCTCGTTCACAGGGACTTTACAATTCTAGAGGGGGAGAGAGATGCAACACCTAAATGACTACACACAGGGCAGGCCCGAGATAGACCCAGATGGTCTCTAAAGCAAGGGCTGTGGGAACATCCCGGAGGAAGATAAATGAATCCTTAATTCTTCTTCGGATAGGAAATGCTCTCTAAAGTGAGGACTTTTTTCTTTCTTTTTTTCCCACCATATACCATGGGTAAAAACGACTGGTTGTCTAGATGGCATAGCTGGAAAAATATGAAATCCAGACTTAGAAGACCTGAGACAATCACAGACCTATCTCTTATAATCGACACGAACTATGGCAATTAAGTTCACAAACTTGTGGCAAAGATGTTGCTAACCTTCTTTGATATCAGAGGGATTATTCATTATGAATTTGTACCAACTGGACAAACAGTTAACCACGTTTACTATTTGGAAGTACAGAAAAGGCTGCGTGAAACAGTTAGATAACCTGAACTTTTCACCAACAATTCATGGCTCTTACATCACGACAATGAACCAGCTCACACGGCACTGTCTGTGAAGGAGATTTTAGCCAGTAAACAAATAACTGTATTGGAACACCTTCCCTACACACCTGATCTGGCCCCCAATGACTTCTTTCTTTACCCGAAGATAAAGGAAATATTGAAAGGAAGACATTTTGATGACATTCAGGAAATCAAGGGTAATATGATGACAGCTCTGATGGCCATTCCAGAAAAAGAGTTGCTTTGAAGGGTGGATTAGGCTCTGGCATCAAGCCCAAGGGGAGTACTTCGAAGGTGACCATAGTGATATTCAGCAATGAGGTGTGTAGCACTTTTTCTAAGATGAGTTCGCGAACTTAATTGTCAGACCTCCTGGAAGGACTTCAAGCTGCAGTGGCCACCACACTTAAAACTTTCAATGAAGTTTACAGTGAAGGATGGCAAGGAGTGTTCTTTTACAGAAAAATTATGTGCAAAGTCTGTAACTCAGAATAAGAATACAGGAACATCAGCTCTTAAGACCTGCAAATATACACTATACGACACAGATAACACAAGGAAAAATCACTAAGTGGTACTAAAGCAAAACTTATAACCTTTTCCCTTCATTAATTCAATATAAGAATGACTGCTACCCACATTCCAATAAATTTTTGCCAAAGTAAATGCCTGACTGCAAAAATGGAATGCTGTTCTTGTGCTAGTCGGAATTTAGCACTTGTCTGGTATTTCAAATAAAATTTTACATAGTCTTGTTACAATCAAAAACAAACAGAGACTAATGAAAATACAGAATTATTTTAAAACATAAAAATAAGGTGCTAGATTTCACTGATAAACTATATAGGGAAGAAATAAACCAGAAGGTGAATGGTGAGGAAGAAATTAGTTATGAAAATCGTGGACATTCACTGCAGCATAATTAATTCAGAGCCAAGAAAGTTTATAGTAAAGATGATACTGGAAAGCTCCATCATGTTGTGCTTGAAAAATTAAGTATGAGATTAAGAAATTTAATAAAAATTAGGTAAATGAACAAACGTCTCATTTCAAGGTGGAGAAAAAAATAGCTGGGCTAAACTAGAGTTAAGTTACTTAAAAACACGTAAAATAAAACTGATACAGCCTCTTTAAGGAAAGGAAAGTTATGTCCAAATTGGTAAAGTTGAAAAAATTTTACCAAAGTAACCTGAAGAGTTCCTGCTGAATTCTCTCTCCTATCTCACTTCCCAATATATTATCCCTTTTAAAAATTTACTATTATAACAATTATTAAATCCTAAGAATTTCATTATATTTCCTGCAACTTAAAACCAAGGTGAAATATTTTTAAGAGAAATAAAGTCTAATAATCCCCATATAAACTTGAGGGCCATATATGGTTCTACTTTCATGAAATACGATCTTTCTCTAGTTAATAAGGAATACCATGAATAGAGAAAGGAGGAACTCACAGAAATGGGATCCTAGCACAAACATCAATGTTCATTAATATTTATAAAATCCTCACCCTCAAAGAAAAAAAATCCCTAAACCCACACAAATAGACTATTTCAATTTAATTTTACGATGAAAACAATAGGAAATGGCAGCAGGGTATTTGATAGGCTCAATTAGCAGGAGTATCTAATGAAGTGATGACGTGCCATCATGACCTCAGGGGTTAAAGATGCAATTTTCCATCTGGTAAGATCTAGATTTCCAACACAAGTGCTGACACCTCCTGCTGTATGTTACTTGGCATTATCCTGAGAAGTACCCTAAGCATTTTCCTTACTAGAGGTATAACTTCAAGATTTTTTTCTTATTTCACTCTGCAATGTAATTGCTTCTCCATCAACAGAAATAAAAAATAAATTCTATATAATGGCTCACTTGAAATAAGCATTAAAGCCATACTAAAGCATTAATTTATCAATCACAGTAATAGTAAAAATATCAGGATCATTTTTCTTCTAAGTCACAATGATATCGTGCAATCACTGTCTACAGTACCTAAGAATCATTCAAATCAACAGCTCTCTTTGTATTCGTATGTTCTCAATTAACGATCTCTTGCTACTGAAATGGGTATTTTGGGCATGTCTGATAAGAATCAAGACTACAGAACCCCCTCACAAAATGAAAATTCACTGCATTTTTAAACTTAATACTGTTCCTTGAGTAAGGCAATGGTAAACTCTTTTTAAAATTTTACATATCAAGTGCAAGGAGCCCATTTGTGAGTGTTCAGACCCTTAGATACAAGTGTTACCAAGAATCATGTTATTAGGCTCTGAGGCTGTATTTTTTATACTCTGAAAAATGGATTCTGTAAACCAGTGATCAGCCAATGAACGCACAGTTCTGTAATTAGAATTGACTAGATTTGTGTCCTTGGATGTTTACACAGGCGCCACACACACCCACAGGCACAACCCGCACACACACGTACATACTCTTACTGCACTGTAAGCAAACTATAAACATAGGTTTGGGTACCCAGTCTTGATATTTCATATTGGACAATCAATAGAAAGCACTGAATCTTCACAACTGCCTTTTTAAACACCTATTTTCTAGACTGTACTATTTTTTTCTAGTAAAATTAACTTTTCACCATCTGCACTTCTTTCCTAAGCAAATTCAAGTACCTCATTTTGATCCAGTTACTTCTTAAAGTATTTTGTGGGTAAATGGGGCTTCTCTTTCATTAAGATTTATTTCCCAGGTTATTTCATTTTCTTCCTCCTAGGTAAGCAGGTATTCCAGAAATGGGAATACATATAATTCATAAGTAACTGAAAACTTACTTGGCTTTCTGAATCCACACACAGTAGTCTGAAATGTAGAGATCGTTTAGAATGTAAGCTGGATCGCTTTCCTGAAAAATTTTGTGAACATCCAGTAGACACTTTAAAACCGCACTTTTACCTGAAGGAAATTTTAAAAATTAAAATCATCCTTAAGAAAAAACATCTGATTTTTTTAAACTGAGAAATCCAGATACTGAGAGGTAGTATATTTATAGCAGTTCAGAGTTTTAATCATTTTTTAGAATATTTTTAATATTCCTTTATTGCATGAAATTATATCAGTTATATCAATTATATTAGGTTCAAAGCTTGTTCTTTCCTTAAGAATTATGAATAATCCTTATACTCTATTGTTACAACTAATTACTTGTGGTTACCACAAAAAACACTATGAAACACAACTAGGTACATTAAACAAAAGGAAGTAATCCTAATTAAATGAGTATTTACATGCATCATAACTTTAATTAGATAATGTTCTTTTTTTTCTTTTTTAACTACCTACTTTCCCACAAAATACTGATAATGTTCTTCTAATTCAAGCTTTCAAAACACCATGGGAAATTATATTTTTGTTTTCAAACTTCTTTATTTCTTAACATTTTTTTGTCAGCAATTGTCTAGTTCACTTAAAGAATTGAAGAGAACTCAGACTAAAAGCTAAAATATCATAGCACTACTTCAAAAATAAGTTGACAAAGTAAATCACTTGGAAAAAAGCCATCAAGTACTATAGTCTTGTTCAATCTAATTATTTCCTCCTGGTTATTAATGAACCTAATTTTAATCCCAACCAAAGCCTACAAAAGAAACCTTTCACAACTCAACAATTTCCTAGGTGTTGCAAACTTCATGACATTGCCTGAAATTTATTAACTATAAGGCAAATTACTAAATGTATAGTAGTACCACCTCTTTTGATCTGTAAGTACAGCATTTTCAGTTTAATTGTTTCATTCATTATAGTCCTAAAACATAAAAATACCGTATGTTGATTTCATGAAGACACTAGGCGTGCTTTCATCAACACTTCCCACTTGACTTTTAGATATGATAAAAAGAATCATGAGCTAGATAGATAATGACATCTCAAAATACCAAAATTGATGCACTAAATTTTTAACACAACAAACATTAGAAAGTAAGCTTCAAAAAAGCTGGGACTTCTGTTTTATTTAGTGGTTAATCCCCAACACCTAGAACAGAACCTTGTAGCAGCAGATTTTCAATTTCAATATTTTAAGAATGAATGAATGAATGACACAATAATTGCCCACTTAAACCCTTCCAATTCTTTCATCCCATAGCCTCACACACCAAGTCCTAATGATTTTTCCTTGGAAATGCCCCTAGTAGCTTCCCCTTCTCTACCACCCCCTGACCACCTAACCTCACTGGTACTCTGATCATCTCATGCCTAGATTATAAAATCTTCTTCCTCATCCCTCTTACTACAGACTTTCTTTCCCTTTTATTCCTCTGACATACTTTTTTTCATGCATTGCTTTCATCAAGTCCCCTCCCCGCACTTGCTTTCAAGGCTCTATGGACTTGTCCAGGGTCTTTTTCGCAACTGATCCCCTACACCTGGAATGCCTTTTCTTCTCCACTTGACATAATGGAATCCTCATCTGCCTTGAAGTCCTAGCTAAGGTCTTCATCCTTGAGGAAGCTTGCACTGACTTCCCTAGTCATCAGAGCTCCTCACTAACCCCTGCAAAGGAAAGCAGTGGAAAGGAAACTCAGTTGATCCTCCCCATGGCGTCACCTGCTCATTTCACAGAAGCAGAACCTGAGGTCAGGGACAGTAAGACACTCACCGTGCCACTGAATTGAAGGCTGAGGATCCAAATTCTGATCTTACTGGCTCCAGAGGCAATCCACTGTGCTATTCTACGCAGATGTTCTTGGCCCATTCAGTCTATATCACATTTTTATCATTGAAGAGTTAAGTAGGTAGTAAGATCAAAGCAGGAGCCATGACTTTCAAAAATCTTTAAACTATTTATGTGGCTTCCTCATGTGCAGCTGGGAAGAAAGCCAATAACAGCTTCATTGCTCAATTGGTTAAGAGAAATAGTCATGCATTCTGAGAAAGTCTGTAGTAAGAGGGATGAGGAAGAAGACTTTATAATCTAGGCATGAGATGATGAGAGTACCTCGGCTCTGTGGTACAGCCTCCTGCTCCTGGGCTACAGGCCTGTACAGCATGTTCCTGCACAAAACAACGAGATTAAATCAAGCACCAGAGAAAATGATGCAATCGAGAGATGTGGTAAGCACGAGACGCATGAGGCTGCTGCCGGCGTAACGCGGCCACTGTTTTAGAGCACACCTTTTCCCATGAGTAGAAAGAGTACCCTTTAAATTGACAATAAAAAGTACAGTAAACATATAAACCAGTAATGCAATCGTTTATTATCATTACCAAGTAGTCTGGACTGTACCTAATTGTATGTGCTGTACTTTTCTACGACGGGCAGCGCAGTAGGCTCGTTTACCCAGCATCACCACAGACACGTGAGGGATGGGTTGTGCTATGACATTACCATCTAGGAGATAGGAATTTTTCAGCTCCATTATAATCTTATGGGACCATCGTCTGTCCTTGAAATGCCATTACTGGGCGCATGACTGCATTTATAAAGCCTAAAACTACATTTGGTTAAGTCAAGGTCAGAGGTCTGACTTATCAAAGTGGCCTAGGTTAACTATAGTAAATGATTAGTGGGGGTCCCTCCCCCCACTGCAGGCCAATTTTAATTACAAAGTAGGTAATGTTGAAGGAAGAGTTTGATGACAGGAGGAGGATTACAGCAAGTCCTCGAATAACTTCATTTCGTTCAACTTTGTTTCATTAGATCATTGTAGGAACTTAACTCTTGTTCATATCAATTAGCCTATGGTAAAATTGGTTTTGTTATATGTCTTTCACTTAAAGTCACAGAACCTACTGATGATGTTAAGTGAGGATTTAACTGCACAATCAAAACTCATGGAAGTGATGAAACCAAATTAGCCACGTTATCCAAATAGAAAACTAAATCAAGGGAGAACTAACTGAGCTATAAGAATTTTTTTTAACAGTGTTAATTGCCACAGAAAAGAAAATACCAAAGCAAACATATGCCAATTTCTCTCTCTCTCTCTGTCTCTTTCTCTCTCTCTCTGTAGGTGGGGTATAGGGGGGAGTTTATTTTTAAGATAACTACCAACTTAAAGTTTTAAAAGGGTCTTTACAAAAACAAACAAACATTCACTTGAAACTTAACACCCTAGAATACTGCCTCTCAGGATCACATAACTTACTAATATTGGCAGGTTAATAGAAATACAGGATTTGGTGCTGGGTCTCACAGCAAGTAATTCAGTGAGTGAAGAAAAGGGGGTAGGTATGCCAGCCAGCTTGGACAACAGCATGAAAAGAAGTAGACGTGGGAGTTCAAATGGGGTGGATTCAGGGTATAATAGGAAAAAACTATTTGGCTGGAGCAGATGGTTCAAGTAGGGAAATAGGGGGAATGAGTTTCGTAGAACCAGACTGTGACAAGGGAGAGGAAACGAATACCATCCACAGGACTGAGATGACAAGGCCAAAACACAGGAATGGGCAGTTGTGACACAGGTTAGTTAGTAGACTACTAGGTAGACAGGGGGCCCCTGGTGGAATAAAGAAAAGACAGCCATATATTAAAACTTCAGGTTTTGAAATCACTCCTTCGCTCCAGGACAAAATGTAACAAGGCCTTGAGGTTAATCATAAAATTCATTTTGGCCTGACAAATGGAGCAGATCTGACAGATAAGAGTGGGTTACTTTGCTAATTCCTTTAGGATGGGCAAGCAGAACAAACCTGGCAGACGAATTACATTAGAAGGCGCCAGTTCCCTTCTTCAAACAGCTCCCCTTCCCCAAGCAGGTAAGGGAAGGTATAAAAGTAAGAGCTTTTGCCTCAGTCATGGGGCACCCCCATTTGGGACCCCATCCCGCTCGGAAGCTGCAACCTCTACTCCTGCCTCTAATAAACTATCCTCTTTTTAAAACTTTTTGCCTCTCCTGGTCCGTGTTTCCATTCCTCAGCTTCACGAGACACCATCCCAGCCCACACTCAGAAACTGCTAGCAGATCCAACATCACCTACATCAGTGGGGATAAATGACCCTACTCCAGAAACTTTTATGAAGAAAGATATGGAATTCAGGTCACTCAGATATTTAATGAGAATCCAAAGCAACCAATACCTCATGAAATTAGCAAACATGCCTAAAGTTGAGATTGTCCCCTAACTAAGACCCACAGGCAAATTCAGACCTCCATTTATCACAAAAGAATAATAAAAGTAATGTCAAAAGTAATAATTTTGTTTTAATTTATAGAGAAATTACATTGTATTTGCATGCTTTGGTCCATATTTTCTTAAAAAAAAACCATACACATGGAGAAAAACCATTAACATATATATAAATGATGTTAACAGTATTTGTCTCTACAGTCGTTGAACAAATATGTGAGCACCTGTGTGTGCCTGACATTGTTTTACATGTGGGATTACAGTTGTTTATTCGTCTTTGTACTTTCCATTATTTTCAAAATTCTCCACAATAAACATTTGTTTAACAAAAAGTGAGACATACTTGATTATACAGCCAGTCCTTGAAATACTGACAAAGAATGCTAAAACATTTAATTCATACTTAAATTTTCTTAAAATGTATTTTTGAACAACTAAGAAGCAATATTTAGGTCAGGTAGTTTTAGAAAATTACAAAATTACATGGAAGGCAGTTTAGAAATGGAAAGTTATGCACTCTTCAAAAGGTGTATTTTCATTGTAAGTCTTATTCAAACTATTTTCACAGTATGCTATGTGACAAATAATGTCAAAGGTAACTAGGCTACTGGCAGTTGACAATCTAGAACAAAAAGTACATTAAAACCATCCTCCCCCCAACAATGTGTATGTTACCCCAAGGTTGTATTTGATCTCTTTTGTTCCCACTAAATCACCATAGAGGATTACAGCATCACAGCCAAGAGACTCAGGAAGTATGCAGCTTTTTTTTTATAGTCTCTTTTGTACTGACTGCTCTTTCCCTCAGGTTGTCAACCACTTACCTAACAGCTATCAGCAACGGAAAAACTGGCCCTCTCCAGGCTATCATTTGGTCAGTGGCCAGAAGCCTTTAGGGACTCAAAGTACATGGCTCCTGTGGGGCTATATCCAGTCGTGGGCTTCTCACATATCATATTGTCATTAATAAACTGCTCAGGCCTAAATCCAACGGAATTATATCTGCTCAAAGACACTGCAGGAAAATAACCATTTTCAGCCAGTTCACTGCCTGGTCCAAAGCAGGAAAAAGAAGGCACCTTGCACAGTAACCACGGTAACTATTTTTACTGCAG
The DNA here is from genome assembly GCF_004115265.2 of Rhinolophus ferrumequinum. Taxonomy (NCBI): domain Eukaryota; kingdom Metazoa; phylum Chordata; class Mammalia; order Chiroptera; family Rhinolophidae; genus Rhinolophus; species Rhinolophus ferrumequinum. Next base: position 66,462,268 of record NC_046300.1, read on the forward strand.
CAATGAAGAGAGCTGGAATGCTCAATCTCCAAAGAGTCAGGGATTCTCTATGATTGAGCCAGTCCACACTTAAGCCAACCCTATCCGTGGAAGAGAGGCTTCTGGGATCAAGATCTCTTGAAGGAGTTTAGAACAAGTACCCTGGTGTATAAAGGACAAGTGCCATGCATATTTTACTTCAGGGAAAATGGCTGTCTAATGACAACAGAGAAGCATAATGACAAAGAAAAACATGGAGCACAGTACCCAGGAGATAGGCAGTACACAGTATGTGAAACACTGTCTGGCTAGTCACGCCAGCCTGCCTTTAAAGAGCAGGCAGACTGAAAACAATGGGCTTTCCTGTTCTGCACAGACGGGGCACCTCGGGTTAATGTATCTCGAGATACAGTATGGCTTCTAAGTTAGAAGCCATTGGCTATTGGAAATCTTCCTGTTAGTAGATCAGGTTTTGCAATAATCTCATGGTTTAAGGCTCCCATCTTTAGGAGGTTATCAGAACAATGAATGTTTTTACTGGCTAAAGCCAGCATAGGAAAAATAATATAAATTGTTAACTCTATACAGTAAGAGCTAAATTTATATTCAACTATTGGTACATTACACATGCTGTATGGCTGCGGTTTACTGGGTATCTAGTTCTGCCCAATAAAGTTTTGAGCTACCCAAGACAAGAGGCCAAAAAGGGTAAAGGAAAAAGAGGTGGTTATTCAAAATACATAAACAGAAGCATTGCTTGGTCTTTATTTGTAAATGCTGTCATTTAAAAACGTATAACTTAGTACATAACCTGGCTAGAATTCTGGGATTTTGATGAGACCATATTATCAGGAAGGATAATTATTTTTAACATTAATTTTCATTGCTCATTGGACCATAAAAAGAAATAACAGAAAAACTGTGTCTAATATTAATCAAAATTCAGACGATGAAAGTGTGGCAATTTGTTTCAATGTCAGGCCCTGACAGGAAGTAGCATAAAGCCAAGTCCCCCGACAACACAGACACGTGTTAAATTTAGCTTTATGAAAGTTTTTCAGTCCATTTAATTTTTTTATCCATAAATTTCTCAGGTGCCATTTAAGCTCTTACATTTCTGAGTTGTAGTAAGAAACACACTTAAAGCAATAATAATAGTTACTATTTTGAGCACAAATTTAGTTCTGTATCAATGCTTAAATTATCCTTTGTTATTAAAATTACGTGTTATCTGTATAGCCACAAAGTGAACACAAAGCAAACACATACTTTGTAAATGTCCCCTTTGCCTGGAATACACAACCCCCAATCCAACCATAATTCACCATCAGGTCTCAAATTGGGCATTACTTCCTCTAGGAACTGGGTTCCAACTCTCCCCCAAGCTGGTTTAGGCTCCTCGTAATTCCCGGCACACCTGTCCAGTCTGTTAAGATAGGTAGTAGCTACCCACTTGTTCTGCACCAAGTACTTTTCATACATAGCATCATTTAATCCTACTAGTTAGGTACTTTCTTGCTTATTTCATAAACGAGGAAACTGAAACTCAAAGATATGAAGGAAATGGCCAAGATCACAGGTAGGAAGCAACAGTCAGGACTTGAAAATAAGTACATCTGCCTCCCAGCCACTATGCAATAGACACGGTGTCAGTATTCATCACCTTCTGTGGCAAACTCCTGGGTGAGAAAGGACATGGCTTTCCAACTGTCTTCCCCGGGCTGAACAACGTCTAGCAGATTATATGATCCATTCAGTAGAGGCTAGTTGTTGCTGTGGTCTGGAGCACGTAGAACCAGAGTTTAAAACACCTGGTCAAACATCTCAGTGAACATATACTAGTTGTAACACCTGCTGTGATCTTTAGATTTCTGTTATTGTGTCATAACAAAGGTGGAGTACATAATTTGTTTGTACATTCCCTTACTACAGCCATATGATATCCCTGACAAGACAAAACTGTAGCTGTGCTAGCTTTCTTACATCACTACACCATCAAAAGCTCAAATAATGAATTTAACCCAAGGCTGCTTTTTGCCTTTTCTGCTCTAACAATCCCTGCTAGATGAGCTGGTTTGAAAGGATAACCTTGACATTAACTCTATCCTCCTTAAGTCACCTGTCAAAGTAGTGGCTGTGTTAGTTGTCAAAATACATGGCTGGATGTCACCAAAATTACATCATGGTAGCATGACTATTTCCACTTTCTTTAGACAGTTAAGAGTGAGGCATCCAAGTTCAAGGTAGAACATTAAAAAAGAAAATCCCATCTACACAGTAAGTACAAAAGTAGAAAGGTTAAGAAGCTGAACATGTGTGGGAAAAAGTTCTTTAAACAGCTGCAATCTAAACCTGGGTTAAAAAATAATCCATAAGCATCTAAAACTTCATAATTCTGTGGCTAAAACTTTATTCCAATGCTTCTACCTTATGAATACAGCGTGTATCTCAATGCCTGGTAGTTCAATTTAAAATAAATTTTTTTCATTGTTGCTTTAATTAAGACAATTATACTTAATTTTCCCCATTGACATTACTTAATATTAAAAATTTTGACTTATTTTTTGGAATTAGCTTAGTTCTTAATTGGGAAAACTAAAACTGTGCATGAAGTCAGAAGGCAAAAATATATAGAAAGAAAGACAACTGGATTCCTCAAATGGCTCATAAAAGGGAAAAACAAACACAGTGCCAGGCATGTGAGTCCCTTTGGTGATATGAAATGCTTATCAGTATGTCAAAGCAGAAGGAAAGAAACTGAATCCTTTAATACTCTCTCTACATCATAGTGAGTGTCTGCTTACTGATAAATGGTTTGCATACCAGTAAAAATGACTGTGCTTCTCTACATTTTAATCAATGTACATTAAATATAATTTAGTAAAACTGATTAGATATCTATAAGTTTGATTTATATTAAAAGGTTACATGAAAATTTCATTATGAAATTAAGATTTTAGAATTCTAGTCCCAAGTTCTAAAAGACTGAGGAAAGATCATTAAAAAGCTAAGCATAAATAATCTTGTGCGGTTCTCAACTAATCTCTCTGTAAAGTAAAAATGATAATAAGCCAAACATCTGCTTGCTCTTGGCATGATCTCTTAGCTCTTGGGTACTTAACCTGAATCTCTTTCCACATGTATAAATTGAGGGGGAGATGCTTCAGAACTGCTGTGTGAATTAAATGAGACAATCAATATGTAAGCACTTTATACATGACAAGGGAAGGAGGACAGCAGGTCATACAGGATCAAGGACCCTGGGACTCCCTTTACTACTTCCTACCCCACCACTTGTGCAGCACCTGCTCACAGAACTCCTTTCTCCTCCATACTGATGTAAGAATATTTTCCTGTGAGTCCCCAAATGAAGGAGGAATATGTCTCTGTGAGTCCCCAAATGATGTAGGAATACTTTTCCTGTGAGTCCCCAAACGATACAGATGATGTTGGATCTGCCGGCAGTTTCTGGGTGTGGGCTGGGGTCGTGTCTCATGAGACCGAAGAATGGAAACACGGACCCAGAGAGGCAAAGAGTTTTGAAAAGAGGAAAGTTTATTGAAAGCAAAGAGTCACAGCTCTCGAGTGGGAGGGGGTCCCGAATGGGGGTGCCCCATGACTGAGGCAAAAGCTCTTACTTTTACACCTTCCCCTGCCTGCTTGGGGAAGGGGAGCTGTTTGAAGAAGGGAACTGGCGCCTTCCAATGAAATTCGTCTACCAGGTTTGTTCTGCTTGCCCATCCTGAAGGAATTAGCAAAGTAACCCACTCTTATCTGTCAGATCTGCTCCGTTTGTCAGGCCAAAAGGAACTTTATGATTAACTTCAAGGACTTGTTACATTATGTCCTGGAGTAAAGGAGTGAATTCAAAACCTGGAGTTTCAGGATATGGCTCTTTGTTTATTCCACCAGGGACCTCCTTGTCTACCTAGAGACATGCTAGCTAACCTGTATCAATACCACTGCTGGCGTTCCAGTTCAGACCGTATTACCTATCCCAAAAGACGTGGCTTCAGGCAAGAACAGCAGTCTCTGTCTTCACCATACCACTACCTCACCACCATCAATGACTTGTCCTTGGTGTTACTGCCAGGTGACTCGGACTTCATGAGCCTGCTCAGACCACAACATCCGACTCTCCAGTGCTCCCTCACTGAACAAGACTGAGTCCCTATAGCAAGCCTCTCCACTGCAGGCTCTCCACAGTCCTGTCCCAACACACGGTTCCCACCTCATCCCTTCAATTCCCCTTCATATCCAGGCCTCCAAACAAACCAGAATATTTGCCATTTCTTAGACATATATAAATTCTTTTCCTCTCCCTGATTTTCTTTACCTTCTACTTTCTCAGGGAATACCTTCTTCCAGCCTTTTCTAAATCCTACACATTCTTTAGGTAATAACTACCACTAAACCTCATTCATTAGGCCTATGCTGTTTGCTTCTTCCTGTCGAGACCCTCCCCTCATCCACACTGGAAAGCACCCAGTGGAGTCAGAGTGAGATGTCGTGTTGGAGTCCTATGATTTATCCTCTGTACCCTGACCTGGGCCGGCTAACAACAGGAACAATACAAAGTGAGTGGAATAGGATCTTTTGCTTTGCTTTGCTTTGTTTTTTTAACGTTTCTGGTCACAGCTACTTAGAGAATGCAGGACACATCCTACCTCCTTCCCCACCTAATCTGGAAACGCACATAGGGTTGAGACTCAGTCTCAAGGTAGGACTGAAGAAGCAGAGACCTCGGGCATGTCCTCAGTCAGCTGGAGACTAGCAGGTCCAAGAAGGTATGAGAAACAATCTGGCACTTGTCTTGCTTTAGAGCCTAAATCAAAAACTAATGACACCCATTGGCTGACTTGGGCTCTCAGAATTACCATGATTTATAGCGATATAGGAGAGCGCCCTCACTGCAAAAGTTTTAAGCCTCCCTCACTATAGAAATTTTAAGTCTCCTTTTCCCTAGTTTCTTAGCTCCTTAGCCCCAGGTTTTGATTACTTTTTTTTTAAAGTTTATTGGGGTGACAATTGTTAGTAAAGTTACTCTTCTAATCAGTTTCTGAATCCTAGACTAAAGATTGCTCCTAGCCTGAATCACAGAATGTTTCTCACCCCAGCCTCAGACAACTATTTAAAAGCCTGTGACTTCCCAACATTCCCCCCAAGCCATTCCGGACCTAACTCTTGGATAACTCCATCCCACAAACCAAATAGGTGTTAACATTCCCCCAGGCCAGTGTACTTGTTGATTGTAATCACTGAAGCCTAAAGTTCTTTCCAACCCATTCTGGGCCCAGCTCCAGGACAACTGATGCCACCTAAATGACTGGTTGAATGGCCACAGGCTCTATAGAGCTAACAGATTTATTAATTGAATACTATTTTTCCTCATTCAGGGGCCTTGGGGATACAGAGGACACCCCAGCAAGATTACCAGTCGCAACCAAAGAAGCCAACACGGTCTTCCAGGCGGATCCTGAGACCTCTTCCTCTCATCTGAGGTCAGATAGGGCGAGAGTTCCGTGAATCCCCAAATAGGTAGGGACAGCTCTACGCCCCTGCCCAGCAGGAAGCAAATACAGAAGAAAAGATGACCTGTCCCTCAGCTTCCCATAGAGATTTTATGGGGATCACATCTCTCAAGAGGAAAACAAGGCAGGCAGTTAGAGAGAGGCATCGGGTCTCTGCATTACTACATAATTCCATAGCATTCAACTGCCAAAAAGACCTCCCCTCTCAGTCCAAAACTTCCCCTTTCCATTGTAAACAAATGGGTACAAGAGACCCAACTAGATCAAACCAGCCACTCACACCTGTGCAGTTTAAAAAAGATGAGGTAATAGCCTTTTGTCAATCACAGGTGTCAATCAGGTGGTCCCAAGCCCATTGGAGAGAAAAAGATAAAAACCACCTTAGTCGGGTCCCTTGAGCCATTCTCTACTGCTCGGGTCCATTTCTATTTCTTTGAAGTGTACTATCTCTTCTGGTAAACTGCTCTCTCACCACTTTATTTCTGTGTCTCATTGAATTCTTTGCTCGGACGCCAAGAACCTGGACACTGCGCCGAGAAGGACTCACTCTCCGATAACAATAGTATTAGTTTAAATCTTCCAGCATTGCTCATATTTAAACTTTTGAAAAATTTCATATTAAAGATCATTGCCTTCTACTTCTTTTTAAGTCCCCCAGCCTGGCAATACTACATTCCCACGTAGCAACAAAAGTCTCACAGACAGCGCAGGTATGTCTTCAGTTCACACAGGCCTGCTTACTCCCAATTTTCTTAAACCCTGCCATCCTCATTCATTCACCCGCTGGACCAAGTAGGCGTCTCAGTTTGCTTCTCCTAATGTTAAGGAGCCTTCCTTCTCTAATGGGAACCAACTAGATCAGTACATCTCATCCTGTGGGGAGGAGAAAGCAGCTGAAATGATCCCCTTCAACACTGGCCACTACTTGGGATGGAACGCAGCCAAAGCCCTCAGCTCACTCCTAAAGGGCTCCCCTCTAATCCTGTATATACACCTATAGCAAGGCTAGGAACACTTTTCTGTAAAGAGCCAGAAAGTAAATATTTTGGCTTTGTGGGTCACATAAGCTGTTGCAACTACTAACCTCTGCAGTTGTATCACTAAAACAGCCAGAAACAGTATGTAAGTGGACAAGCATGACTGAATTCCAATAAAGCTTTATGCACGGGCACTGAAATTTGAATTTCATATAACTTACATGTCATGAAATACTATTTTTCTTTTTTTTAACATTTAAAGATGTAAAAAAGCATTTTTAGCTCACAGGCTACACAGGATGGATTTGGCCGTTAAGGTATTTGCTTAAGGGACTCTTTCTTTGGGTCTTGTAAATACTTGTATTTTGTACCTTATCTTTTGTCTTATCATTCCTGTTACACAATAACCTTCAGAGCTAAGACCAAGTCATACATATATATCCTTATAACTCTTTACTGATTCTGTTACACAATCATCTCCCCTTATCTGCAGAGGATACGTTCCAACACCCTCAGTGGATACCAAACCTTATATATACTATGTTTCATAGATAGAAAGTTTGTTCTCACTGTAGATCTTAGTACCTCAGCATGATTCTTTTTCTTTCCTTATTGAGAACTTTCATCTTTTTACTTAAAGGAAGCACTTTAGGGCTGCTCTTTGGCATATGTGAATTGCCAGCATCACTATTGCGCTTTGGGGGCTATTAACTAAAACAAGGGCTTGAACACAAGCACTGTGATACCCTGACAGTTGATCTGATAATCTAGAGGGCTACTAAGTGACTAACAGGTGGGTAGCATATGGACCGAAGGACAAAGGGATGATTCATGCCCCATATGGGACGAAACAGGACAGAGAGAAACTTCATCATGCTACTCAAAACAGTGCACAATTTAAAATTCATGAGCTGTTTATTCCTGGAATTTTCCATTTGATGTTTTTGGACCATGGCTGATTGTGGGTTACTGAAACTGCAGATAAGCAGGGACTACTGTAATTCTTTGCACAGAGAAGGGATTTGGTCTGTTGAATAAATGTCTGCTCTTTGTTATTTTTCCGTATTAAAGGAACTCTAAATTACAAAAATAATTCTTCCATGTTTTTCCAGATAACATATAAATAAATCATTACTCAGTTTACTTCATCTAGGTCTCAAAATACTGTGCAACAGGACCTTCATTCATTAGGGTCAAAATGTTTTGTTTTACTAAATCTGTCTTTAATATGTATAATTTTCTGTCTTTATTCTCTTTACTTAAAGAAAGTAGACTTAAGAGTTACTTCCTTACAAATTCAGATCAATAAAAACAATCTCAAAACTGACTTTAGATTCATTAAAAGAGGCACTAACTATAGAAGTCTTTGTTAAAGACATAATATTCAAACCATATATCTAACCTCTTAGGTTTTTTGCTGTTTTTTTTTTTTAAACATTGCTCCCCTGAGAAACTACAGAAATTAACAAAACTTATATTAAATAAATAGTACAAGAAATATAATATAGATTTAAATACGATAAACAGTTGACCCTTAACAATATGGGTTTGAACTGCATGGGTCCACTCAGGAATTTTTTGCATTAAATACACTGGAAATTTTTTTGGATTTGCAACTTTTTGAAAAACCTCATAGACAAACTGTGTAGACTAGACATACCAAAAAAAATTTAGGTATGTCACGAATGTATAGAGTATATGTAGAAACTAGTCTATTTTATTCTTTATTACCATAAAACATACATAAATGTATTATAAAAAGTTAAAAATTTTATAACAATTTAGTCAGTGTATAGGCTGGGCTACCATAAAGTAGTCATATTGCTGCTTCTTCGTTATCAATGCATGAATCATTGTACCTGTAAATAAATATGAATTTCTTTTTCATTATTGTTCCAGTTTTGATGTCTAGTGTCAGTAACACATATAACATGTACAGTGTTTGTATCATATAAGACAATATTGATGCAGGTACTGAGTGATGATTCATCTTGTAAACATGATGTAAACTTACGGTATCAATAAATACAGTAGAGTACTGTAAATGTATTTTCTTTATGATTCTCTTAATAACTTTATCTTTTCTCCAGCTTACTTTATTGTAAGACTACAGCATATAATACATATAACATACAAATTATATGTAAATCAGTTGTTTATACTTTTGGTAAGGCTTCCAGTCAACAGTAGACTATTATTAATAGTAATTAAGTTTGGTGGGAGTCAAAAGTTATACACAGATTTCTGACTATGCGTGGGGCCAGTACCCCTAACCCCTGCATTACTTATACATACAAAGGGTCAATTGTATGTATAAGTAAATAAGAGATCAGCTAATTTTAAGCCATCTCCCACCAGTAAGCATTAAGATATAACTCAACTTTCCAAAGAACACTAACATTTTAAAATATTTTAAGTAATTTTTTTCATGTAGCAAAATAACCATAAGCTCTGTGTGTGGCAATTAAAAGGCAATTTATTATTTGTAAACCATACGGGATATGCTGCCCCCTACAGAGTATTTTAAAAGAACAAAGAATGTTTTATATAAATGTAACCCAGAAATTATCACGAAAGCAATCTAAAAAATTTCAGTGATTAACAATACTTAATGAATAACAGAATTATTAGACGAAGAAGAATTCTATGGAGATAATTGGAATTTGATTTTCTACCCTTCACTGTTTATGCTCATATATAATATCCTTTTACAAAGAAGTGTATGGATAAACCCACAAATGCTCTGAGGATAGATAATACAGATAAATAGAAAGAATGTGCCAATTCAAGAGCTTGGGAACACAGATTTGGGCTCAGAGGAAGAGAAGAGAGTAAAAGGAATTTGCTTTGCCTTGTGGAAGGACAATGCAAGGGAGAGCAAGGTCAAGAACTGGCACTGTCATCACTTCACAGCACAGCGTTCCTCACCTTGTCACAGATCCAGCTGCCGCTCACACACTCTAGGCTCGGAAGCCTCTCCTTTCTTAGATTAGTTGGCATGTAAGTAAGTGGCCAGCAAAAACAGATACAAACTGCACTTCAATTTGATTTGAATTCCATACTATTTAAGTTTCCTGAAAGCACCGTAGTTGTTCAATTCTTAGAAATATTTTAATTGCAGTGAGGTCCTGACTAGGACGTAAAATCATCAAGAACAATTTAGAATGACGTAGGAAACAGAAAGTAAGAATTATCATCTCCAGGGTGGGGAGCAGGAAATTAAGTGATTAAACTACTTAAGTGATTAAACTACTACTATTAAAGAAGTAGACACATCAATTCTAGTGACCAGTGAACTCAGATAGGAAAGGACCTATCAACCAGTTTTAGAGGGTGCAGGGCAAATGTCAGGGTCAGACAGCGTATCGACTGAACTTTCCCCGATGAAACAACTCCCTCATGCTGCTCACTCACAATATTTCAGAACACTTCCCTCCATCCTTTCATGTCTAAACACTACCTGTCCTTCAGGTTCCTGTCCAAATCTCATGTCCTCAAGGAAGCTTTCTCTGATCTCTAGTGAAACATCACCACCTCTTCCTCTTCCCTTTGAACTTCTTAGTCTGCATCTCGTGTAAGGTACTACTGTATATTTTATGATTTGATGGACATTTTAGTCTCCCTACTAGTACACATGCTCCCCAAATACAGTACATACATCCAATTCATCTTTCTGCTGCTCTTCATATTTACAGGGTACTCTATATAATAAAGTTTTTTCGTAGATACTAACAGAGTACCTGTTGAATGAGTAATAGATGAACTCACCAACCAATAACCAGTACTTGAGAACAACAGGAAACTTTAGTAGGAGCTGAGAATCAGAAATCAAATGTGGCAGAGCTCCTCTCCATAGGAGGTTACATGTCTTAAGTGATTTAAAGGTAGGTCAGTTTCCCTGGCTTTATACTTTCACTCACTCTATTTCTCCTTTGAGGTACTTATTACAAATGCATTTTTTTAAACCTGGTAATTGTGTAATTCCATGCCCACTCCCCTCAACCCTGTTAGAATTTTAAGTTCCCTGGGGCTTGAGTGTAATCCCTCCTGTTCACTATTGTTATCTCCAGACCCAGCTCTGCACCCTGACGAAGCACTCAACGAATACTTATTGAATCACTCTCAAAATAATTGTACTTAATGTACTTCAGGAGTAAAAATTGAAAGGCCTAACAATTCTCTAAAATGCCCATAACTGGGAATTTCTACAAATTAAATACAGATAAATGTTAACATTGGAAAAATCCTAGTAATGTCATCTTAGTTTTCATGTTTGGGGAAATCTTTACACTTCAATAAAAAGCATTTAAACTTTGGACTAAATAGATTCATCTGCTAAAAACAAATTCATCTTCAAGGTTGCATCAAAACTCAGAGCTCACACAATACACTTGTCATACCTTAATTCCTTGCACAATCATTTTGCTTAAAGAGAAACGTCAGCCCCATGTCCTGTGCTATGGTTATTCTTTTCTTTCACATCGATTATGTTGTTATATCTATCTATAGAAGAGGTCAGTAAAGCAGTCATTTCTGAAAAATTGGTTGTTAAGCCCAGTAATGACTAATATATAAAAGGGATATTAATTATATGAAGTAAAACCTGCTTTTAATTGGTAACAAAAACTAATCTCCTGAAGGCTGATTCTTGGTTTATAGCCTGCCATGTAGGTACTAGTCATCAGACCTAAAATGGTCATAGCAAGGTAGGTGTTTGTTAGTCTTAAAAACAAAACAGAACCAAAAAATTTTATTTCAAATATTATTAGCCAAAAACAAAATCTTCATACAACTGTCTGAACAAAAATTACAATATTTTCCACAAAACGGCAAATAAATTTAAATTTGACACATAGAAGCATAGTAATCCCTACTTCTCAGATGACAATATGGATGAAATGAGATATCATATCTACAGACCTGAGCCCAGTGCTGACACACAGAGTAGTGAACTCAGCAGGTGTGGTTATTATGACTGTACTAGCATATTAAGGCAGGACTCTTTCTGACTCACTTCCAGTAAGATTCACAAAGGATGAAACAGATACCAAGTATTCCCCTTTTAACAGACACTAAACCTTCTTTGCTATCCTGGTAGAGAAACTGACGAAAAACTGATTTGTGACCCTTTAGACTAATACTCACCTCCAGTAGTTTAAGGGTAAAAAAAGAGGTCCAGAAAATCTCCAGACCAAGTTGTTGGAGTCCTATGGGGTTTCTACCACCCTCCGTGGGGGAGGGGAGGAGGTGCTTTCCTGTTACCCTAAACCATGAGAAAGAAGGTTTTAAGAGGGGCCCCTGAAGAGTGTAACCTACCTGCGTTGGAAATTGAGGGGTACGAAGACTAGTGTCTGACCCATACCTGATATAAGCCCCCATCAAGAAGCAAGGAGAAAGAAGCAACCTGTGGTACTGAGGAGAAGACCTGCTCTGGAAGCAAGGGCAAACAGCAAAAGGGGCCTCCTCCCCACTGCTGGTTTCCCAACCTGGCCAGAGCTGCGGAAGAGAAGATTTATTTTTTTAATCAAATTCAAAGGGGACATTTTAAGTACTGCAGTGAGACTCCTCTTGTAACCCAAAGTGACAGAAAAAGCTATAGAATATTTATTATGTATTATAGGATATATGTGTGTGTGATACGATATTTATAGGATACATATTTCATCAGAAACAATAAAAGAAAGAATAAGATCAAAGGGGAAGGGGAGGAAAAATTAAGTAGTTGTTTCCCTTCCACGCCATGATAATCAGTCCTTTCAATATTATAATTGTATTACATGTTCAATAGTTGCTCAAGAGTATGGAAGAGTGAGGAATACCTTTATAAAGATTATAAAAATTAATGAAATGTAGATATTAATGCAAATAGTAAACTGTTGAACAATGTATACTCAAATATTAAACTAAGCACTTTTAAAGAGAATAAAATTTCTGAAGACATTTAGAAAAGCTGCTCTTTTTTGATCCCCTTCTTCCTTTATTTTCAATGAGTAACAGCAGCGAAGTGATGCTGCCATGAAGGATTCTACCTACTCTTCCCAGAAGAATGGAACAAGGTAGAGGAAGTGAAAGTCGCTGAAGACAGGAACAGAGGGAAAAAAGGGGGCGATGTGCCCCAAGAATATTTATCCAGGGAGGGCAAGTCCATGTTCAAGGCCCAATGCTAAGCACTACAATAGTACTTAAAGGGAAAAAGCAGGCTTTCTGACTGTAAAGGAATTCGGATTAGACAGCAACAGCGAGAGAGAAACATACAGTCTTTTGTAGGTAGGGAAGGGGTGGGAGAAGGAACCCAAAATTAAAAATAGCCAAAGTCCTAGTAAAGAATGCTTGTAAAGTCAGGTAAAGCTAATCATGGCTCTTTAAAAACTCAGATCTTAGTCAATTAGTTATAATGAAATATTCCATAGATTCTAAAGCCTTCCTACATGGTTTTGGAAGCTTGTTCCATTTAAGATTTTAAGATCAGTATTTCTTTTGAGGAAAGAATTATTTATTAATTTCAACTATGGAAACACTATGCTGAACTCTATAATAAAAGTGTGATCATTGTGATTGCATTTTGAATTGTAAGTAAGCACAAGTTCATTCTTAGAAAACATTAAATGCCAAACCAGAGCTACCCCCACTTAAATTATGAGGTGTCCAAATAACTGACTCTTAAATGGCAATAATAGCATATCTGTACCGTTCACCTATACAAACCCAGGTTATAATCCTCGTCCAGAGAGCTCATCCCATAGCTCATGGCATGAATTCTAGACAGTCCAGCTCTCTGTTTCAGCACCAACTAGCCTCACTCCAAATGAGCCACAGAACATACTATGTATGGTTTATAGAGGGTTCTCATTCATTTTTAGCACACCAGGCTCCAGTGTGTTACCTCAGGTTTTCTGCTGCTATCATAACAGCTGACAAAACTGGTTCTAGTCATATGGATAATGATGACGAGTTAAGTCTAAATTTCAATTCCGATCAACTAAAATTGTTTTGAGTAATTGATTACATTGTAAATCAAGGCAATCGAATTTATTTTTGGTTATGCAATCAAAAAACTGATTACTTTTCAAATAAAAATCCAGAAAACTAGATCAATTCTCAGAATAAAAAGTAACAAGTAATTTGTGCGTGCGTGCGTGTGTGTGTGTGTGTGTGTGTGTGTATGAGCATGGGCATTCGCACAAGTACAGGGGGTTTTGCAAGTTTTTCATCTGGAAACTGTGATGTAACAGAATAATCACACCTGCATTGTCACTGTTTAAATCTATGAATAATGCTCAAATAATACAGCATAACTTAAATTAATTGTGACATGTAACTCAAATTCAACAATCAGTCATTTACAGCAGATTGATATTTCAAGGTAATTTTTGCAATTCAAGAAATATCTTGGATGGAAGGCAAGAAGAAACAACATCTGAGAAAACAAAGCTCTTTCCTGCTGTTGAAGAAGATAGATGTAAATTAAAGATAGGTTTCTCAAACGTAGTGGCTCTTCTATCACATAATCAACAATCCGTCAAAATAAAATACAGCTAGTCTAAACCAACGGGATTAATAAAAAGGTATCTTTCATTTACCTATGATTCATTTTTACAATTCTACTTTAAAAGAATCTACTTATAACATCATTCCTGCCCCCCATTCCGGCCCCAGGGCAAGAAGAGAAGTCAGAGTGAGAAAGAAGTCAAAGAAAAACCTAGGTATATCTCTAGGAGGGACAAAACATTAGAGTTGTGATTCTTTCCTTTAAGCCGATAAAGTCACCTGGATGGAAAAGAAAGATCTTTCTTTATTTCCCCTTCTTATCCAGAAGTCTGAAAGTTAAGACTCAGAAGCACTTTTATCTAAGGACAAAGGAACAATGAGACTCCCGAGGAGAGAATGTAAGAAATGACCATAAAGTACAGAAAATGACTTTAAAATAAATGTGCCACAACTATATATAGAAATGGATGTTGTCCCTGTCAAAATCATTACCTTGGAAAATTATATACTTAATTCAACGATGCTGTCACAGGTACTTTGCAATTTTATTTCAGAGCTTAGAGTTTTACTCATGCTTAAAACTGGCAAATACCTGTTTTTTCAGGTTGGGTTTAGCAATAGTCAAAAGTCCTCAGAAGGTAAGGGGGGAGGTGGGTGGTAGATGAGGGTTAAAGGGATCAAACATATGGTGATGGAAGGAGAACTGACTCTGGGTGGTGAACACACAATGGGATATATAGATGACATATTACAGAATTGTACGCCTGAAATCTATGTAACTTTACTAACCATTGTCACCCCAATAAACTTTAATTAAAAAAAAAAGGAATAAAGAAAAAAGTAGGGCTGGCCTGGTGGCTCAGGTGGTTGGAGCTCCGTGCTCCTAACTCCGAAGGCTGCCGGTTCAATTCCCACATGGGCCAGTGGGCTCTCAACCACAAGGTTGCCGGTTCAACTCCCTCCTCGTGTCCCACAAGGGATGGTGGGCAGCGCCCCCTGCAACTAAGATTGAACACGGCACCTTGAGTTGAGCTGTCGCTGAGCTCCCAGATGGCTCAGTTGGTTGGAGCACATCCTCTCAACCACAAGGCTGCCAGTTCGACTCCCGCAAGGGATGGTGGGATGCGCCCCCTGCAACTAGCAAGGGCAACTGGACCAGGAGCTGAGCTGCGCCCTCCACAACTAAGACTGAAAGGACAACTTGAAGCTGAATGGCACCCTCCATAACTAAGATTGAAAGGACAACACCTTGACTTGGAAAAAAGTCCTGGAAGTACACACTGTTCCCCAACAAAGTCCTGTTCCCCTTCCCCAATAAAATCTGGAAAAAAAAAAAAAAGTCCTCAGAGTAGCTGTGCTTCTTGGAACCTCCCAAGTTCAGGTTCCATGCCTCTTCCTAGTGGATCACTGTGCTCCCCCCAGCAGAGAATGTTTCACTCTATATTGGAATTGCTTATTAATTACCAACTGTCCTTCGGGCCAAATTGTCAACTGTATAGGAGGAGGAAATTTATCTCATTTATTATTACATCCACAATCCTAGCATAGTGCCTAGAAAATGACAGGCACCCTAGAATACTGAATGATGCAATCTAGCATAATACAAAATGGTTTGGAATATGGTGTGTACCTTCTCTATTTACCTCCCTACTCCTTTCCGAAAAAAAGAGCACCACACCTCTCGGTCTGATTTGTGTGATTATATATTTGTATAGAGGGACTATTACTTTATACACCTGGGAGGAAAAGTGGTTGGATTGAATGACTTTCATTACTTATTTATGTATAGAGAAAAAAAAAAGAAGAAAATCATGATTTTCTTCTTCAGAGACTAAAAACTGAACGTTTCGTTCTCAATGTTGCAAGCATCGTATCTTACCTAGCTGCAATATCTCTGTGGTGTCTCTGTAGGCTTTCAGCACCAGCTTGAAATGGCGATAAAGTGGATAGCACAAAACTCTTCTTCCAAAAGCCACCAGGATTTCATGAACATTAGTCCAAGTCTGTGAAGTATTATTTAAATAAGTAACCATTTCCATATCATACAAACAAAAGCACATAACAAAATATTCTCAATTAAAAACTATAAGTTTGGATTATCATTAAGCCAAGTTGAAGAGAAATATAAAATCATAAAAGGAGACATACACCTCACAATACAATTTTTAATCTTAGCTTTTGTAATTTCTCATATTTTATCAATACACCACAAATGCTCCTTAAAAATCACATATGTAGCAGGAAAGTTTTAAAAAGTCCCTTAAGAATTACAAATATGAATCTAAAACACATGGCACTAACAAAATACAGATGCACATAAAAGACATTTCTAAATGATATATGCTTCATGTTTTTGACTTTTCGGACCCTTCAAGACAGTGTAGATGAAAGATGTCAGGACTCTTCGGTGAAACATGTTCATAGTTTCCCTCTCCTCCCCTTCGTTTTTCGTTGTTTGTTTGTTTTGCTTTGGGCATGAATAATACAGGGTATATACTTTAGTAATTTGTTTTTACTTATCAAAGAGAAAACAAAACATCTCTGGGGGGAAAAAGTGTTTTATCTCAAATAGTATTAAACCGATACCATTAGCTATTCAAAACTTACTGAAAACACTAAACAAAGGCAATTTTCTACAAAATTGCTTTTAAATTGAGTTTTCATTAAAAAAAAAATGTAACCCTTATACAAAACCTAAAATATAAAATTAAAACTAAAGGAACAGCATACTTTCCATGTATATTAATCCTTAATAAGTAAGGGATCTGATTAAGAATATTGAGTATCTAATAAAGAATAGCTTATGTCTAAAAAGAATTACGAATTTTTTAAAAAATTCAAGCAGAAAACGAAATACTTACAAAAGTTTGACAGTTATTAGCATATTTGGCAATTCTAAGTTCTCTCAAAAACTAAAGATTTCAAAATAAAATCATAAATAGGTGAATTTATTCATGTAGATTTTAATAACTGACTGTGAAATTAATTGCCAACTACTTTGTTTTCAACATAAGTAATCAATGCAATTACTACAGAAACCAGTTTCTCCATTATATGCTGATCATGGCAATATGTAAAACCCAGATGAAGTCTAGAGAACAGTACTTCTCCGTCTTTACTATGCATATGAACCCTGGAGTTCTTGCTATAGATTCTGATTCAGTGGGTCTGGACTGATATTCTGTCCTGCTAACGAGCTCCCAGCTGAGGATGCTGGTCAAGCTGTTGGTCCATTGACCATGCTTGAGTAGCAAGATTCTCTGATAAAGTGTTTCAGTTCCTGCTGACATCTATTTTTTTTAACAAAGTGCTGCGATGAAACAAACTTGATTTTACAACTTAAAATGTAGTTTTTATAGGATTTAAACTGGGGAAAAAAAGTAGTCATCTTAATTGATGATACAATTATCAGTTGTTTAAACTGACACTTTTTAAGTTTCTACTGTTAATCACTCCTGTGATGTACAACAGTTTTGTTCAAAACTAGTAAATTTAAAGATGCTACGCTTTGATCTTTTTGGTAAGACCTATACAACTATTTTCTATAAAATACATATAAAAACAAGTTTTATTATATTAAAAAAGTTATTACAGCTAACCATAGTAATTGTAGGACCTGAGAGAAGTTATTTAAGCTGTAGGATCTAAGTTTCCTCATCTATAAAATATCAATAATACTTCTCACAAACTTATTGAACGGAATTGGTGAGGTAATACATATAAAACACTTATCATAGTCCCTGATGATCAATAAGTGGCAGTTAGTAGTATTATCACCCATGTTTGCTTCCCATCATTGAGCTGAGCCCCAATATATGCCAACTTACAAACATGCCTAAAAACTCCACTCCACATTCTCCTCTGACAGACCATGTACCCATTCTTTCTCCAAAGTATGTTGTCCCTCTCCTGATTTCCAAAATACCTTACCTGGCTTCATCAGTATAAGAGTAACAAATAGAATCAGAATTTTATTTAAAGGATGGTAAAAAAAAAACAAACAAACAAACAAAAAAAACCACAAAAACAAAAACTCGTACAACAAAACTTCCACTTTTAAAAAGTGAAGGAATGGCTTGAATTACCCAAAATGAACTAATGACAACAGAAAAATAACTTTCTGAACAAAATCTAAATAATTGCAACTAAAAATCATACCTCAAACCAGCACAGTGTTGGACTCAGTTTTCTGATATTCCATGCAGATTCAACCTTTATTCATTTAGGGAAAAAGAGTATACTGTTGCATTAGAGGTCAAGACATTTAAAAATAAAGCAAATGTATCCATTAATTCAACTAGTATGTGGGTAGTGTTGACGTATATAAGAACTAAGAACTGTCTGTGATTGCAAAAAATAATTGCTTTGCTGATGCAGATACCAAAGACAAGTGTCTGTCTACTTTCCACGGGGTTTTATAAAGCAAAGCTTTTCCTCTGTTAAAAGTCCCAGAACACAAGAGCAAAGAAGCAGGGGCTTTGACAGTGAAAATTAAATAAAAGCGATGCTTGCTCAATTTCTGTCCTCAACAATGTTACTTGCATCTGAAACATTCGATAAATAATCTACCAAAGGACTCAAACATAATGTTCAAGTGCTGTCTATGGCACTTAAAAAGATGCTCAAGAGTTTAGCCTTTCAGGGAATGCGTGTAAGAATAAGCACATTCTAAAAATGGTTTTGAAGTTGCAAGACTTCATGATTCCAGATATGCAGATACAAGAATAAAAGTGGTATGCTGTTTCGAGTATAACTACACACTCTTGCTTATCTTCTCAAGCAATAATATGAAGCATTTTTTTGCCAAAGAAAACATTTTCTCCAATTGTATAGCATCTTTAAAAAATGAGGGGAAATAAAAAGCATTTTCAGTTATATTAGGCCTCATTAACATTCATTTTGGAGTCAAATGCAAATCTCAAAAATCACCTTTGAAATTTTCAGAATCATGACAACAAAAAATTTGGCACATATCAATTGTAACTCTAAAACTATGTTACTGCTATGATATTAAGTGAGATAGGCGGATTTAATAATTTCCCTTCACAATGATACGAACTATTTATGTAATTTTAAAAAAGAAAAGCATATGCTCAACTCAAGAACAACCTTCTCAGCAAAGACAATTATAAATAGAGACACAATAACCAGAAAGACTTTTGTTTTTCAGTTTTCCAGCCTTTTTTTATGTAGGTGAGAAAAACGTTTAGCTCTTCATTTACAAAATCAATTGTGGTTTAAGAAGAAATAAAGTCTATGTTATTTAAAAAAAGATCACTTGAGAATACTGATGGGTGGTAAACAAACAATGTGATATATAGATGATGTATTACAGAATTGTACACTTGAAACCTATGTAACTTTACTAACAATTGTCATCCCAATAAACATTAAAATAAAAAAGAATATTAATGTACTTTACAAAAAATTTACTTTTACAATGGGATTTCTTTAAAAGATTCCCTTTCTTGTAAAGAGCAATACTTGCACCTGCTATTTGACAGCTCAGAGAAAGAATACGTATATGGCAAAGTTTCCCCCTTGCAGAAGTCAAGTGTCATGTGGCAACAGCCCTCTTATTTGGCAATTTATCTCCTAAAGATCCTTTTTCTCTACCTTCAGTTTTCTTCTCCACCTTGCTATCTGTAAAGACTGAAGCCATGAGATAAGATAAAGAGACCAAGTAAGCAGTATGCTTTCACGTTGGTACCCACCATCCATGTACACGTGCAACACCACGCAAAGCGCCCCCCCAAGTAATTCAGCACAACAGGTCTCACTCAACAGGAGTGATGCCTTAATACAGTTTTCTTAGTACAGTCGCCTGTGCCAACAAGCACAGACATATATGTACTTACATTCCTCTCTCCTTCAGTGACACGAGTTTCATAGCAATATGCCAGAAGGATATCAATTAAACTGTAGTACACTTGACGATGGGCTCTCTTGTCCAGCAGGTAAGATTTATTGACAAATTTTCGCAGCTGAAATTTCTCTTCTTCTGAAAAAGACACTAGAAGAAAATGTATTTAAAAATTAGATGTTCCACTCAGTATTGTAGAACCCCCAATGTGGAAGATTTGTCAAAATTGGAACTTTAATTAAAGAAACTGAAATAAATTTATTTAATAGGATATATAAACAACATTTTAACTGAACTTCATAGTTTTATTAAGAGCTACACACTTGCTCAACCTTAGTATGGCTACATAAAGAATAAATGTCTAAACAATATCTATCCCTCCCCCTCATTTCCAGACTCCTTCCCCCACCTTTTTTTGCTACACTTCTGTATTCAAGGTATTTAAATGTCAGTTATTGACTTTAAAATTAAGATAACATATTTTGACAAAAGAAAATATAAAATAGCTAAATAAAACTATAAATATTCACTATCCATTTTGAAAGTTTTATACAAAAATATGAATATTCCCATATATGGGTCCATTTGAAGTGTATAGTACTAATATTCTTCACACACAGAAACAAAGTTATATGTAAATGCGCAAATATGACCATATCACACATATCAGACTTATGGGAAGAGGATGTTTCTTTTCAACATAGTATATTTTCCTTTTCTTCTTTTGCTTGGCATTGTCTTTCCATCTTTATCAAGAACTCCCCCACCTCCATGTTAAAAATTTAGTACAAATAATTTCACATTTTTCTTGACAAACATGTAATCAAATAAACACACAAACATATATACATGGGAGTTTATACCTCCCCTCCCCAAAGAATTAGATTACTTTTCTCTATGTAGCCTGTCTTACTCAACAGTATCTGGCAAGTTTCTCCAAGTCAGTTGGTACCTAGCTCATTTTTGCGAAGGCCTTGAATATGCCATGGAGTAGCAGCGTCTATCCAACCACTCCTCATACTGATGGGCATTCGCTGTGCTTCCGGTTTTCTGCCACTGCTAATAATGCTGTATTCTTTAAAGGCTATAACTCTCCTTTCCAATGGTCATAAATAGAAGTTACCTTTCCTACACATACCTATCGCCCCGCCTCCCAGCAATGAATGTAATATCTCTTTTGAATCGTTTCCAATTTAATGGATATAAAGTGACTGTGGTAGGAAGAATCCAAAGATGACTGCGGGCAAGTCACATCATTTGAGTGTGGGCAGAACCTGTGACTTGCTTCTCTCCAAAAGAATACGCGAAGGTGATAAAACAGACATTGTCATGATTGTATTTTGTTATTAGCAGACTGGAGCAAGAGACTCACCTGCAGGTTTTGAAGAAATAAGATGCCATGTTGTGAGAGGGCTACTTAAGAGGAAACAATGGGGGTCTCTAAGATGGGAGAGTGGCCCCTAGCAGACAACCAGCAAGACCATAGGGGTCTCAGTACTATAGCCTCAGGAATGGAATTCTGCCAGCCATTGTGTGAGCTTAGAAGAGGACTCAGAGAACATAGCTGCCAACACCTACTAAAAAAAAAGGTGGTCATATCTGTCTACAGCTTTGCAAGACCCTAAGCAGAGGACCCAACTAAGCCATACCTGACTCCTGACCCACAAAACCTAAATCATATTAAGACTGTTCCTAATTTGAGTTAATTTGCTATGTAGCAAGAGGAAACTAATATAGTGACATATCATTGTTAATTCAGTATTTCTTTGACTACTAAACTTTGAGCATTGTTTCATAGGTTTGCTAGCAATTTGGCTTTGCTTCCCTGTGACTTGCCCATTTATGTGTTTTGCCCATTTTTTTCCATTGGATGGCTTGTCTTTGTCAAATTAAGAACTCTTTGTCTATCATAGATATGAACCCTAATCATCTCTCCATATCTACTGCATATCTATTGACTATGGTTATGGTATCTTGTAACACCAAATTATTTGTTTTTTTGTGTAGCCAAATACGTCCATCTTTAAAAAAAAACAAACAGTCAGGATTTATAACCTTCAATAAGGTTTCCTCAATCCCAAAAGTGTACTTGAAGTCTCTTTTCTAGATTTACTGTTTCCTTTTTTTAACTTTAAGTCTTTAATCCATCTGAAAGTTATTTTTTCATGTTTTAAGAGTTCAGTTAATTCCAGATGAATAGTTAATTCTGTCAGCACAGTTTGTTCAGTAATCCAACTTTTCCCACTGTATTGAAACACGAAACTTATAAAAGATCCGTTGCTTTTCTTGCTAAAAATGACTTCAAAGCATTTTTAGTTCTTGTCACTTGCAAATACACTATTTCCCCCATTCCCACTATTAAATACAATTGATAGAAGAGACAAAACCTATTTCTTTTCATTTATTTTTTAAAGTTTTTATTATTATTTTTAATTAAAGTTTATTGGGGTGACAATTGTTAGCAAAGTTACATAGATAACAATTCTGTGTACAATTCTGTAATGCATTATCTACATATCAAAATGTGTGTTCACCACGCAGAGTCAGTTCTCTTTCCATCACCATATATTTGATCCCCTTTACCCTCATCTACCACCCTTCTCATCCCTTACACTCTGGTAACCACTAAACTATTGTCTGTCTCTATGAGTTTTGTTTCTTCATTTGTTTTTCTTGTTTTTTTGTTGTTTTCACTTTTGTATACCACATATCAGTGAAATCACATGGTTCTCAACTTTTTCTGTCTGACTTATTACGTTTAGCATTATAATCTCAAGATCTGTCCATGTTGTCACAAATAGCACTATTTCATCTTTTCTTATGGCAGAATAGTATTCCATTGTGTCTACATACTACAACTTCTTTATCCAATCATCTATCGAAGGACACTTTGGTTGTTTTCATGTTGTGGCCACCATAAATAAAACTGCAATGAGAGGATGTCATAGGAATGGTGGCAGCAGGACACACTTTTTGAGTTCTCCCCCGGATCTTATCACAAACGGGACATCTATAACCCATTAAAGGACTCTCTGCTCGTCACGCAGAACAGCTAAGAGACTAGTGCAGGGATTACCTGAAGGTGGGCAAATTGGGCGAGCAGGGGAAGAGGGAAGGGAGCGGAGTGGAGACGCGGTCCGCATCTGTGGCAGTGGAAACGTGGCCGGCAGCTGCAGAGATGCAGGGGATCCCAGGACAGAACAGAGAACACAAAAGCCAGGAGATGGGCTCTTTCCCTGCATCCCACAGCTGATGTCTCCCACCAAGGGGCCAGCATATCCAGAGCATTTGAGGCAATAACCTCAGCTGAGACCCCCAGCTGGGCCCTAGGCCGGACAAAGGACACAAACTCCATACCTGGACCCCTCCCCCCCCACTCTTCCAATCCTAACCCCCCTCTCCAAGAGACTTAAACTAACTGGCCCCTGAACCGAGGAGTAGTATCAGATTACAGAGCAGCCTCAGTGCTCAGGCTCTGGGGAGACTGGCCTGCAGCTCTGACCCAGGGAAGAGGCTGGGCAGACTGTGATTTTTGCTGGGCTGTGAGAGAAGAGACTCCTCCATCCCCATCCCCCACCTTTTCTGGCCTGCAGGAAGAGTGTGACATGGCTAGGCTGGGAGAGAGAAGACCCCTCCATCCCCAGCCCCTACCCTTTCAGGCCTGCCTAGGGCAGGGCAATTACAACTGAGGAGGCACTCCCAGGGATCAGCAGTAGGCTGCACACACAACTCTGGGTTTTCAGCAGCTCAGAAATCTCCTGCCCGCCACATACACACACACACACACACACACACACACACACAC
Source organism: Rhinolophus ferrumequinum (assembly GCF_004115265.2). NCBI lineage: Eukaryota > Metazoa > Chordata > Mammalia > Chiroptera > Rhinolophidae > Rhinolophus > Rhinolophus ferrumequinum. Next base: position 66,485,911 of record NC_046300.1, read on the forward strand.
GCACACACACAGACACACACGGAAGAAGTGCCCTAAGACTCCAAACTGGACACAGGGCTGGTGGTGCTACTCTTAGTCCACATATGTGCAGGCAAGAGCAGAAACTGCACTGACTTTGTAGAAATTACCATCCAGACCCCATAGCCCCACTCATCTAGAACTGCAGTCCCAAGGTCACTCTGGACACCAGGTGACCGGCTCTGCCTGCACAATATTCAGAGGATTCTTTGGTACAGCAGAGGACAACCTGGAGATTACTTGGTGGGCTTAAGCCAAGACTGGCGCTGCTTTTTTTGTTTTTTTATTTTGTTTTTGTATCTTTGATATCTTTGCCTGTGTTGAGTGCGGGTTGTCGGTTGTTTTTACATGTGAATGTATTCCATTTTTTCTTTGTTGTTGTTGTTGTGCTTGGTGATTTGCTTTGTTCTGAAATTGTCCTGCCAGGGCCCAGCTTAACAGGCAAAAGATTCAACACACTCAAAGGCCAACTCCAGACCAAACCACAGTACTACCGGGTTTGACCAACAAGTGACACACCCAGAGGGAATTCTCTACAGGCACAAGAGCCCATAGAGGCCAAACCACATTTAAGTGGTCAACCCTCACGCAGCAGAATGCCCTGCGGTGGGCAGAGCCAAGTCTCACAACTAGTCAGCCTAGGAGTTAACCCGACCTACTCACAAGTGAAAAGCAATTAAAGATCTTCTTTAACAGGACATTATACACAACATAAGAGTCACATTTGGAGCACACACAGAGAAGAACAACGAAATACTGCAAGTCAAATATAAAGGACACATACTACATAAGATAACCCAGCAAGAACTAAGAACTCTAGGGGATCTACCTAACACATCGAAGCAAACACAGAGTCAGCCAGAATGGGGAAACAAAGAAACATGTCCCAAATAAAAGAAAAGAAGAAACCTCCAGAAATGGAACCAAATGAAACAGAGGTAACCAACCTATCAGAGACAGAGTTCAGAACATTGATGATAAGAATGTTTATGGAGCTTAGAGACGACATAAAGGATAGAGAAATCATAACAAACAACCAGTTAGAACTAAAGAACACAGTTACTGAAATAAAGAACTCACTTGAAGGAATTAACAGCAGGTTAGATGAAGCAGAGGATCGAGTCAGTGACTTAGAAGACAAGTTAGCAGAGATCACCCACACAGAACAACAGAAAGAAAAAAGAATAAAAAACAATGAGGATGGCTTAAGAGACCTCTGGGATAACATCAAGCGCAACAACATGCTCATCATAGGAATACCAGAAGGTGACGAGAGGGAGCAAGGGATCCAGGACATATTTGAAGTAATAATGTCCGAAAATTTCCCCAACCTGATGAAGGAAACCACCATACAAGCCCAGGAAGTGCAGAGAGTTCCAACCAGGGTAAACCCAAACAGGTCCACACCAAGACACATTATACTTAAAATGGCAAAGGTTAAAGACAAAGAGAGAATCCTAAAAGCAGCATGAGAAAGACAGAGGGTTACATACAAGGGAACTCCCATAAGACTATCAAATGACTTTTCTACAGAAACATTGAAGGCCAGGAGGGAGTGGCAGGAGATACTCAAAGTGATGGAAAACAAAGGCCTACAACCTAGATTGCTTTATCCAGCAAGGCTATCATTTAAAGTTGATGGAGAGATAAAGAGCTTTCCAGAAAATAATAAGCTAAAGGAATTTATTACCACCAAGCCTGCATTGCAAGAAATACTAAAAGGACTTCTGTAAATAGAAGAAAGATCAAAACAACCTAACTACAAATTTAAAAATGGCAATAACTATGCACCTATCAATAATCACTTTAAATGTAAACGGATTAAATGCTCCAATCAAGAGACATAGGGTGGCTGAGTGGATAAGAAAGCAAGACCCTTGTATATGCCGTACACAAGAGACTCACCTCAGATCAAACGACACACATAGGCTGAAAGTGAAGGGTTGGAGTAAGATATTTCATGCAAATGGAAATGAGAAAACAGCTGGAGTTGCAATACTTATATCTGACAAAATAGACTTTAAAATGAAGAACTTGTTAAAAGACAAAGATGGGCACTAAATAATAACAAAGGGATCGATCTGACAAGAGGACATAACCCCAGTAAATATCTATGCACCCAACATAGGAGCACCTAAATATATAAAACAGATTTTGACTGACATAAAGACAGAGATCAACAGTAACACTATCTTAGTAGGGGACTTCAACACACCTCTGACAACAAGGGACAGGTCTTCTAGACAGAAAATCAATATGGAAACAATAGCCTTAAATGACCCATTGGACCACTTGGATTTAATCAATATTTTCAGAGCATTTCACCCCAATGCGGCAGAATACAAATTCTTCTCAAGCGCACATGGAACATTTTCCAAGATAGACCATATGTTAGGCCACAAAACAAGTCTTGATAAATTTAAGAAAATTGAAATCATACCAATTGTCTTCTCTGACCACAGTGCTATGAAATTGGAAATCAACTACAAGAAAAAAACTGGAAAACACACCAATTCATGGAGGCTGAATAACATGTTACTAAATAATGAATGGGTCAACCAGGAGATAAGGAAGAAATCATAAAATATCTCGAGACAAACAAAAATGAAAACACGACGACCCAAAATCTATGGGATGCCACGAAAGCAGTCCTGAGAGGGAAATTCATAGCACTGCAGGCCTACCTAAAGAAACAAGAAAAACCACTAATCAACAGTTTATCTTCACACTTAAGGGATCTGGAAAAAGAACAGCAAAATAAGTCCAAGGGAGTACAAGGAAGGAAATAATAAAGATCAGAGCTGAAATAAATGAAATAGAAACAAGAAAAACAATACAAAAGATCAATGAATCCAAGAGTTGGTTCTTAGAGAAGATAAACAAAGTTGACAAACCGTTAGCCAGACTCATTAAAAAAAAGATAGGACCCAATTTAATAAAATCAGAAATAAAAGAGGAGAAGTGACAACAGACACCACAGAAATACAAAAAAAAATTAAGAAATTACTATGAGCAACTATATGCCAACAAATTTGACAATCTGGAAGAAATGGACAATTTTCTAGAGGCGTACAACCTTCCAAGGCTAACTCAAGAAGAAACAGAAAACCTGAATAGACTGATTACCACCAGGGAAATTGAATCAGTAATCAACAATCTCCCAACAAACAAAAGCCCTGAACCAGATGGCTTTACAGGTGAATTTTACAAAACGTTCAAAAAAGAATTATCACCTATTCTCCTCAAGCTCTTCCAAAAAATCCAGAAGGAGGGAAGACTCCCAAACACTTTTTACGAAGCCACTTATCACCCTGATCCCAAAATCAGACAAAGACACCACAAAAAAAGAAAACTACAGGCCAATATCTCTAATGAACATAGATTCAAAAATCCTCAACAAAATATTAGTGAACAGAATTCAGCAATACATTAAAAAGATCACACACCATGATCAAGAGGGATTCATCCCTGGTATTCAAGGGTGGTTCAACATCCACAAATCAATTCATGTGATACACCACATTAACAAAATGAAACATAAAAATCACATGATCACATCAATAGATGCAGAAAAAGCATTTGATAAAATCCAGCAGCCATTTATGATCAAAACCCTGAAGTGGGAATAGAGGGATCATATCTCAATATAATGAAGGCCATATATGATAAACCCACAGCTAACATCACACTCAATGGGGAAAAGCTAAAACCATTCCCCTTAATATCAGGAATAAGGCAAGGTTGCCCACTTTCTCCACTTCTATTCAACATAGTGCTGAAAGTTCTAGCCACAGCAATCAGACAAAAAAAAGAAATAAAAGGCATCCAAATTGGTAAGGAGGAAGTAAAATTGTCATTATATGCAGATGACATGATACTATAGAGGACCCTAAAGACTCCACTAAGAAACTATTAGAGCTGATAGATGTATTTAGTAAAGTAACAGGATACAAAATTAATCAGAAATCAGTTGCATTTGTATATACTAATAATAAAATATCAGAAGGAGAAATTAAAAAAAAAATCCCATTTACAATGGCTTCAAAGACTATAAAATACCTGGGAATAAATTTAACCAAAGAAGTAAAAGACCTGTATTCAGAAAATTATAAGACACTGAAGAAAGAAATGAAAGAAGATACAAAGAGATGGAAACACGTACCATCTTCATGGATAGGAAGAATTAATATTGTTAAAATGTCCATACTACCTAAGGCAATATACATATTCAACGCAATTCCTATCAAACTACCAATGACGTTTTTCACAGAAATAGAACATATAATCCGAAAATTTATATGGGACCATAAAAGACCCAGATAGCCTCAGCAATCTTGAGAAATAAGAACAAAGTGGGAGGTATAACAATACCTGACATCAAATTATACTACAAGGCTATAGTAATCAAAACGGCATGGTACTGGCATAAAAATAGACACATAGATCAATGGAACAGAATAGGGAGTCCAGAAATAAATCCATGCCTATATGGCCATTTAATCTACGACAATGGAAGCAAGATTGTACGGTGGGGTAAAGACAGTTAATTCAATAAATGGCGCTGGGAAACTTGGACAGACACATGCAAAAATATGAAGCTGGACCACCTCCTTACACCATATTCAAAAATAAATTCAAAATGGCTTAAAGACTTAAATGTAAGATCTGAAACCATAAAATTCCTAGAAGAAAATATAGGAAGAAACTTCACAGATATTACCCAGAGTAAGATTTTTACTGATATATCTCCTCGCATGATGGAAGAGAAAAAATAAACATGTGGGATTACATCAAACTAAAAAGTTTTTTCACAGCAAAGGAAACCATCAATAAAACAAAAAGGTATCCTACTGAATGGGAAAAGATATTTGCCAGTGATATAACTGATAAGGGGTTAATATCACAAATTTATAAAAAACTCACTCAACTCAACTCCGAAAAACAACCCAATTAAAAAATGGACAGAGGACAAAAAAGACATTTTTCGTAAAAGGACATACAGATGGCAAACAGACATATGAAGAAATGCTCAACCTCAATAACCATCAGAGAAATGCAAATAAAATCCACGATGAGACATCACCTCACCCCAGTCAAAATGGCTATCATCAATAAATCAACAAACAACAAGTGCTGGAAAGGATGTGGAGAAAAGGGAACACTTGTGCACTGTTGGTGGGATTGCAGATTGGTGTAGCCACTATGGAAAACAGTATGGAGGTATCTCAAAAATCTGAAAATGGAACTACCTTACGATCCAGCAATTCCACTGCTAGGTATCTATCCGGAGATATCCAAAACTCTAATTCAAAAAACTTTATGCACTCCTATGTTTATTGCAGCACTATACATAATAGTTAAGACATGGAAACAACCGAAATGCCCATCGGTAGATGACTGGATTAAGAAACTGTGGTACATTTATACAATGGAGTATTAGTCGCCATAAAGAAGAAAGAAATCTTACCATTTGCAACAACATGGATGGACCTAGAGAACATTATGTTAAGTGAAATAAGTCAGACAGAGAAAGACAAATACCATATGATCTCACTTATATGTGGAATCTAAAGAAAAGAATAAGTGAATGAACTAATCAGAAACAGTTTTGGAGACAAAGAGGAAAAACTGAGGGTTGCTAGATGGGCGGGGGGTGGGAATAAAGGGGAAGGTGAGGGGATTAGAAAACAGTCAGTAACCACAAGATGGCCTTGGGGTTCTGAAAATTAATTTGGGGAATGTAATCAATAATGTTGTAAAGATTTTATAGGGTATCCGATGAATACTTGTCTCCTTAGGGAGACCACCTCAGGGATGATGTAGATGCCTGATCACCGTACTGTACACCCGAAGCTGAAGCTGAACAATAATGAATGCCAACTATAATTTTATATATATATATATATATATATATATATATATATGTATACATATATATGTATATACTTACAAGAAGCGGAGTACAGCATTAGGTATAGAGACAGTGGAAATGTAATGGCTCTGTGCGATGTCAGAGGGATAGTGGGTGGGGGCAGGGGGGTTCACACAGTGTGAGGGATATAAATGATAAACGTCGAAGTAAAAAATAATTCATGCTAAACAAATATTAGAACTGCTCAGTTTAAGTCTCCTCAACAAAACTAACCTTCCAAAGGAGAATTTAAATTACTCCTTAGACAACTCAATTATTGAAAATGGATGAAAAGGAAAGAAAGTAGCTAATACAGAGGAAAGATGATATGACATGGAATCTCTTTTCCCTGTTATCATTTGCTTTAACATGGTAAAATGATAATATGATTGAATGGGTTTACAAGGCTAGACATACACTTTATGTGCCGATTCAAGTTAAAACATGAGCTAGAAAATGTACCAGTTAGGGAAAGTCTTGGTTCAAAGAACTCAGTGTTTTAGGAAGTCACTTACCAGCAAAAATGCAAATATACTAAGTCACAGCTGATGGACTATTAATAAATCATTTAAAAAAAAGTTATTACCAAAGGGGAATTTTATAAAAGCCAGATGAAGAATGTGTTTCCAAAAGAGTGTTTGAACAATGAGTTTGAACAAGGCTCATTCTGTCTCCATGCTGCTCTCTTAGATTATAAACTATGTTAAAACAGAAACCATGTCTTTCTTAGAAGCCCTCTTTCATCAGAATACCCCAAAACAGGTCCCATGCAGGATGGAGCATAAAAAATGGGATTGGTTTCTGCTGATGAAATGTGTAATCATGTTCACTCAGGAGTCAATGGAAATACTAGAAATAAAAATTGTATTTTCTAAAAAATAAAAAAATAAAAAATAAATTAAAAAAAAACTGCAATGAACATTGAATGCACATATATCATTACGGATAAATGTTTTCAGATTTTTTGGGTAGATACCCAAAAGAGGAATTGCTGGGTCATACAGTAATTCTATTTTTAATTTTTTGAGGAATCTCCACACTGCCTTCCATAGCGGCTGCACCAGTCTGCATTCCCACCAACAGTGTATGAGGGTTTCTTATTCTCCACAACCTATCCAATACTTGCTATTATTTGTCTTCTTGTTGATAGCCATTCTAACTGGTGTGAGGGGATATCTCATTGTGATTTTTATATTCATTTCTCTGATGATTAGTGATGTTCACCATTTTTTCATATGTCTATTGGTCATTTGTATGTCCTCTTTGGAGAAATGTCTATTCAGGTTCTTTGTCCATTTTTTAATAGGATTGTTTGTCTTTTTCTTGTTGAGCTGTATGAGTTCCTTGTATATTTTGGATATTAGCCTCTTATTGGAGGCGTTGTTTGCAATAATCTTCTCCCATTCAGTTTGTTGCTGTGCAGAAGGTTTTTAATTTGATATACTCCCATTAATTTATTTTAGCTTTTACTTCCCTTGAAGACAAATTCATAAAATCCTCTTTGAACCCAAGGTCCGTAAGTTTAGTACCTATGTTTTCTTCTATGCAGTATATTGTTTCAGGTTTTATGTTTAGGTCTTTGATCCATTTTGAATTAATTTTGGTACATGGTGACAGAGAACAGTATAACTTCATTCTTTTGCCTGTGGCTTTCCAATTCTCCCAGCACCATTTGATGAAGAGGCTGTCTTTTCTCTTGTTTGTCTTGTTTGTCGTGTTTTTGGCTTGTTTGTCGAAAACTATCTGTTCATATTTATGTGAGTTTATTTCTGGGTTCTCGATTCTATTCCATTAGTCTTTGTGTCTGTTTTTCTGACAATACCATACTGTTTTGATTATTGTTGCCCTATAGCACAAGTTGAAATCAGGGAGTATGATACCTCCAGTGTTGTTCTGTTTTCTTAGGATTGCTTTGACTATTCAGGGTCTTTTATGGTTCCATACAAATCTGACAATTTTTTGTTCTATTTCTTATAAAATGACATCGGGATTTTGACAGGGATTGCATTAAATCTATATATTACTTAAGGTAATATGGCCATTTTAACTATATTGATTCTTCCAATCCATGAAAATGGAATGTCTTTTCATTTCTTTGCATCTTCTTCAATTTCTTTTAAAATGTCTTATAGTTTTCAGTGTATAGGTCTTTCACATCTGTTGTTAAGTTTATTCCTAGGTATTTTATTCTTTTTGTTGCAATTGCAAAAGGAATTGATTTTTTAATTTTCTTTTTCTGAGGTTTCATTGTTAGTATATAGGAATGCAATGGACTTTTATATGTTGATTTTGTAGCCAGCAACTTTACAATTCGTTTATTGTTTCTAGTAGCTTTCTGGTGGAGTCTAAAGGGTATTCTATATATAGCATCATGTCACCTGCAAAAAGTGACAATTTAACTTCTTCATTCCCTATGTGGATGCCTTTTATTCCTTTCTCTTGCCTGACTGCTCTGGCAAGGACATCCAATACTATGTTGAAAAGCAGGGGTGATAGGGGACAGCCCTATCATGTTCCTGAACATAAAGGGCTTCAGTTTTTCACCGTTATTTATGATATTACCTGAGAGTTTGTCATATATGGCCTTTATTATGTTGAGGTATTTTCGTTTTATACCCACTTTATTAAGTGTTTTACTCATAAATGGATGTTGTATCTTGTCAAATGCTTTTTCTGCATCTATTAATATAATCATATGATTTTTGTCCTTTGTTTATGTGATGTATCACATTGATGGATTTGCGGATGTTGAACCATCCTTGTGCCCCTGGTATGAACCCCACTTGGCGTGATGTATAATTTTTTTAATGCATTGTTACATGCGATTTGCAGAATTTTGTCGAGGATTTTTGCATCTGTATTCATCAGAGATATTGGTCTGTAATTTTCTTTTTTTGTGTTATCCTTACTAGGCTTTGGTATCAGAGTAATGTTGGCTTTATAAAATGAGTTAGGGAGTATTGCCTCTTCTTCAGTTTTTTGGAAGAGTTTGGGCAGGACAGGTATTAGATCCTCTTTGAATGTTTGGTAGAATTCACTAGTGAAGCTATCTGATCCTGGACTTTTGCTTTTAGGACGGTTTCAGATGACTGATTCAATTTCCTGTTGATCAGTCCATTTAGATTATCCGGTTCTTCGTGATTCAGCTTAAAAAGGCTATATGTTTTTAAGAACATGTCCATTTTTTCTAGGTTATAGAATTTAGTGGCATGTAGCTCTTCATAGCATTCTTGTATAATCCGTTGTATTTCTGGGGCATCCGTATTTCTGTAACTTCCCTTGTTTCATTTCTGATTTGTTTGTGTCTTTTCTCTTTTTATCTTAGTGAGTCTAGCCAAGGGTTTGTCAATTTTATTAATCTTTTCAAAGAACCAGCTCTTTGTCGCATTAATTTTTCTATTGTCTTTTTGCCCTCTATTTCATTTAGTTCTGCTCTGATTTTTATTATTTCCTTTCTTCTGCTGACCTTAGGTTTCATTTGTTTTTCTTTTTCAAGTTCTTTAAGGTGTAATGTGAGGTTATTTACCTGGGATTTTTCTTCTTCCTTGAGATAGGCCTGTAATGATATAAATTTCCCTCTTAAAACTGCTTCGCTGAATCCTAAAAACTTTGGTATGATGTATTTTCATTCTCATTTGTTTCTATGTATCTTTTGATCTCTTCCCTTATTTCTTCTTTGACCCAATTGTTTTTTAACAGTATGTTGTTTAATCTCCATGTATTTGTGTTTTTTCCTGCTTTCTTTTTGCAGTTGATATCCAATTTCAAAGCCTTGTGCTCAGAGAACATGATTGGTATGATTTCAATCTTCTTAAATTTGCTGAGGCTAGTTTTATGTCCCATTATGGTCTACCCTTAAGAATGTTCCATGTACACTAGGAAAGACTGTATAGTCTGATGTTCTAGAATGAAGTGCTCTATAAATGTCAATTATGTCCATTTCATCTAATGTGTCATTTAGGGCTGCTATTTTGTTATTTATTTTCTGTTTGGATGATCTATCCATAGCTGTCAATGATGTATTTAGGTCCCCTAGTATAATCGTGTTTTGGTCAATTTCTCCCTTTAGTTCTGTTAGTAGTTGCTTTGTATATTTCGGTGCTCCTTCATTGGGGGCATAAATATTGATGAGTGTTATGTCTTCTGGCTTTATGGACCCCTTTATCATTATGAAATGTCCATCTTTGTCTCTTGTTACCTTTTTTATCCTTAAGTCTTTTTCATCTGATATCAGTAGGGTTACATCTGCTTTTCTCTGAATACCATCTGTTTGGAGTGTCAATTTCCACCCTTTCACTTTGTCCTTGTAGCTGAGATGTATCTCTTGGAGGCAGCATATGGTTGGTTTTAGTTTTTTGATCCAATCTGCTACTCTATGCCTTTTTATTGGTGAGTTCAGTCCATTTACATTTAACGTGATTATTGATACATGAGGACTTTCTATCATTCTATCTTTGGTTTTCTGGTGGGACTCTGTCTCCATTGTTTGTTTGCCTTTTTGTTGCTGTATATTATTTCAGTGTGGTGGTATTCTATGATTTTTCCTTCTGTTTCTTCTTGTTTTGTTATATATTTCCATTCTGGACTTTTTTTTTTTTTGAGTGTTTACCATTAAGTTTATGTCTTTCATCCATCTGGTCAGCTCTATTACCTAAGTTTCACATTTAGAGTATTCCATTTTCTTCAGCACGCTTACTTTCTCCATTTCTTGTGCCTGTGCAGACCTTTACTCTGTCCCCTTTTATGTTTTTGTTGTCACAAATTATCCCTATTTATGCTGTGAGTTGATTTCTGTGCTGCAGTAACAAACTGTCTTTTTCCTCTCTCTTTTTTAAAGTGTTTTCTTTCCTTCTTTACTCTGTATGTATGTTTAAATGTATAGTGTCTTATCTGGTGTAGGTGTTGCCATTTCCTGCTTCTGTCTGTCTGTTCATACGTGTTCAAAACTACTCATGGTTTTGTATTCTTTTGGTTTTTTGTTTCAGGTCAAATAGCCTCCTTCAGTATTTCTTGTAGTGCAGGTGATGCGTCAGAAAATTCCCTGAGCTTCTGTATGTCTGGAAAGGTCTTCACTCCTCCTTCATATCTAAAGGATATATTTGCTGGATATATTATTCTTGGCTCATAATTTCTCTCTTTCAATAGTTTGAATATTTGATATACTCCCTCCTGGCTTGTAGAGTTTCTGCTGAAAAATCTGATGATAATCTCATGGGCTTTCCTTTGTAGGTTACCATCTTCTTTTCCCTAGCTGCTTTGAAGATTCTTTCTTTGTCATTAATTTTTGACAGCTTCAATACAATGTGCCTTGGAGAAGGCCTGTTGGGATTGAGGTAATTAGGTGTTCTATTTGCTTCTTGGATTCAAGGATCCTGTTCTTACCACAAGTTTGGGAAGTTTTCATTGACTATTTTTTTGAATATAATCTCTGTTCCTTCTCCATCTGGTATGCCCATTATTCTTATATTGCTCTTTTTGGATGGAGTCAGAAAGTTCTTATAGAGTTCTTTTATTTCTTTTAACTCCCAAGTCTCTCTCTTGTTCCATCTATGTCATTTCCAGATTTCTATCTTTGATGTCACTGAGTCTTTCCTCCATCTGGTCAGCTCTATTACCTAAGCTGGCTATTTCATTCTTCATTTCTTTTATTGAGTTCTTAATCTCCAGAAATTCTATTTGGTTCTTTTTAAAAATTTCAATCTCTTTAGTAAAATGTTCATTTTGTTCTTTGATTGTGTTTCTGAGTTCATTAAATTGCCTGTGTTTTCTTGCATCTCGTTGAGTTTTTTCAGAACTGCAATCTTGAATTCTGTGTCATTTAAGTCACATATTTCCATGTCTTCAAGTACCTTTTCTGGAGACTTTTCATTTTCTTTCTGAGCTGCCTTGTTACATTGATTATTTATGCAAATTAATGAATTATTATTTCCCTTCCTAGGCATCTACAGGAGTGGGTTCTACAACAGGTTGGTAGGAAGAGGTCTTTCTTTTGCTTTCTAGTAGGTATTGGTACAATGCTTTATTTTCTCTCTGACTATAGCCTTTTGTTCTCTCTCACGCTGTAGTGTTATATTTTCTTTGCACTGTTCTGGCTTCTCACACAATGGGGGGATTCCCTGGAAGGTGGGCTTCTCCTCTGTGAGCAGGTTGCCTGGGTCTCAGGGCACCACCTCCACTGGGGGATGTGGAGAGCTTCTGAAGTTCCGAAGCTCTTCCTGCACCAGATTCAGGGTCTGTGTTTTCAGTGGCTCTGTTTACCCCTGCAGGGATATGCCCAGACAGGTGGGGTCAGGGGAGAAGTGGGTTGTGAAAGGTGGCTCTGAGCAATGGCAGCAACAACCAGCTCAGCCAGTCCTGCACCCAAGGCTCCATCCCCTTTGCCGGAACTACGTAGTTCGGCTGCGAGTCTGTGGCTGTGGGCTGCAGTTCTCAGAAGTGCAAATATTCTGTTCTTTTTATCTGGTAATGCTACTGTTCCGATTCTAGTACTGGGCATGTGGAGGCAGGGCGAGTTCTGGAATAATAGGGAGGGGTTGGCTAGGCTCAGTGCATATGCCTTCCATCCTCTGCTTGGCAGTGAGGTCTCAAATCGCTGTTGTCACCCCTCTTCCGACAGTCTTTGCTCCATGGTTTCTGCCATGAGTGTTGGGTTCAGTCGTACTATCCCTCAGGCAGGACTGCGGGCCATAAGGGGAGCACTAGCAGTCCGAGTTCTTCCCTCTCCCATGACAGCTGTAGCTCCAGAATGCAGGGAGCTCGGAACTCCGAGCAGCGGTCTGTGTCCTGTGCCTGAGCGCCCACTTCTCCACACTTCCCCTTTCCCTCCTTCCCTGCTTGCCCAATTTGCCCACCGTTAGATGATTTCAGTTGCGCATCTCTTCGTCTTGCCTGTCTGCTGCACTAGGAGCCCTTTGTGGAATTACAGTTGTTCAATTTGTTGTAAATTCCAGGGGAGATTTAGAGGCTTATCTCACACCATGATTTCTATGACGTCATAGCACTATTTCTTTTTACAAGTCAGCCACCTTACCAAATGTTGACTACCGAGACCAAAAAGCAAACTAAGGTACTAGATGAAAGATAATGGTTAAAAAAAAAAAAAAATCATGTTACATTTACATTGTTAAGGCAACCATGTATGAGACTGCAGCTCCTTCTAAGTTTCCTTTGATGCCTACAATTTAAGCAAGGTATCAAAGTATGTATCTTCTCACATTAATGAAACACGAGCATTAATGGTTCCTCAAGTAAAATACATCTTGTGTTCGAGCAAGATTTACAGAAAGAATAACAGCTAACAACCATAGATATGCTCAGTTCCTAGCTAGTATAAGTAAAAAATGGCCTAGTAATTGTCTTAGAGAGATTTTTAAAGAAACTTAAGAATCTAGATATATTGTTACCTCTAAATAAAAGTGCTATCAATCTCTTACCTTGCAAGATAATCCTTCATTTCTCTTCCATGCCCTATCAAACAATCACCTTCAAATTCACTTGTTCTTAAGGCCAGTACAGAGGAGCATTCAGCTTCCAGTTCCATAGTGCTTCATGTCAAAGTAATACCACAATAACTTTCAAGCCTGTTTCTCCAGGTTTTAGAATTGTCCATTATTTAATAGAGGAAAGACTAAACTGCTATAACAAAGGGACCATAAAATACAGGGGCTTAAGTAAGATAGAAGTTTCTTTCTCATGCTTCTATTCTGAAGGACAGATCCAGGGCTGGCAGGGTATCAGCATCTCTATAATATGACTTCCATCTATGGGTTCAAGACAATTGCTCCAGGTTTTTACCATTTTCTAACCAATGGGAAAGTAGGATAAGAGGAGAATGCAAGTAGCTTCTTTCTAAAGAACTGATCCAGAAAGGGCACATAGTACTCCTGCTTACTTCCCATCATCCAGGACTTGGTCACATGAACACACCCAGTGGCCAGGAAAGGAAATGTAATCACTAGGCAAGTGGTCATGTGCCCAGTTCCAACTTAGGAAGCCTCTTAGGGGAGAAGGATTAATAAGAGACACCTGGTTGTCTCTACCACCTTTTCGGAGACCAAAATTATTAAACTGCCTTTTAATATTCCCAAACCACTCTCTTGATAGTTAGCTACCCAGCTCCTTTCTGTCTTAACAAAAGACTGCCCTTCTGCTCATCACAATAGGGCAAAAGCCAAAGGATGAGAATGTAATTACTCACACATGATGTCCCCTTTTCACATTTAGTTTTCAAAACTCTTAGGAGCCTTAAGTTTAACATGGTTTCTTTTTTTTTGAAGGCTTGCTTCCAGTTGTTTGGCAGCTTGTCCTCTGGAGGAAAAAAAACCCTTAAATACACTTACTTGAAATTATTAGAAGCAATACTCCTTTGTTCACTAAAATACACATAGTGCAAAAAAAAAAAAAAAACAACCAGGTTTTGAAATATTTTTTATAATTATGTTTTCAACCATGTTAGAAATTCTATGTTTAAAAAATAGAAAAAAAAAGGAGATGTATTTACATAAGCATTGCTCTCATAAAAGAACAAATAACTATCAGAATGCATTTATTTAATCTGATGGCCAGCAACATAGAGAAATGTGTATATTTTTAAACTCTATGCAGGTAGGTATCAGGTAAAGTATTCTTTAAAGACTGACATTTAAAAACAAAATTAATAAAGACAGATAAACTGGGGGTTGATTAAAACTTCATTAAAAGCTCATATAAAGATCCCTTAATTGAAACAAGCTCTCAGTTCATTTAAAGCGATTTCATTTAAGGAAACTCTAAGAAGCACCATATTCACTACATGAAGAAAGACTACCTGACCAAGTATTTTAAGACCCCTCGTATGCAGCAAGGTTTGTGACAGTATACCCTTAGGTATAGTTTTTGAGACGTTCATTACTTTAGCTAATAACAGGAACGTGCCAGGTGTTCATGATGGTATTATTTGACTAGAGAAAAGCCTTTCTATCCTAGTTGACTAATAAAGACTTCTTCCACATAATTCTGAATCACAAGGTAGTGGACCCAGAACCGTTCAACAACACATCGACTCCTGCATGTCCATTTCTTCATCCTGAAGTAACCACACCTGCATATGTCTAATGACTTATAAATGCTGACCTGAGAACTGCAGGGGCTGATGTTACATCACCCAGAAATGCTTCCACACATCACAGGTCACTTTCCATGACTGTATCCGTGAGAAAAACCTACTTGAATATACTCTTCTGAATTCTTGGATGCTAGGTGCCCCTGGCCTTTATTTAAAACACCAGCACCTTTTCCTGAGTGTTTTTAAGTTCCATTTTGGCCTAAGCAGTTCATTAATAATACACAGACATATTTAAATTCTGAAATTCAAGCAAAGAAACCAGAGATGAAAAATAACAATAACAACAAACCAGGAAATCACTAGAGAAACCAAAAGTCTGAACTCCCCAAGGCCTTTTTTATTAGAGCTGTAAATCATATCACCCAAAGGGGAACTTGGCGAGGTGTGTACACAGTCCGGTCTAACCAGGCAACAGCACTGGGAATAACTACAGATGCAGGGCCAACAATGCTTGGATGACTGCTGCCAGGAGTAACATCTGTCAAACATTGATACGACTTAGCTACTCTCCAGAGCAGCCTTGCTATATACGTCATAGTTCACAACATTTCGATTAATTATACTTCTGTAAATAATCAACAGTCATACAAAAGCCAGCTAAAAACTCAGTTCATTTAGGGTAGAAACTGGTGCCCTAGCATTGAAGCAAATGGCCCAAGATCACCTCCCAACATTAAAAACCCCATCAATATATCTAAAGACTGCAGAGAGGCTCCCACCAAAATGGAAAGTGACCTCACTTCACTGAGAACATTTTCTAGTTTAGTTTCTTTTAATTCTTCCCTTCTGTCTAAGTGCCCCTCCCAAATATCCTTGTCTTCTGTGGGTCAACAATTAAATTATCCATGATCTGGCTCCTCTCAGAGGAAAGCAAATCTGTCTATGACATTGTACACTTTCTGGAAACAGATCAAGGGAACCAGAAAATGTATGGCATTCAAGCCCTCAATCTAAGTGGGCAGACATGTAACGCTACAACCTTCAAAGCTGAGATGGACAGCTCTCCAAACACTGAAGAGACCCCTGGTGCCAAACAGGGTATCCCTGCTAGGAAGCTCATGGACTATAAATGGTATGTGGTGTCAATCACGTGCCGAAACCACCAAAAGACACCATGGGATGTGGAAAGTCCATTTGCATGAAACCAGACTCAGTGGGAGCATAGCACTTAACACTTCCACTTACAAGCCTTTGGGGAGGAAGATCAGGATCAATATAAAACTGAAGATATTAATAAATATCTCCGTGTTGTAACTCACAGCTATGATGAAAATGACAGGATAATAACTGAGGCAAAGGTTATCTGGAATTCAAAACAATCCAGCTTAATATTTTATGGATATAAAAAGATGAGGGTGAGCCGAAGGTGCACCCTCCTTGCACTGTCGCCTGCCAGGCACCCCCTGAGGAAGAAGCGTAAGAGGCAGCACCCAGAGAGGTAAGAGGCCTGGAGGCGAAGAAAAAGGGGAAGAGGACGGGAAACCACAGCAGCAACAGCTTCGTGAGTGGCTAAGAATTTGCAGGTTTATTTCTTGGTTTATTTCTTTTCTCCCATATTTTATTCTAGTTCAACACGCTTCAATTTATTCCTCCAATTCTGGGTGTCTCAAATACTTGAACAAGGAAAAAATATTGAGAGAAGAATCTCGTTAACAAAAAAACTTCCCCTTACAGTTTTGTAAATATACAAAAATTTCAATTTCACAGAAAAGCCGTTCAGTTCCTGGCTCTCCTGCCACTGATTTTACTCTGTAATAATAATTTCTAACAATTACAATATGCTAAGGATTTTAAATACACCATCTTATTCAATCTTCATGACAATTCAACAAGGTAAGCAGAGGATTTCCACAGCAACCCAGAGAGAGCTGCAAGACCACACAGCTAGCCCGAAGGGGGGCAAGGCTCAAACCCCAAAACGCAGTGTTTAGCTTCCATGTATCCTTCACCCCATACTTGGCACATTTAGAAGAGGACTTTCTGTACAACACAGAGCTCAAGTTCTTCTACCTTAGATCACAAGCCCTTGCTACTTTAAAGATAATTTACAGAATGAATCACCACACTAGCTTTGCAGACTGTGATTATTCTTGAAGCCCCAGTCTGGATATACGCCATGGGTCAGATGAAGATGAAGGGTCAGGAGGGCCACTGGTTGAAGGGATGGGCTGACTTAATCTGTGAAAATTATACCCAGGGAACTAACTCAAAGCGTAGCTGACACAGAAAACAGGACTTAGGACAAGCTACCATTAATTAAAGTAGAGCAAGTTAGAATTTAAATCAAAGGTAATGCCTTCTCTTGATTTTTAGGGTAACTAGCTCACCCTTGTGGACAGAAAACTGCAACCACCAAGTTCCTCCTATACCACCTCATTAAAATACTGCACTAAAATTGGGGAAACTGATTTAGACCAGTAGACACAGCCTTGATGATTTAACTTTGAGCAAACTTTCTGAGCAGATTTACATGGCATATACAATTAACTACCTATATTGTATTAGCAATCCTATACCTTAAAATTTGTCCATATAATATATGTGGGAAGTCTCTGAAAGATTCTTAACCTCAAATCAAATATAAAACCAAGGATTTGTTGAAAACAATGTAACAAGAGTCATTATTTATAAATGTTTCTGTTGTACAGTGGAGTCAATTCTAAAAGATTACAGCAATTTTTCAATCTGGTAGAAATCACCTAAACTCTCACCTAACTACAAAAATATTTACTGCAATATTTATTTGCTATATAAATATTTATTGAGTATCTATAACAGGCTTTATGCTAGACATTAGATAATGAGCAAGTAACAGGCTATTGCGTTGCTACGTGTAAAATCAGAATGTTATCATGAAATAGAGACCCTGCACATACTTCAGATTGAGTGGTCAAAGGATGTCACTTTAGAAAACTGTAAAACACCCAAATGTCCATCAGTAGTAAACAGCCCGAATGTCTATCAATCATGAAAATATACAACAGAATACTAGGCAGACATTAAAAACTTCAGGTAGAATTTCAAGTGTCGATAGGGAAGATATACCACATATATGACAAACTGGAGAAAGTAAGATAAGAAGAGAGTATATATGAATCTATGCATATAAATTTATTAAAGCAAGTATTCAGCTGTGGGTATGTGCATTAAAAATATCCCAAAATTATTAACAGTGATTACTTTCAGGAAGAGAAATTTGGAGTGTGGAGACTATATTCCATTTAATATGTGTGTGAGTGCGTGTGTGTGTGTGTGTGTGCGTGTGTGTGTACTCTTTTCATTTAAACACTGAAAAATTATTTTTAACATATAAATAAAAGCCAAATCAGTACGACAGAAACCATGGGCCTTCTACTATTAGTCTATCTGAAACTTATAATTCTAATTTACAAACTTAATATACAAACCTCCCACTTAAGGAAGGCGGTAATTAAATGACCACCTAAAAAAGGACTGTTTGTGGACATTTGGCTTAATGTTAAATATGGCACAGCCACTTCCTGTGGCTCACAAAACCCTCCCAGTTCAGCTTTCATTGGTAAAAATTGGCCCACCTGCTCTCTGTAAGGTACAGATATGAGTATAACTATTCATTCCTATTTTGACATTAACAACTTGTGAAAACACTGGGGAGGACACATCAAATATATTCAACAGATAAATGGAATGAAAACTGGGTCTTCTTACGCCTTTTACTAACATTCAAATGCCCTTCCCACAGAGCAATGTTCAGATCTCTTAGGCAGATTCCTCAACAACTACAAATGTCCTATGTGTTAATGTCCCTAAATTTACTAAAAATTAAAAGTTTTAAAAAGGATCTCAGTGATTCAAAAGTAAAACATACTTTAAAAGAATTTCCCAAGAAAAATAAGTAGAGTGGCGTTTCCAGCACGGGTTGAAGACCCCATTTCCAAAACTAGCAAACCAAAGTAATGCCTTTACTCTATGAGGCAATTACAATTAGGTGCTTAATAACACGGAGAGCAGTAAACAAAAGAGCCTATTTTGGGGTTTCTTACCTAATGCAGCATGATCTTCTTGCTCCTGACTCTTTCCCAAAGGGGCCATTATTTTTGAATATGTATCTGTCCACCAAGCATTATACTTCAAAACCTGTTCAACTGCCTCATCTTCAAAAAAGTCAGCTCTGAAAAAAAAAACATTGAATGAGACTGTTATATAGAATTAGGCTGGTTTTCATTTTTTTTTTTAAATTTTATAACTCATCATATTTGAACTGGGAATATAGATTAATTCAAAGTACATTTCTTTCTTTTTTTTAACTTTTATTTATTTAAAGTGTGTTTTCCCAGGACCTATCAGCTCCAAGTCAAGTTGCTGTTTCAACCTCGTTGTGGAGGGTGCAGCTCACACTGGCCCATGCAGGGACTGAACTGGCAACCCTGGTGTTAGTTAGAGCATCGCGCTCTAACCAACTGAGCTACCCCCAAAGTACATTTCAAGGAAAGACTGAGCACTGCATTTACTTTCTTTGTGGTTAGTAATCATCATAAAACAAAAAGTAAGCCTCTGGCTAGAAGGATACTTGACATTGACATTTATGACCTCTTCAAATGAAAGGTACACAGGAGATCAGGCTTACCCTAAAGTCCCATCCCAGTCCTACAGCGGTATGGGGTGAAGCAAATCTGAACACACATGGATCTGAAGCCCAGCACTTGTGCTTGGATTGCAAATATCACAGATTTTGGTAAAGTTACAGTGAAGGAAATTATCTTTTAACTCCACCAACAAATAAAAATAAAAACGTGAGTAGAAAATTTAAGAAACTGAATATCCACACAAAGGACACACACACGCATGCGCATATATCACTGTTTACTGTTTAGCTAGCACGTGTATTCATATTTTCTACCAAGATATAACCTATTTTATTTAGCTATGCTTATCTTAACAGTTCCTTAATTTAAAGCTACTGAAGAAGATCAGAGCAACCTTTGTAGAGAACAAAAAATTAATTTTCCTGTACTTCCATTTCTCAGTTTTAACTGGAAAAATAACTGTTATATTCAAAATATACTCTTGGAAGACACTTATTCAGAAAACATGCTATCTTGCATTCAAAGTTGGAAACTGGTATTCCTGGGAAACAAATGACAAAAAAAGTATAACTCAAGGTGAAAAATTCATTTATATTTCAGTTAATTAGAAACCCAAGGAATTGGTAGTTTTGATAAACTGGATTTTCTAGCTGATAGTTTTATGACCTTAAATATTTTTCCCTTTCGGCTGAGATATTGACATCTTTTAAAATTAGAAGTATGACAGATAACAACTTCTTCAAATATGCCAAGCACTGCACTAAGTGCTTCTAATTAATTATTTTCTTGAATCCTCATACCATCCCCATGGGCAGAGGATACTCTCTGCCCATTTTACATGGTGGAAACTGAGGGTCAGAAAAGTTGTATATCATGGCCAAGGTCAATGAACCAGCAAGAAGCATGACCAGGATTTGGACCCACTTAAGTCTTACTCCAGAATCCAAGCTATTAACCAATACACACATTCCATTTTTATGCCTGAGGAAATAAAGTACATATGGGACAAAATTGAACAGTAATTATCTTGAAATAATAATTCTCAATTTATGTCAGGTGCACAAGGCATATGAGACTAGGATAAAGTACGTGCTTTATAAACTACCATGTTTCCCTGAAAATAAGATCTAGCCAGACAAGCAGCTCTAATGTGTCTTTTGGAGCAAAAATTAATATAAGACCTGGTCTTATTTTACTATAATATAAGACTGGGTCTTATATAACAATTATATAAGACCCAGTTTTATATTAATTTTTGTTCCAAAAGACGCATTAGAGTTGTCTGGCTAGGTCTTATTTTCGAGGAAACACAGTAATCCTGCTAAGAGAGAGTCTCCTATTAGCTATCTCTTTTCCTTTAAAGTGAAGGAAAACTCAAACTGATGGTCGCCAGATGAGAGGGGATCTAGGAGCCTGGGTGAAAAAGGTGAAGGGATTAAGCAGTACAAATTGGCAGTTATAAAACAGTCACAGGGATGTAAAGTACAGAATAGAGAATACAGTCCATAATACTATAATAACTACATATGGTGTTAGGTGGGTAATAGTTATCAGGGCGAGGGGCACCTCATAAGTTACATAAATGCCAAACCATTATGTTGTACACCTGCAACTAATACGTATAATGCTGTTATGTGAACTGTAACTGAAAATAAAATGGAAGAAAACATTTTGAATTGAGGGTCTACTATAAACTTTTATCCACAAATCAGGATGTGAACTTTTCCTGGGAATTGAATTTCAAAAAGGATAAGCAAAATAAGAGTAAAAATGGCTAAACTGCTAAATAAATCAACAAAATACTAATTTTGTGCCACGTTCCAAGCTCCATGTTGGGTACTGGAGTTACACTGCTGACAAGACAGGCAGCCCTGGCCCTCACAGAACTCACGGTCTCATGGGAGCGTCAAACAATTAGAATGCAGCGTAGGAGCTATGACGTAACAGTACAAGAGTTTATGACAAAATGAAATTGGAATGACAGGCAAGCTCCCTGCAGGAACTAATATCTTAGCCAACAGCTGGATGATAATTAACAGTTAACCAGATTTAAGAGAGGTGGGAGAAAATAATCTGGGCTGAAAGAATAATTAGCACAGGCTAGGAAACAAGAAGGCATACTTAAGAGAAAAAAACAGTTGAGAATTGCTAGAAAAAATGTGTTGTGGTGACAACCGCGTTGTAAGCCATGTTAAAAAATCTAGAGGAGTTTTATCCCTAAGAACAACTGAACACTTAGAGCTTTTGCATACAGGACTGACATCAGTGTTCCAGAAACATCACTCAAACTTCCACCTGGGAAATTGTTTAAAGGGACCTGAAGGAACAGAAATAGTGGCTGTCTAGAATAGTATAGAGGCAATAGACATGGAGGAAAGTGGATAGATCTGACATGTAGTTAGAAGCTAGAATCCTCAGGACGTAGGAGTCAGGGGAGCCCGGAGTCAAGGTAGACGCCCAGGATTCTGGCCTTGACCACTGAGTGGACAACAGTGCCACTTATTGGGACAGGAACACAGGATGTTAGCAGACATGGCTGGAGTGACGATGACTTCTGCTTGGAACAGGCTGAGTTTGAGGTGTCCTTTTAGGACACACAGAGACCGGTCCAACAAGCAGTTAGACATGGAAGTCTGACACTCACGAGATACATGAGACAGTTAATGAGGCCAGAATCGCACAGGGAAAACTGTGAGGGTGACAGAAAAGGGTCTTGGACACCAGAGCACCAAGGACACTTAACGCAAAGGTAGATGAACCCATCTGAAAAGATGCTGGGTTTTGCCCTAAGGGAAAACTTATTTGAAAAAACCAAAAAAAGAACTGGCTCTGTAAAACTATCTCTGCCACCCGCATACCCCCCACACCCCAAAAATTTCAGAATATTTAAGTGATTATTTTGAGTAAGTTCTCACTAATACAGTCCCAGCAATTAAACTGCGATGATTTTTACATTGTCCCTGATTTAAGAGTTTTGTGAACAAGATTTGAGGCTGACTGATAGTCTACTTTCCAGAATAAATTACTTTCAAGTTTTTAAATGCCATTCAATCCGACAAGCCTCACTGAGTGCCCTCTACATGTGTGTAGCACCAGGGAGATGAGATCGGCAGGACTCACTCCCTGCCCTTCAGGAATCCACACTTTAATGGGAACCATACACACAAACACAGAATGCTGTTAAGAATGACTTACAACATGGGAGCACTGAGGAGGGTTTCCACCACCCATCTGGGAGAGAAGGCGGTAGGGGGTAACAATTGAGTCCAGTCTTAAAAGATACGTAAAAGGCAGGATGAGACAGGGGAGAAAAAGGCTAAGGTATACAACGAGTACAAAGTATGTGAGAAGCAATATGGTACAGGTGGGCAGATGCAAACATTGATTACTGCTACAGTGCAGAATGTGGCAGGGAGTGGCAAGTGAGACGCTAAGGGACAGGCAGGATCCAGATCGCAGAGAACTTTCTATGCTACCACAAGGAGTTAGAAGCTCATGCTCTAAACGAAGGACAGTCTAGCATTAGTTTAAGCAGATTTTCATTTTCAGTACATAAGACATTATACTGCTGGTTTTATAGTTGATGGATTTCCAGAAGTCCAGGCTGAAGGTAGAGATGTCACTTAGGCAGCAAGGAGACTGCTGCAGTAAGTGTGACACAGATGAGGGCCAGAAATAGATGGAGTAAAGGAAACAGTAGAGATAAACAGTACAACTTCAAGATAGATTGGAAGTATGGGATAAGAAAGAAGTCAAAGACGAACCCCAGGTTCCTAACCTGGGTGAGTAGAGTGAAAAATCGGGCACTCCACCATGGAGAACATTCAGGAAGACTTTAAAGATGATGAGTTCGATTTGGACATGCTGAAATAGAAGAGTCAGCAAGATGCCCAGTCACTCTCTAAACCCTTAACCTGGCTTTTTTTCATTGCACTTGTCACAATCAAAATATGTATACTTCCCCACTAGAATGTAAGCCCCATGAGGGTAGCCACCACACACTCCTTGCTGTCTGCAAAACTGCCTGGCATGCAGTTCACTGAAATACTTGTTGAACAAATGAAAGAATGAATACGTGTAAATGAAATTTTATTCTAATGTTTTTCCTAAGCTTGCTTTTAGAATAGAGGACCACCTTGGAAGTAGGTGATCGTCTTCTCACCTCATAATTACTACCTGTTGCCTTAAGATCTCCTTAATAAATCCAAAAGCCTGATCAGTATATCATTTCTTTAATATATTTATAGCACTGAAAACTATAATTTGAAATGGGACCCCAAATGCTATTTGATCATTTTTGTCCCTTTTCTCATCTCACAAATATTTGAATATTGACTAAATTCTTTTATTTTCTCCCAAAGAAGGAAACAGGCAAAATTTTATGAACTTGTTGAAATAAAACATATGCCAATAATTAAAAAACAATTTACCTGGGAAGGAAAAAAAAAAACACTCTCAGCAAGAAAACTTGGCTATAATAAGCAAAAGAGGAAGAACTATTAAGAAATGTTTTAAGATGACTTCAGTATATTTTAATACAAAAATAATATCCAAAAGGAATTACAAATGGCTAAAAAATGGACAATCAAAAACAATAAACGGATCATCTATATGCCCAGAATTCTGCTGGGCTAGAAACCATACGGGGAAAAAAAATCATAAACTGGCATCCAGATATTACAACAAAGAATTTTAAAAATAATAATCCAAAATAATTCATATGTGCCTTTGAAATCTACGTAATCAATTTACCTCACCATTCTGCCTTAGGGAGACATTAAAATGAGTCTTCCCTAAAACCTGACAATAGGAGGAGACATGACTTGGAAGGACAATATCATCTAGTACACTAATGGAATATATGTTGCGTGTTATATGTGTATATTACATCACATACATAAATGTGTAATACAATACATTCAATGTATTGTCTGCATGGAAGATCAGAATTTAAAGTAAACCCCTTCCCTCTACTGTACTAACCTAAAAAATTTTTAATTGAAAATTTAAAAGAATTTTACTTTCTTAATATTAACACATTTGGTTGAGTTAGTCAGCCAATGTAAATAATGAGTAATGAGTAACACAAAAATTACAATTAGCCAATCTAATAGCTACCAGAAAAGTCACAAAGAACCTTTTTTTTTTAATTAAAGTTTATTGGGATGACAATTGTTAGTAAAGTTACATAGTTTCAGATGTACAATTCTGTAATACATCATCTATATATCACATTGTGTGTTCACCACCCAGACTCAGTTCTCCTTCTATCACCATATAGTTGGTCCCTTTTACCCTCATCTACCCCCTCCCTTCTGGTAACCACTAAACTATTGTCTGTGTCTATGAGTTTTTGTTTCTTCATTTGTCTTATCTTGTTCCTTTGTTGTTTTCAGTTTTATATACCACATATCAGTGAAATCATATATGCTCCAATGTTCATTGCAGCTTTATTTATGGTGGCCAAGACATGGAAACAACCAAAGTGTCCTTCAATAGATGATTGGATAAAGAAGTTGTGGTATATATACACAATGGAATACTACTCTGCCCCAAGAAAAGATGAAATAGTGCCATTTGCAACAAGATGGATGGATCTTGAGATTATTATGCTAAGCGAAATAAGGCAGACAGAAAAAGTTGAGAACCACAAAGAACCTTTAATTCATGACTCCCACTATCCAAACTTGCCCATGACTAAATTTAAACCACTCATGTAAGAACTCTTCCTTGAGAAGTGGGAAGAACATTTAATGCATACTACTAACTTCTGGATGAAGAAACACAGAAGATGGTGAAAAATAAGGGCTGCTTATAATACCGTGTTTCCCCAAAAGTAAGACCCAGACAGACCATCAGCTCTAATGCATCTTTTGGAGCAAAAATTAGTATAAGACCTGGTCTTATTTTACTATAATATAAGACCGGGTCTTATATAATATAATACCCGGGTACAGTACGATACGATACAATACGATACAATATAATACAATATGATATAATACAATATAATACCAGGTCGTTTCAATTTTTGCTCAAAAAGATGCATTAGAGCTGATGGTCCGGATAGGTTTTACCTTTGGGAAAACGCGGTATCACACTGCTAACTATAAATTCCAATTTCCTAATTCTCTCAGGCTATATAGATATTCTTCTATTTTTACAAGAGAAAAATAGGCAGTTCTTCTAATTAAGCTCCCTCCCACTTGAAATTTTAGTCTTGTAGAGCTAATTCTGTTTTCATGCTTGCCCAAGAAAATTGCTGACAATAAAATTTCCACTTTAAATATTCAGGATGATTTTTTAAATAGGTTGTTTCAAATTACTCTTTAGTGAACGGTTAAAACCACAATTGGAGAGATAAAGGTAATTAGAAATGGCAGTATAAATGGATTGAAATCTCTCAGATGTCCTCCAAAATATAACATACTCTGCTCTTACTCAGTTTCCCTCAGGATGTTGAATAGTTCAACCATTTATCGTGACACATCGCTCAATGCACTTGCACATCACAAGACATATTTCTGCCATTCCAATTAGTCTCCTACTGTGTCACAGGAGCTATAATGATAATCACAAGAGCAACAGCAGTTAAATTGAAAAAGTGCACATGAAAAGGAAATACAGAATTATAAACGGAAAGACTCTTTTTCAAGTCTTGGCCAAGCCATTTAGTAGTGGTGTGACTTTCGGTAAGTCCCTTAACCGCCTTTCCCCAGCTGTTGTAAAGAAAAGGGAATTATACAAATAAAAGGGAATATGATGATTACAACTGCATGTTTAATGGTTTAGAAGTTGTTGGCCCAGAGCATGGGAAGAAGAAGAATTGAAATCTAAATCAACATATGACACACATCCTATGAGAACCCAGCATCCAGAAGCCAGGTGACAATCACTTTCTTGGAAGAAGTGGTGCTAACATGGCCAATGAACATACCACAATCTCTCCTCAAGTGATTAATTACCTATCCATTAATTAGGTAAGTTCCTTAGGCCTGATAGAGATGCACTATGGCTAAAGACACCATTAATGCAGGTGGGAAATAAAATACAGCAAAACTTAAAATGAGATTTTCTTTATACCCTACTACAAACAATAATTATTTAATTTGAAACAGATCCTTGATTACTGGTGTAGTGGAAGCAAGTTTTAGGAAAACCCTGGATCAGCCAAGAAAAGCAGTAAATGTAGATTTAAATTCTTAAAGACTGTTAATCACAACAAAAAGTCTACATAAAAGATGCAAATATTCTCGAATTCAGTGTCCTATTTTTAAGCCTGGAAAGAAAAAACTCAAAGATGTTGGAAGAGTTCTGTGTTGCTGGAATGAAATGCTAGGAAGCAACATTTTACAAAGATCTCAAAAGTGTAACATGTGTAGGTTAATTCCAACACAATTAAGGTTTTGAGTCATCACTAATTTCTAGAATCCAAAAAGCACATGCCTAGCACAGTTAAAAACATACTCAAAACTTTTATATAAAAATGTCAAGTAAATTATTTAATCCTCAAAAAACTCCATACTCAAGTTCCAGTCAAGATGGTGGAGTAGGTAAATGCTGGGCTCCCTCCTCCCATGACCACATCAACATTACAACTAAACTACAGAACAGCCTTCTTTGAGAATCACCTGAAGTCCAGCTGAACAGAAGTCCTACCACTAAGGACCTGAAGAAGAATCCACCTTGAGACTGGTAGGAGAGGCAGAGACACGGAACGGGCTGGTCCCACACCCACGTGTGACCATTAAAAATCGTGAGGAATATATGTCTCGGCTGTAGAAGTCCTCCATCTGTGGAGTAAAGGGTTCCAGCCCCACACCAGGCTCCCCAGACCAGGGTTCCAGTGTCTGGAAGAGAAGTCCCTATAACTTCTGGCTGTGAGAACCAGCTGAGATTGTGGCTGAGTGAGACAGGGTGGCTGCAGTCCCAGGCATTCCTCTTAAAGGGCCCCTGCATGAACTTAGTCACTGATGGACTCACTGGCTCTGAGCTCCAGCACTGGGGCAGCAGCTCAAAAGGCGCCAGGGACATTTAGGGAGGAACTGGGTTGTCTGACTTCGGGGCCAAAGGCTGGAGGGTCAACTTTCTTCCAGACAATGTTGAGCCCTCCTCACACCCAGCCTGCACAGGTGGGAACCATACTGGAGTCTCCATCAACCTGACTAACACCATTCACACTGCCCTGTTCATTCTGAAACCCCATCCCACCTAACTTACAGGCCCTTAGAAGCTGCTTCCAGTGGCTTTCCCATACAAATGGTCATTGTGGCTCATGCTGCAGACTTTCCTAAAATCTCTCAAAGGTTCACAAACCCCAAACAAGCAGCATCTGGCAGCAACGTGCTCCATACCTCTGCCTGACCAGCCCTAAACCCAGCACTAGTGGCAGCCAGCCTTGGTTAGCAGCTTACCCTCTTCCAAGCACCTCCCAGCACAGCACAAGTGGCAACCATCTGCAAATCACTTTGTAGCTCATAGAAGGTGGCCCCAGGCCAGACACAGGCAGCAGCTGACCTTGGCCCGCATCAGAGCCCCTCCAGGAGGCCCCAAAACAAACAAACCTGGTGGCCAGCTTCAAACTACACCAGAGTACCACCCAACTACCTCCACAAATGACACACCCAAAAGACAGACTCAGCAGATACCAGAGCCCTGCTAAAGCGAAACCTGCCCTGTAGGGTCAGCCTCTGCACAATACTTCCTCCACTGCAGTCATGGCCATTCCTCACAACCAATCAGCCTGAGAGTCAATCCTTCCCACTGATGTGACAACAGCAATCAAGGCTCAACTACAACAGGAGGACACACACAACCCACATGAGGGACACACCTGGGGCACCCAGCTCAGGTGACCAGGGACACTGCACCCCTGGGCACCACAGGACACCCACTACATAAGGCCACTCTACCAAAATCAGAAGACATAGCAGGTCTACCTAATACATAGAAACAAACACAGGGAGGCAGCCAAAATGGGGAAACAAAGAAATATGTCCCAAATAAAAGAACAGAGCAAAGCTCCAGAAAAAGAACTAAATAAAACGGAGACAAGGAATCTATCAGAGGCAGAGTTTCAGTTGTTATAAAGATGCTCAATGATCTCAGGGAGAACTTCAAATGCCAAACGTTAAAGACAAAGAGAAAATCTTAAAAGCACAATAGAAAAGCAGCTAGTTACCTACAAGGGAGCCCCCATAATACTGTCAGCTGATTTCTGAATAGAAACTTTGCGAAGAAATGGGCACAAAATATTTAAAGTCATAAAAAGCAAGGACTTACAAATAAGATTATTCTACCCATCAAAGCTATCATTTAGAATCAAAGAACAGATAAAGACCTTCCCAGAAAAATAAAAAAGAAAGAAAGAAAGAAAAACTACAGGAATTCATCATGACTAAATCAGTATTACAAGAAATGTTAAAGGGATTTCTTTAAGAAGAAGAGGGAAAAAAAGATTAAAAATGTGAATAATAAAAGGGCAATAACTACAGATCTGTCAACAATTACTTGAAATGTAAATGGATTAAATGCTCCAATCAAAAGACACAGGGTAGCTGAATGGAAAAGGCACACAAGAGACTTACTTCAGATCGAAAGACACACAGAGATTGAAAGTAAAGTGATGGAAAAAGATATTTCATGAAGAAGGAACAGAAAAAAAAAAGTCATAGCAATATTTATAAGAGACAAAACAGACTTTAAAACAAAGGCCATATCAAGAGACAAAGAAGGACCCAGTAATCCCACTTCTGGGTATTTATCCAAAGAAATCTGAACGCTACTTCAAGGGGACGTGTACATCCATATATTCATCGGCTATTAACAATAGCCAAGATGTGGAGGTAGACTGGGTGTATGTCGATAGAAGAATGGATAAAGAGGAGGTGGTACATACATACAATAGAATATTGCTCAGCCAGGGAAGGGAATGGGTTCTAATAATCTGCAACAACATGGATGGACCTGGAGGGAACTGTGCTGAGTGGAGTAAGTCAGAGAAAGACAAACGACATATGCTTTCACTTATATATGGAATCTAAAGAACAAAATAAAGAAACAAACTCATAGATACAGAGAACATTTTGATGGTTACCAGATGGGAGGGGGTTGGGGGTGGGTGAAAAGGGGAAGGGATTAAGAAGTACAAATCGGTAGTTACAAAATAGGAAATGAGATGCAAAGTATAGCACAGAGAATATAGTAAATAATATTTTAATAACTATATACAGTGTCATATATATATACATACATACATATATGAGTGTGTGTGTATATACACACACACACACACGGTGTCAGATGGGTATCAGATTTATTCAGGTGATCACATTGTAAGGTATGTAAATGTCTAATGACTCTGCTGTACACCTGAAACTAACACAATACTGTATGTCAACTGTGATCGAAAAATAAAAAACATTTTTTTAAAAATTCAATACTCACAGATAATGATCAGGATCAAATTTGGTGAGCTCAGCAGCCAGGCGTTTCTGCCTTCGTTCAGCTGCAGGAGTAAAATCTGGATCCTTAATATCGATAACATCACTGAATTCATCCTAAGAATACCAAGAAAGAATAATTGCTGTCTTATTTTAGCACTGAAAAATCTAATTTTGCACAAAATGTCACAACACGGGAAGAATCTCCGTAATTGATTTGTAAGCCATGACACTACCTATGACATCTAGATGCAAATCCAACAAATGTTTGTTAAATACCTACTACTTGCCAGGCCCTGTTGGAAGTTTTCACATAAACTATCTCATTTAATCGTTACAACAAACTTTTTAAGATATATGAAGGCTATAAAAGTCTAACATAAAAACCAGAAAAGAATAAAGCCCTGCAAGCAAACAGGAACATTTAATTCTCCACCATTTCCCATTTACTCCTGGAGATTTCAGTTATTAAAGGTGTGTCAAAATAATCTTCTAGACCCAAGATGGAGTTCCTATTCCAGGTGCCAGATAAGCAAACCAAAACTTAGATAACTTTTGTGTCCCTCTAAATGCTCTGCTTGACCAGAAATGCAGTATATCCAGTCAGCCAATCCCCAAGCCAACTCTGGATTCTATACTTAGTTCCTATTCCTTCTCACCCCTAACTAGGTTGACTATGTGGCCGCAGGCAATTAGATATTTTCTATTTTTCTCTTCCTTGTTCTTAATTCTTTATCTTATAAAAGCTTCCTGACTTCTGCCCCATTTTCCGGTTCTGTGAATGGAGACTATCCCCTTCATGATATCACCTAAATTGTCTTCTTTAATCATTTCTTAACAGACACAATGGTTTGAATGTCAGACACCTACACATAGACTTTCCTTTTGTTTCTTCCTATAGCTAGCTCAGCTGCTCTCAAGGAGCACTATATTCACCTGTCCTGTAGTCATCTGCACCTAATACATACATATTGATGTGTGGCATGTTTCCTAGGGCAAATCCTACAGAAAGCAGGTGTATTAGGAAAACTGTCTAGTAAGATACCATCATATATATGGTCTTTTCTCTTGTGATCAGAATTATGAAGTAGAGAAACCTATACAATGAAAATATTCCTAAAACTATACTTTTGTTTCTTTCTTCAACCTCACATTTCTACTACTAAACCCAAGTGAGAAATACAGAAACTAGAAGAAGCTTAAAGAATATTACCTGAAAAGAAATCAAGGGAAATAAATTAGTGGAGAGTTGTGCAGGCAAACTATTAATACAGATTTGTAAATGGAATGACAGGTTAGTGCCTAATAATCAGGCCTAAAGTCTACTGCTTTAATGCAAAATCCCTACAACAAAGTGAACTGTATGGAATTAGCCAGGGAAAGACTAAGATAGAGTCCCCACACGATCAAAATTTCTGCATAACAATAATTAAAAAAAATTCTCACCATTCCTGCAATTCATTTAGCTTAAGTAGTATCAACAACATTTAATCTAAACACATTCTAATACAATAAAATGGCCCAGAGACCTTTTTGAAAGTCACATCCAGAATATCTTAATACTTCTAAACAAACATTCTGGGCAAAAACCAGATTACTGGCTTATAAAATTATAAAAATGTGTATTCCAAAACTTGTTTTGCAATCTACTTTCTGGGGACTTAGAATGTATTTTCCTATAGAAATACTATTATAAATAGTGGTTAGATTCTCACAAGGGCAACCCACAAGTTTTACTCAATCCATTTAATAAACTTGCAATAGAGTGTTCACAACACAAACTGTTTAACAAGTGCTCAGCAATGTTTCCACAGGAAAACACTTCCAGAGTTCTAGTCTAATCCACCAGAAACACCTCTTCCCCCAGTCGCGCGACTTACACTCTTCCTCTCCTCCCAGCCTTCCTCAACCTGCTGGAAACGCGCTCCTCTGGCCATAGAGCTAGAAAAGGTGCAGGGGAAGATAAGTTACACCTGCAGCCTTACCTCAGCAAGATGAATACTATGAGAGCCATTTCCTGTCTGTGGACCCCAAGTCCCTCTCCCCAGTACCTGTGAGTCACCCCACTTTCTTTCCTTCTAGACCCAAAGGGTCTCCTGCGAGTGTGTGTGCGCGCACGCTCTCTCTCTCTCTCTCTCTTTCCTGAAAGCAGGCCTGATGAAGTAGAAAAAGTGTAACTTTGAAGTTAGACAAACCTGAATTTATTTATTTAAATTTTTTTTTAAAGTATAGTAGTATCTATTATTTATATTAGTTTCAGGTGTACAATACAGCGATTCATTTTTATACCTTATAATGTGATCACCCCACTAATTCTAGTAATCATCTGTCACTGTGTAAACTTATAACAATATTATTGACTATATTCCCCTTCTCCTTTTCACCCACCCCCTACACCTTCCCCTCTGGTAACCAACCCTTTGGTCTGTTTCTATGAGTCACACAGAGAATGACAATTACTGACCATATGGTTTCATTTATATGTGGAATCTAAAACAAAACAAAACAAAACCTGAATTTAAAACCCAGCTCCACTCTAACTATAGAACCTCTCTGAACCTCATCTTCCTTACTGTAAAAATGAGTCTAGCGATTCCTTCATCATGGGGCCAGGTATTACATAGTTCCCTCTTGTTGCTACAACAAATTACCACAATCTTAGTGGCTTGACACAATACACATTTTTTTCTCTGACAGTTCTGGAGGTCAGATGTCCAAAGTCTGGTTCCTTCTGGAGGCTCCAGGGGAGAATTTGTTTCTTTGCTTTATCCATGTTCATGACTGGCTGTCCTCATTCCTTGGCTCATCGTCCCACATCACAATGCCTTTCATCCCTTGGCTTCCATCATCACGTGGCCTTCTCTTTTCTCATTTTGACCCTCTTAAAAGAACCACGTGGTTAGATTGGGACCATCTGGAGAATCCAGGATAATCTCCTCCTCTAAAGACCCTTCACTTAATCACATCTGAAAAGTCCCTTTTTGCCATGTAAGGTAACATATTCACAAGTTCCTGGGATTGGCATGTGGACATTTTGTGTGTGTGTAGGGAGAGTTAAACAAAATCGAGTACGGGGCTTGATACATTCAACAATGTCAGTTTCCTTTCTCTCCACCTTTCTATTCCAAGGCAGTTCCCTGACACTCACCGACTTCCTACTGAGAGTACATACCCTCCCCTCCCGTTCCGTTTCCTCACTTACTCACAGCAATAAAAAAAGGGGAGAAGAGATTAAAACGTCCCATTTCATTACTTCATCTGGACCAGATATAATGTCATAAATGTGGTGTAATCTAGGAGTCTTTAGATAAATGAAGTAGCCCCAGGCATTTAAAAACACTAATTGCTTGCCTTGTTTCTTTGTTGCTTTCAGTTTTATATCCCACATATAAGTGAAATCATATGGTTCTCAACTTTTTCTGTCTGACTTATTTCACTTAGCATATGTAACTTTACTAACAGTGTTACCCCAATAAACTTTTAATGAAAAAAACAAAACACTAATTGCACCGAGAATCAACTCAGACTCTTACCATAGTCCAAAGCTCTGTATAATCCAGCCCCCGTCTTACTCTTCAGCTTCATCTCCTACCTTCCCTTCCCGCTCAAATACACTTAAGCCACACACCAGACTTCTTTGCATTTCTGGAACTCTGAGCCTTTGCACTTACGGTACCCTTCTCAGCATTCATGATTCAGTGCAAATGTCACTTCCTCAAAGGGGCCTTCTCTAGACGCCCCAGCCAAAGTAGTTAGCATCCTGTGGTTTCTCATATCACCCATCCTTCTTCACTTGTCACTGTCTGAAATGATCTTGTTTATTTGTTTTTCACATGATTACAGTATCTCCCAAGAGAACATTCCATGAGGGCAGGGGTCTGGCCTATCTTCTTCCTCACTATATCCCAGCACTGTGCTTGGCATTCAGTATTAAATCTTTCATCCAGCAAATAGTGCATGAGGGCCTGCTGTGAGCGAGACACTGTTCTGGGTGCTAGAGATCCAGAAATAAAAATAAATATGAAATAAAAATGAAATAGAAATAAAAATGGTCCTGCTCTCATGGGGATGAGAGTTAAGATAAGAAAGCAGTTATCCCTGCTGTCTCCTCCATTTCCTCGTTGCCTCCAGGCTGGAGCTCTACACACAGCTATACAACGTGCACCCGCAGAACTTGAGCGTCCAGAGCAGTGCAAGCCCATTCAGGCTTGTCTTGTGCACAAGCACACGCAGTGGCCCTGTTCAAACTGCACCCTCAAGAGAAACTGGGACAATCCAGAGCAGAGTTAGCTTGGGGTAGAGAAATCTAAGGCATCAATCAATCAACCAAAAGGAAGGAAGAAAAGAGGATGAGAAATGTTAAACTACAGGAGGGCAAAAGTGATTTAAAAAAAGCAAAAAAAAAAAAAAAAAAAAAAGCATTCCCATGACCACTGTTATGGAAGGTATTTAAAGATGGGCACGGCTAAGAAAAGGTGGTGTAGGATTTAAACCAGGCTTATGTGAGTTTCAGCATAGCTAAAGCAGAGACTGTCCATAGAGAAAATGAAGAACTGTGCAAATCTGGACAGTGGGTCTCCTGAAAACAACGATATAGCTGAGGGAAGGAGGGGACCAGCAACCAGAGTCCGGCAGCTGCTGGCAGCAGTGGTCCCAGCAACTTGCTGGCCTGGCACCCAGAGACTCTAGGATTGTTGCTGCTGGCAGCCACCACCACCAGAAGCTGTAGTGAAGCCCTGACTTTGAGCTGCCACGGCAGTGTTCCAAAGGCACCCTGGTGGCTGACAGCAATTACAGAAAGGAAAGAAAGAAGGGCATGTGTGTGGGGGCAGAAGGAAGGAATGTTGAAAGAGAATTTGTTTCAGCAAAAATATTTTTATTTTCTTCTCATTATCAGTACAAAATACGAAAGTTCACAAGCAAACCCTCTGTAAATGGTTGTAGGAATAAAACCATGAAAGACTATACTAATTCCTCTAAAAAGGGTTAAATTACTCAATTAAGAGAACATGCCTGGGTATTTGAATTATGGATGATGTTTAATTTTGCTACATTTTTATAATGACTACACATTGCTTTTATCATCAGAGAAAATAAAGCTATTTTTCATTTAAGGGGGGGGAATAAAGAAACTGTAAAAATACTAGTAGAATATGAGTAGTCAACATAACTTTACAGATATTTTCTCACCCAAAGGCAGAAAAAGAGAAACTCTAAACTTAAGAGAAAACACTACTGGAGAAAATGGTGATGTTTCTTAAATACATCATTTTAAATTAGAAGAGATGTTCTCAAAGCTCTTATTTATGCAGTAAGCATTTCAGTTTCTTTTAGCTGTTTCAGTCATAGGAAAAGGGTCATGTTTTTATTCTTACATAATCACTCAGTTCTCAACCACATGGTATGAATGTCACAAATAGAGCATCTCTAAAGGCAAAAGGACTCTGCAAAGAATCACAATTATGCTAGATGTTTGTAGCACATCTACCTTAATACCTAAAAGAGGGCATCCTTTAATTCTTGGCATCTTGGTTCACAGTTTCATAAGTTCTGATATTTCTGAATTGTCATGAAGACACCGAAGTCCTCGAATCTAATTCATGTAAGAACACACAGTACTCTTTAAAGACTACATTTGTGTATTGGGAAGCCCCCTGGTAAAACGTGCACCCAGAACAGCACGTGCACCCAGATGCCAGGATGGAAGAGGAACACAGAGCCAACACACTGAGCCCAGCACACCTGGTCCCGGGGGCACACCCAGCACCTGTCAGCGGCTGCTGTGCAGACATGGGAGGAGCATGGATACCCAACTCCCTGCAGAAGGTGAGCTTCAGGGCTCATGCTTTGAAGGATTTAGAAAAGTAATACAGACTGTAAACTTACCGCATTTTATTTATCCCCTGTGAGGTCTGGCCAGCACCCATACTCAATAAACTAGTGTTTCCACAGCAGAATTTGTGGATGTGCACACACTAAATGGGGAGGGGGAAGCTATTAAAAGACTCACCTTATTTTAATATAAGACCGGGAATATAATATAATATAATATAATATAATATAATATAATAAAATACCGGGTCTTATATTCATTTTTGCTCCAAAAAACGCATTAGAGCTGATGGTCCAGCAAGGACTTATTTTCAGGGAAATACGGTAGTACCCTTAGAGCTTTGTCACATGCATAGCTTTTTTTTCCTACATTGAGGGAAAAATACGTTCAAATTGTTTAGAAAAGCAATGTTCATTCCATTAAAACGAAGAACAGTTTAATGATTTTGGACAAGCCAAATATTCGGGAATAATAAGCGTTAAATTCAATGGTTCATTTCTGATGGGGAAACAGAGGCATGCGATCAGGAAGGGATACACAGGGCTCCAAATGTGCTGGCAATGTTTTATTTTTTAATCTGGGTGATAGGTATCTAGGGATTTGTTACATTAGTTAACACAGTCAAAAAGATATAAAGAATATTTATAATAACTTCTTTCTTAAGTCAACCCAAATTACTTATTTAGTAAACATTTTCAATAGGCACAAGAACTTCTGACCTAACAGGGGTTTGCTTGGCCCATACTCACAATATGGCACCCCTCCATATTCTCAGCAACCTGGCAGAAATCCCTCTAAGGATCTTTCCTCAACAGCAGCAGCAATTAAGAAACCAAGTTCCCGTCCTCGGGAAGCATGTTCAACCCGAATGGACAGTCTAAGTGACTTTTACATTCATTCATCGACTTAGACGGTCAAGCCCAAAACAGACTGACCACAAACTAGCTCTCAGCCAAACAACTGAAGTCCATTGGTTATTCTTTCCACTGCAGACAAAACTGACTATTCTATTTTTTTTTAATTAAAGTTTATTGGGGTGACAATGATTAGTAAAGTTATATAGGTTTCAAGTGTACAATTCTGTAATACATCATCTATTTATCACATTGTGTGTTCAACACCCAGAGAAACTGACTCTATTCTTACTACCTCAGAGATGATCAGGGTATGTGATTATAGAGAGAGATTACAGAGAAATCATATTTCAGCAGGAAAGTGTCTCAGGTTTTTGAAGGAAATATTTCATCAGCATTATTTGCTCCTAAGTAAATCCCAATTTTGTTCCCTTTAAGGAATCTTGACAGCATTTTATATTTTTTCAAAGGCAGAGGTCTTTCTAGCATCTTATAGTTGTTTTCAAAGAGTTTACACAATGTATCATCTCCTTAAATCTCCTAAATGACTTTATAAAGTAGGCGAGCAATCTCTACTTTACAAAGAGGAGATGAAACCTGTTTGTGGTCAAATAATTGGCCTGGGATCCCAAATCTAAACAGAAGCAGAAGTAGGACTACAACATAAGCCATCTACCTTTACTTGGTAGACTCACATGTCTTACTATAACAAACCACATTCTAAATAGAATTAATATCATCTGCCCAGACAGGGATGAAGTAAAAACAAAACAAAAAACAGTTCATGACTGTTTCTTTCATTTAAAAACAATTAAGAACACAAGTTAGTGGTTCACCAACACTTTCATCACATAACATTCTAGAGATACATTTTTTATAATACAACATAAGTACAAAATAATTCAAAATCTCTCCTCTCCATTTCATTCATTTCAATCTCCCTACATACCCTAAAATGAAGT
The DNA here is from genome assembly GCF_004115265.2 of Rhinolophus ferrumequinum. Lineage (NCBI taxonomy): Eukaryota > Metazoa > Chordata > Mammalia > Chiroptera > Rhinolophidae > Rhinolophus > Rhinolophus ferrumequinum. The sequence goes on from NC_046300.1 coordinate 66,523,599, forward strand.
AGACATTCCTGCACTGTTCAAGGAAGGAAAGTGATATCATTCCTTTTTAGCCTAACTCACATATAATAGGGTTTTAATAAGAGATTACATTCAACCTCCATCAAGAGTAAATAGACAAAAGTGCCTACTGTATACCAAAAACTAAACAATTTGATCAAACGATGCAAAGTCATTCTCACCAGGAACATTCTGTCTCATTTATCTATAAAACAGAAGAAGCATCAGGCCATGAGTACACTATTTTCATTTTTCAGAAGTATAAAACAAAGCTTTCCAGGAAGTATGAGAGGGGGTTCCATTTTGTATTTTAGAAACCTAATGTCTAGAATACAGAACAGAGAAAAAAGAAAGTAGAGAAAGAAGAAAGTAACAGAACGTCTTCCATCAGCAAGCACAGGAACACTGGACAGAGCAGCCGATGCCACTGATGGGAGCAAACACCCATGCAATGAGTGCATACGAGGAGCTGTTCTTTGTGCTCTATGTCATCTCTACACAGTGCACAAAGAACTCCCAGTATGAGCAGAACTGAAATTAAAATATCCACATGGTAAAATCCTACAATGCCCAGGTCTTTAGGAAGACAATATACCTGTAACCGCTGAAACACTCCTGATCGTAAGTCTCCAAATCCATAGTGGCACTGCAGCTTCAGAGCACTTTCAGATACCTCTTCATAGGGGAACTGCTCAATTTCCCAATCAAACTCTTCATCATCATATTCTCCTCCTTCCTCAGAAACTGAAGAAGTACCTAAGTTGTTAAATATTAATTTTTTAAAGTACTGGAATTCCTAAGTACAATTTGGGCAAGAAAACGTACAGAAAAAAATCCCTGCCTATGTTGCATCAAAAGACAGGAACAACAATATGCATAGCCCCACAATTCTTGATAGCCCCAAAAATAGAATCAACCAACAGGTCCATCGACAAAAGGATGTATAAATAATAAATGCAATGAAAGCAATATGTGAATAGCCATATATGAATAAATCTCATGTTACATGAAAGAAGCCAGGAAGAGGGAGGGAGAAGTAACTAGGAGAAGACACCGGATGGGATTCCAGGATGTTGGAAATGTTCCATTCCTTGACTTAAGTGGTGCACGCTTCATGTAATTCATTGAATTGTACACTTCTAATCTTAGCTCAAGTGGTCAATATTTTCCCAAAGATAGAGATGCTGTTTCAATTGGTCCAAAAATGTCACTGACCTACTGGTTCAATAGAACTCTTTATGTCTTTAAAATATATGTAAACAAATTATCTATTTTCACATGTTTTCACATGACCTTCTTGTCACCTGAAGTATTCTCTCCAATTTCCTATTTGCTATACCCCTTTCCCCTTAGCAACACATAGCATTCTTAATATTCTGTTTTTCTTTATTTTCCCACAACTGCAATAAACATACCTATTTCTTCCACAAGTGGTTTTGCAGTCCTGGATTTTCTTGGTGCCAGAAGAGCAGTTAACATGTTCAGCCCCTCAAAATGCTGGCCAGGAGTTTCTTTGGGTAACTGAATGGTAAAGAGTCCTTAAAGATAAATTTGTTTCATGCTTAGCAAGATTAAAATATTAAAGACTTCACAAATGTATTAAAGAAATATATCTTGTTAAAATATAATTCTATTTTATAGAGCTCCAAAATTATACCCTTATTGTAAACAGTGAATAAAAATCAAAAGAGAAAAAGATTCCAACAAGGTTTTTCAGAACCACTGATTCAGTTGTCACCTCTATAAGAAATTAATCTGTTCAAGCTACAGAATGCTTTAGTCTCATGCAGTATCACCTTAACTATTGATAATATTAAAAGTCCAGTCAAAACGTCTAAAACTCAATGGTTGAGAAGGTAATAGAATTAACCAGTAGCTACTTATAAATTTTATTTCTGGACTAGAGGGGCAAAAGTCAGGCTATCTTATCCAATGAAGAACAGCAGCAGTTTCAAAGATATACAAATCTTAAATAAAACAATTATGGCTTAATAAAGTTCTCTGATATCTCAAGAGATACATCCCTAAAGTCTGCCTAAGGCAGACCCAAATTCTATCTCTGTGCTTAGTTTCTTTCCTTAAGTGGGTTTATCAACTTCATCTAGGCTCCCTTATGAACTTCTATTATTTACTACTCTTACATTTTAAAACATTTTACCTCTTTCAGTGTACTGAACTTTATCATAATATATCAAATACAACTCAACCCACGTATTTTTTCATATACAAGCTTCCTAACCCCCTGTGTACTTTTAAAATTTAATAACTGTTGTAATATGCAACTTATCTGCAATTAAAAGTAGATTTACTACTCAGGAAGGCAGTTTCATTATATTTTATTATCACATCAATCATACTTCATTATTGGTTAGAACTTTGCCATTTAACTCTTTCATCCCATCTATCCTCCCTTACCCTGGTTCACTGAGGTCAAGAAATATTCACTGAATAAACTACAGAAGAGTAGACAATGTATTCTTATTCCATATCCAGTAACAAAGGAAAATCCAGAGGTTTCTATAAAGGGAAAATAAATGGTTTCCTGCCTAGCTGAAATGAAGGACTTAATCAATCATGAGAAGAAAATTCAATTAGCCTTTAAATGCCATCTATGGTCAGCTTCTCTCACACCTACATGTTATTAAATTTAAGATTGAAGTTGTACAAGAAAGATTTGATTCACAGCTAAAATCACCCACACCTTTGATCGCCTCACACATTCTTTTACTTTTAAACACTTAATAAATGTAGGGGAAGTACGAAATAAAACTACTAGAAAATAGAACCAGAGTATTTAATTTAACTTTACTTGAAAGAATACTGTGAAATACTTTAAAAGACTGAAAAAATTGTCATTATTAAGAAATTCATAAATAACAGCACTGAGTACTGTGAAATAATAGAATGACAGGGTCAGATTGCACTTGCAATACACCTAAAAGGTCCTCGCGGTATCTTGAAAGATTTTTATGTAGTTGCTCTAACATGAAGAATCCAAAGGACAAAACTAACAAAAATTTCAAAATAAGTACCTTTATCTGCATCATAGGACCCTTGCTCACTTCCATTTTCTATAATTCTTCCAGGAAGGGTTAATCTGCAGATTTAATATAAAGTTTCATGAAGTTCTTAAATTACAAAGTATAATAAGTGACCATCAATGACAGTATACATTTATCTACTGAATCTATCGATCATTTTACAAGGAAATCCTTCAGCATTTTTTAACATTTTACAAACTAAATAACTTAGATTTCTTCCCTAGCTGAGAAAAAAGAAATCAGAGATGACTCCTCTCTCTGTTTGAATACCCCCTAGTAACCAATAGATACTTAAAAATTTCTTTTCAGCCACAGTAAGTATTAGTTATAGTACTATTGTCATAGTACTTCCTCCTCCCAGTGAATATAGCTGGTGCTTGACACTGCAGGGGATCAATAAAAGTACACTAATTGGTTTCCAAAAAACCCCCAGAAACAAACAAACCAAAAAATGGGAAACAATAAAACAAATTGTTTGTGTTAGACAAATTATTACTTTAAAAAAAAAAAGCAGAAAGCAAAAGTGTTATTTTCAGATCTACTATATGGGGATTTCCCCTTCTTTCACACTAAAAGAAATGAACTGATTTTCCTGTTTCTAGTTTCATCCTTGATCAGTCAGTCTTCCACTGAAGCCCAAAATAATTTTTCTAAAACAGAAGTCTGACTGTCACTTTTTTATTTGAAAAAGTTTCTGTGGCTGTCCAACACTGTCTTAAATCATTTAAACTCACCAGTACAGTATATCAAGCCAACACCATTCCATTCCAAACTTAAACTCTGAGCCTCCTTTCCTCCCTTACCCCTCTCCCTTGCTTCCTACTCTAACAGGAATAATAATAATAATTAATAATAATAATAAGGACAACAACAATAACCTGGCAGACCCCAAAAGACCCAGGGCTTCATAACCTAGTTACCTTTGAACCCAATGTTTCCTGGAGCTATAATGCATTTGCTGAACCAAGATCACTCCTAAACCGAATATAAGGAGATAGTTTATGGATAAATTAGTTATAATAGTTACAGATACTAACTTTATTATCAGAATCTGAACTGAATCCCAGGTCTGCCATTTACTAGCTCTGTAATGTCCTTGATACAAGTTAATTAACTTCAATTCCAAGACTTATAAACCTCATCTGTAAAAAGGGAAAAATTAAAGAATGTATCCCAGGGTTACATGAGAAGGAAATGATAATTCAAACAGCTTGGTGGTCGGTACAGTATTCAAAAGATGGAAGCTATTAGAGGTCCAAGATGGAAGATTAGGTAAACGTTATGCCTACTGCCTCCCAGGATCACACCAAAAGTACAAATAAATTATTGAACTATCAACCTTAAGAAACATCTGAAGATCAGCTGGACAAAACCCCTATAACTAAGGATATAAAGAGGCCACATCAAAAAAGGTAGGAGGGGAGGAGACGCAAAACAGACTGACCCCAAACCGATAGACAGTGGTTGAACATCAGGAGGGATGAACATCAGGAGGGAACATCAGTGGTGGGGGTCCCCCCTGAAGAAGGCGAGGTCCCAGCCCCACATCGAGCTCCCCAGCCCTGCGATCCTATGCCAGGAAGAGGAATTCCCACAGCATCTGGCAGTGAAAATCAGTGAGGACTCTTGTCTATCTGGGTGAGACAGAAGGTGGCTGGAAACCCAGACACCCTCTTAAAAATCCTGCACACAGACACACTCACTTGCAAACACTCACCTGGTCTCTGGTGGAGGGGTAGCAACTCGAGAGGCACCAGAGACATACAGGCAAAGACTGAGATGTGTGGATTCATGGTGAGGGCAGGAGGGATAGGATCCATTATCCCCAGGCGGAGACTGCCTCATGTGTAGCCTACAGGACAGTGCCATCTTTTCTATGTTGACCCCTCCCCCAAAGGGTCAAATCTGGGACCACATTGGTCTGGTGAAATCTGCATGTGCGCACTGCCTTGGTCCCTGGGACCCTGCCTATCATGGCTGGTGTTGCACTGCCCAGGGCACTCTCAGCTCCTGGGCACCAGCCCTATCCCACAAGCCACAGAAGCCTTTTACAGCAGCGGACAGTCCACAGGGGCCCAGGAACTGTTGGTGGTGGCTAGTGACCCAGATCCTGTGCCGCAGCCTTTCTTGGGCAGCTCTCGGGGATCTGTGGGCCCGAGGCAAGCAGTGGCTGGCTGCAGTGTTCTCAGGGTGATTCGCAGAATCGTCACAAGCCAGGCACTGCCCCAACATGATTGGTGGCTGGCTGCGGTGTTCTTGGATGCTTTGTGAAGTGGTCACAGGTCAGCCACTGGCACAAGACCTGAATCTACATTAACTTTGTAAAAACCACCAGCCACGCCTTGTGACTCCCTGAGACTCTGCCCCACCCAGCTAGTGCTGCATCATCAAAGGCATTCACAACGTCAGGTCAACCAACCCGGCCCACCCACCTAAGGAGTCTCTTCCAATAGCTGGGCCTATAGGCAGCTGACAGGTGGGAATAATCCTAGAGAGCCCTGGGCCTTTTGCTAAAGTGCCCCAGGTCCAATACTGGTGGCAGCCAGCCTGAATTCACAGAGAGGCTAGCCCCACACATACCTATAGGTCCAGCACAGGCAGCAACCAAACGCATATAGCTTTGTGGCTCCTACCAGGTAGCCCCAGGACAGTCACAGGCCAGGCTTAAATTGGACTGCATGGGAGACGCTCCTATGAGGCACCAAAAACAACACACCCAGAAGCTGGCTTCAAACCAGAGTACTACCTGATTAGCCCCACAAGTGGCACACCCAAAGGGGGGTCTCAACAGGCACAGAAGCCTGCAAATGTGAATCCCCTACTGAGGGGTCAGCCCCCACACATCAGATCATATTCTGTGGGCATAGCCAGTCCTCACAATCAGTCATCCTGGGAGGCAATCCCACCCACTCAAGTGCCAAAGCAATCAAGGCTCAACAACAACACACAAACCATTCAACAGACACTCCTGGAACACACACAGGAGATCAGGAAGACTGCACCAATGGACCACATAAGACACCTATCACATGAGACCACCCAGCAAAGACTGAGAGACACAGAAAATCTACCTAATACATAGAAGCAAACACAGAGGCAGTGAGAATGAGGAAACAAACATGTCCCAAATAAGAGAAAAAACTAAATTCCCAGAAATGGAACTAAATGAAATGGAGGCAATCAACCTACCAGAGACAGAGTATAAAACACTGGTTACAAGAATGCTTAAGGAACTTAGTGGGAATTTCAACAAAGAAATGGCCAACATACACAAGGACATAGAAACCATAAAAAAGAAACAGTCAGAAATGAAGACTACAATAACTGAAATGAAGAATACACTAGAAGGAATCAACAGCAGATTAGATGAAGAGGAGGATCAAATAGTGATTTAGAAGACAAGGTAGTAGAATACACCCAATCAGAACAACAAAAAGAAAAAAAAATTTTTTTAAATTTTAAAAAAACATCAAACATAGCAACATTCGCATCATAGGAGTACCAGAAGGAGAAGAGATGGAGCAAGAGATCAAGAACCAATTTGAAGAAATGACTGAAAACTTCCCCAACCTGGTGAAGGAAATAAGACATAGAAGCCCAGAAAGTACAGAGTCCCAAACAAGATGAAACTCAGCAGGCCCACACCAAGACACACAATAATTAAAATGCCAAAGGTTAAAGACAAAGAGAAAATCCTAAGAGCAGCAAGAGACAGACAACTCGTTACTTACAAGGGAGCTCCCATAAGACTATCCGCTGATTTCTTAAAAAGACACTGCAGGCAGAAAGGAGTGACAGAAAATATTCAAAGTAATGAAAAACGAAGGCCTACAACCAAAACGACTCTACACAGCAAGCTATCATTTAAAATTGAAGGAGAGCTAAAGAGCTTCCCAAACAAGAAAAAGCAAAAGGATTAATTACCACCAAGCCAGTATTACAAGAAATGTTAAAAGGACCCCTTGAAGCAAAATACAGGAGAAAACTACCAAACGAAGATCAAAAATAGGAGTAATAAAATGTCAATAACTATATACATATTGATAATCACTTTATTTTTTATTTTTTTATTTTTTTAATTTTATTGGGAAATATTGGGGAACAGTGTGTTTCTCCAGGGCCCATCAGCTCCAAGTAGTTGTTCTTCAATACAGAGGACTCTTTGGTACAGCAGAGGACAACCTGGAGATTACTTGGTGGGCTTAAGCAAAGACTGGCGCTGCTTTTTTTCTTTTGTTTTGTTTTTAAATCTTTGATATTTTTGCCTGTGTTCAGTGTGGGTTACCAGTTGTTTTTATATGTGAATGTATTTGGTTTTTTCTTTATTGTTGTGGTTTTGCTTGGTCATTTGCTTTGTTCTGAAATTGCCCTACACCAGGGCCCAGCTCAAGAGGCACAAGATTCACCACAGAGTACTATCGGGTTTCACCTACAAGTGACACACCCAGAGGGAATTCTCTACAGACACAAGAGCCCATAGGGGCCAAACCTCATTTGAGCGGTCACCCCTCACGCAGCATTACATCCGCTGTGGGCAGAGCCAAGTCTCACAACTAGTCAGCCTAGGAGTCAATCGAACCTACTCACAAGCGAAAAGCAATTAAAGATCAACTTTAACAGGACAATATACACAACACAAGAGTCACCTTTGGAGCACACGCAGAGTAGAAGAACGAAGTAGTGCAAGTCAAATATAAAGGACACATATTACATAAGATAACCCAGCAAGAACTCAGAACCCTAGGTGATCTACCTAATACATTGAAGCAAACACAGCGAGTCAGCCAGAATGGGGAAACAACGAAACATGTCCCAAATAAAAGAACAGAAGAAACCTGCAGAATTAGAAACAAATGAAATAGAGCTAACCAACCTATCAGAGACAGAGTTCAGAACACTGATGACAAGAATGTTTAAAGAGCTTAGAGACGACATAAAGAAGGATAGAGAAATCATAATGAACAACAAGTTAGAAATAAAGAACGCAATTACTGAAATAAAGAATACTTGAAGGAATTACCAGCAGGTCAGATGAAGCAGAGGATCGATTCAGCGACTTAGAAGACAAGTTAGCAGAGATCACCCAAACAGAACAACAGAAAGAAAAAAGAATAAAAAACAATGAAGATGGTTTAAGAGACCTCTGGGATAACATCAAGCGCAACAACATGCGCATCACAGGAATACCAGAAGGTGAAGAGAGGAAGCAAGGGATCCAGAACATATTTGAAGTAATAATATCTGAAAACTTCCCTAACCTGGTGAAGGAAACCGACATACAAGCCCAGGAAGTCAAGAGAGTTCCAACCAGGATGAACCCAAACAGATCCACACCAAGACACATTACAGTTAAATGGCAAAGGTTAAAAACAAAAAGAGAATCCTAAAAGCAGCAAGAGAAAGACAGCAGGTTACATACACGGGAATTCCTTTAAAACTATCAAATGATCTTCTACAGAAACATTGAAGGCCAGGAGGGAGAGGCAGGAAATACTCAAAGTGATGGAAAACAAAGGCCTACAACCTACATTGCTTTATTCACCAAGGCTATCATTTAAAATTGAAGGAGAGATAAAGAGCTTACCAGAAAAGAATAAGCTAAAGGAATTTATTACCACCAAGCCAGCACTGCAGGAAATATTAAAATGGCTTCTGTAAACAGAAGAAAGATGAAAACAATCTAATTACAAATTTGAAAAATGGCAATAACTATGTACCTATCAATAATCATCTTTAATGTAAATGGATTAAATGTTCCAATCAAAAAACATAGGTTGGCTCAGTGGTTAAGAAAGCAGGACTCTTGTATATGCCGTATACAAGAGACTCACCTAGAATCGAAAGACCCACACACGCTGAAAGTGAAGGGTTGGATTAAGATATTTCACGCAAATGGAAATGAGAAAAAAGCTGGAGTTGCAATACTTATATCTGACAAAATAGACTTTAAAATGGAGAATATATTTAAAGACAAAGATGGGCACTATGTGATAATTAAGGGATCGATCTGACAAGAGAACATAACCCTAGTAAACATCTATGATCCCAACATAGGAGCACCTAAATATATAAAACAGATACTGACTGACATAAAGACAAAGATCAACAGTAACATTATCATAATAGGGGACTTCAACACACCTCTGACAAGAAGAGACAGGTCTTCCAGACAGAAAATCAATATGGAAACAACGACCTTGAATGACACATCGGAACACTTGTATTTAATCGATATTTTCAGAGCATTTCACCCTAAAGCTGCAAAATACACGTTCTTCCAAGCGCACATGGAACATTTTCCAAGATAGATCACATGTTAGGCCACAAAACAAGTCTTGCTAAATTTAAAATTGAAATCATACCAATTGTCTTCTCTGACCACAGTGCCATGAAATTAGAAATCAACTACAGGAAAAAAACTGGAAGACACACCAATTCATGGAGGCTGAATAACATGTTACTAAATAATGAATGGGTCAACCAGGAGATCAAGGAAGAAATCAAAAGATATCTCGAGACAAACGAAAATGAAAACACGACGACCCAAAATCTATGGGATGCAGCGAAAGCAGTCCTAAGAGGGAAATTCATAGCACTGCAGGCCTACGTAAAGAAACAAGAAAAACCACTAATCAACAGTTTATCTTCACACTTAAGGGATCTGGAAAAAGAACAGCAAAATAAGCCCAAAGAGAGGACAAGGAAGGACATAATAAAGATCAGAGAGGAAATAAATGAAATAGAAACCAGAAAAACAATACAAAAGATCAATGAATCCAAGAGTTGGTTTTTGAAGAAGATAAACAAAATCGACAAACCTTAGGCAGACTCATTAAAAAGAGAGAGAGAGGACCCAAATTAATAAAATTAAAAATGAAAGAGGAGACGTGACAACAAATATACAGAAATACAAAAACTTTTAAGAAATTACTATGAGCCAACAAATTTGCCAACATTATGCCAACAAATTTGACAATCTGGAAGAAATGGATAATTTTCTAGAAGCATACAATCTTCCAAGGACAACTCAAGAAGAAACAGAAAACCTGAATAGACTGATTATCACCACCAGGGAAATTGAATCAGTAATCAACAATCTCCCAACAAACAAAAACCCCGGACCAGATGGCTTTACAGGTGAATTTTACAAAACATTCGAAAAAGAATTATCACCTATTCTCCTCAAGCTCTTCCAAAAAATCCAGGAGGGGAGGCTCCCTAACACTTTTTACAAGGCCACTATCACCCTGATCCCAAAATCAAAGACACTACAAAAAAAGAAAACTACAGGCCAATATCTCTAATGAACATAGATTCAAAAATCCTCAACAAAATATTAGCGAACAGAATTTAGCAATAAATTAAAAAGATCATACAACCATGATCAAGTGGGATTCATTCTTGGCATGCAAAGATAGTTCAACATCCGCAAATCAATTAATGTGATACCACATTAACAAAATGAAAAATAAAAATCACATGATCATATCAATAGATACAGAAAACGCATTTGACAAAATTCAGCAGCATTTATGATAAAAACCCTTAAGAAAGTGGGAATAGAGGGATCATATCTCAACATAATGAAGGCCATATATGATAAACCCACAGCTAACATCACACTCAATGGGGAAAAGCTAAAACCATTCCCCTTAATATCAGGAACAAGGCAAGGTTGCCCACTTTCTCCACTTCTCTTCAACATAGTGCTGGAAGTTCTCGCCACAGCAATCAGACAAGAAAAAGAAATAAAAGGCATCCAAATTGGCAAGGAAGAGGTAAAACTGCCATTATATGCAGATGACATGATACTATATATAGAGAACCCTAAAGACTCCACCAAGAAACTATTCGAGCTGATAGATGAATTTAGTAAAGTAACAGGATACAAAATTAATATTCAGAAATCAGTTGCATTTGTATATACCAATAATAATGTATCAGAAGGAGAACTTAAGAAAACAACCCATTTACAATTGCTTCAAAGACTATAAATACCTGGGAATAAATTTAACCAAAGAAGTAAAAGATCTGTACTCAGAAAATTATAAGACCCTGAAGAGAGTAATTAAAGAAGATACAAATAGATGGAAACACATACCATGTTCATGGATAGGAAGAATTAATATAGTTAAAATGTCTGTACTGCCTAAGGCAATACACATATTCAACGCAATTCCTATGAAACTACCAAGGACGTTTTTCTCAGAAATAGAATATATAATCCTAAAATTTATGTGGAATCATAAAAGACCCCGGATATACTCAGCAATCTTGAGAAATAAGAACAAAGTGGGAGGTATCACGATACCTGACATTAAATTATACTACAAGGCTACAATAATCAAAACAGCATGGTACTGGCATAAAAACAGTCACATAGATCAATGGAACAGAATAGAGAGCCCAGAAATAAATACATGCCTGTATTTGGTCATTTAATCTATGACAACGGAAGCAAAAATTTACAGTGGGGTAAATATTGTTTGCTCAATAAATGTTGCTGAGAAACCTGGACAGACCACATGCAAAAAAATGAAGCTGGACTACCTCCTTACACCATATAAGAGAATAAATTCAAAATGGCTTAAAGACTTAAATGTAAGATCTGAAACCATAAAATTCCTAGAAGAAAATATAGAAAGAAACTTTACAGACATTACCCAGAGTAAGATTTCTACTGATACATCCCCTCGGGCAAGGGAAGTAAGAGAAAAAATAAACGTGGGATTACAAACTAACAAGTTTTTTCACAACAAAGGAAACCATCAATAAAATAAAAAGGGATCCTACTGAATGGGAAAGATATTTGCCAATGATGTATCCGATAAGGGATTAATATCCCAAATTTATAAAAACTCACTCAACTCCTAAAAAACAATTAAAAAATGGGCAGAGCACATGAAGAGACATTTTTCTAAAAAGGACATACAGATGGCAAACAGACATATGAAAAAATGCTCAACCTCACTAACCATCAGTGAAATGCAAATAAAATCCACAATGAGATACCACCTCACCCCAGTCAAAATGGCCATCATCAATAAATCAACAAACAACAAGTGCTGGTGAGGATGTGGAGAAAAGGGAACCCTTGTGCAGTGTTGGTGGAATTGCAGACTGGTGCAGCCGCTATGGAAAACAGTATGGAGGTATCTCAAAAATCTGAAAATGGAACTACCTTATGATCCAGCAATTTCACTCCTAGGTATGTATCCGGAGAAATCCAAAACTCTAATTCAAAAGAATTTATGCACCCCTGTTTATTGCAGCACTATACACAATAGCCAAGACATGGAAACAACCGAAATGCCCATCGGTAGACGACTGGATTAAGAAACTGTGGTACATTTATACAATGGAGTATTATGCAGCCATAAAGAAGAAAGAAATCGTACCATTTGCAACAACATGGATGGACCTAGAGAACATTATGTTAAGTGAAATAAGTCAGACAAAGAAACACAAATACCACATGATCTCACTTATATGTGGAATCTAAAGAAAAGAATAAATGAATAAACTAATCAGAAACAGTCTCAAAGTCATAGAAGAAAAACTGAGGATTGCTAAATGGGAGTGGGGGAAGAGATAAGGGGGTAGGTGAGGGGATTAGAAAGCACAGTCAATAACCACAAGATCGCACGGAGTTATGAAAGTCGATTTGGGGAATGTAATCAATAATGTTTGTAACAGATTTTGTAGGGTATCCGATGGACACTAGTCTCATTAGGTAGACCACCTCAGGGAAGATGTAGTTGCCTGATCACTGCACTGTACACCTGAAGCTGAGCTGAAGAGTGATGAATGTCAAGTACAATTTTATATACATATATATACATGTATACATATATATATATATATATACATATATTTATAAGAAGCGGAGTACAGCTTTAGGAATAGAGACAGTGGAAATGTAATGGCTGTGTGCGATGTCAGAGGGATAGTGGATGGGAGGAGGGGGGTTGTCACTGTGTGAGGGATATAAATGATAAATGTCTAACTATTACATGTTTTAGGCACCTGAAACTAATAAAAAAATAGTCAAGAAAGAAAGAAAGAAAACAAGGACCAATGCACATGCTATCTACAAGAGACTCACCTCAGATAGAAAGACACACTCCAACTAAAAGTAAAGGGATAAAAAAATATTTTATGCAAATGAAAGGACAAAAAAGGTGGGGTAGCAATGCTTATATACGACAGATTAGACTTTAAGATTAGACTTATTATAAAGATTATAATAAGAGTCAAAGAAGGACATTACATAATAATAAAGAAATCATTCCAACAAGAGGACATCACCCAGTAAATATTTATGCACCCAACATAGGAGCGCCTAAATATATAAAGCAAATATGACTGACATAAAGGCAGAGATCAACAGTAACACAATCATAATAGGGGACTTTAACACCCCATTGACACCAATGGATAAATCTTCCAGACAGAAAATCAACATGTAAACAGCAGCTTTAAATGGCACACTAGACCCGAAGAATTTAATTGAGATTTTAGAACATTTCACCCAAAAGCAGCAGAATATACATTTCTTTCAAGAACACATAAGAACATTTTCCAAGATAGACCATATGTTAGGCCACAAAAACAAGTCTCAATAAATTTAAGAGACTGAAATCATATCAATGTCTTCTCTTACTACAGTGCTATGAAACTAGAAATCAATTAGAAGAAAAAAAACTGAAAAAACACAAAACAATGAAGGCTAAATAACATGCTACTAAATAATGAATGGGTGAACGATGAGATAAAGGAGAAATTAAAAGACACCTTGAGACAAATGAAAATGAAAACAAAACAATCCAAAAACGATGGGACCAGCAGAAGAGCAGTCCTAAGAGGGAAATTCATAAGAATGCATGCCTACCTCAAGAAACAAGAAGAATTTCAAATCAACAGTTTATCTTTACAGCTAAGGGAACTAGAAAAACACCAGCAAACAAAGTCCAAAGGGAGTACAAGGAAGGAAATAATAAAGATCCAAGCAGAAATAAAAGAAATAGAGACTAAAAAAAACAATGCAAATGATCAATGAAACCAAGAGCGGTTTTTTGAAAAGATAAGCAAAACTGACAAAATGATAACCAGACTCATGAAATGACAGAGAAAGAGAGAGAGAGAGAGAGAGAGAGAGAGAGAGAGAGAGAGAGAGAGAGAGAGAGAGAGAGAGAATCAAATAAATAAAACCAGAAATGAAAGAGAAGTGACAGCAGACACCACAGAATACAAAAAAAAAACCTAAGAAAATACTATTAGAAACTATAAGCCAACAAATTTGACAATCTGGAAGAAATGGATAAATTCCTAGAAGTATACAATCTTCCAAGACTGAATCAAGAATCAGAAAATCTGCACAGACCGATTACGACCAATGAAACCAAACTGGTAATCAACGACCTCCCAACAAACAAAAGTCCTGGACCAGATGGCTTCACAGGTGAATTTTACCAAATTCAAAAAAGAATTAACACCTTTTCTCCTCAAACTGTTCCAAAAAATCCAAGAGGAGGGAAGGCTCTCAAGTTCATTTTACGAGGCTACCACTGTCATGATTCCAAAACCAAAAACATTACAAAAAAGAAAACTACAGGCCTATATCCCGAATGGAGACACATGCAAAAATCCTCAACAAAATATTAGCTAACCAAATTCAGCAATACCATTAAAAAGATGATACACCACAATCAAATGGGATTTATTCCCAGTATGCAAAGTTGGTTCAATATCCGCAAATCAATTAACTTGACACCACATAACAAAATGAAAAATAAAAATCATTTGGTCATATCAACAGATGCAGGAAAAGCATTTGACAAAATCCGGCATCCATTTATAGTAAACACTTTCAGCAGAGTGGGGATAGAGGGAATATATCTCAACATAATAAAGGCCATATATGACAAACTCACAGCTAATATCATACTCAGTGGGGAAAAGCCAAAACCATTCCCCCTAAGATCACGAACAAGACAAGGATGCCCACTTTTATCACATTTATTCAACATAGTACTGGAAGTTCTAGCCACAGAAATCAGACAAGAAAAGAAATAAAAGGCATCCAAATGGGAAAGGAAGAAATAAAATTGTCACTGTTTGCAGATGACATGGATACCATATAAAGACAGACCCAAAGTTCCACCAAAAAACTATTAGAACTGATAATAAATTCAGTAAAGTATCAGAATACAAAATTAATATTCAGAAATCAGTTACATTTTTATATACCAATAACAAATTATCAGGAAAAAAAATTAAGAAAACAATTCCATATACAATTGCATCAGAAAATAAAATAAAATACTTAGGAATAATTAAATTAAATCCTTAAGAATAATAAAAAATGTAAAACACCTGTATTTAGAAAATTGTAAGACATAGAAGAGAGAAATTAAAGAAGATATAAATAAATGGAAACATATACCATGCTCATGGATAGGAAGAATATAGTTAAAATATCTGTACTACCCAAAGCAATATGTAGCTTCAATGTAATCCCTATCAAAATACCATGGCATTCTTCACAGAACTAGAAAAAAATAATCCTAAAATTTATATGAAACCAAAAAAGACCTGGAATAGCCATGGTAATCCTGAGAAAGAAGAACAAAGCTGGAGGTATCACATTACTGATATCAAATTATATTACAAGGCTATATAGTAAGCAACACGGCATAGTATTGGCATAAAAACAGACACATAGATCAATGGAACAGAAGACAGAGCCCAGAAATAAATCCATGCCTATATGGTCATTTAATCTATGACAAAGGAAGCAAGAATTTACACTAGGGTAAAGACAGGCTATTCAATAAATGGTGCTGGGAAAACCAGACAGATACATGCAAAAAAAATGAAACTGGACCACCTTCTTATGCCACATACAATAATAAACTCAAAATAGATTAAAGACTTAAATATAAGACCTGAAAACATAAAACTTATACAAGAAAATATAGGAAGTAAATGCTCAGACATTACTCTTAGTACTATTTTTACCGATATATCCCCTTGGGCAAGGGAAACAAAAGAAAATAAACAAATGTGACCACATCAAAACTAAAAGATTTTCACAGCAAAAGAAACCATCAACAAACAAAGAGAGACATCTTACTGAATTGGAGATATTTGCCAATGATACATCTGATAAGGGGTCAATATTCAAATATATTTTGACACGTCATCAAAATGGCGGCGTGAGGTGAGCCTCTGTAAAGCTCCCCTGGAATTTACAACTAATCGAACAACAATAACTCCACAAAAGACTCCATGCACAGCAGACAGGCAAACGAAGAGGCCCACTACTGAATTCACCTAAAGGAGGGCGAATCGCACAAGGGGGGAGGAGGAAAGGGAGAAGTGAGGAGACGAGCCCTGCAGGCACAGGACGCAGACCTAGCTCAGTGCTCCAAGCTCGCTGCATCCCGGAGCTACCGCAGCTGCGGGAGACGGAAGAACTCGGACAGCTAGGGCTCTGCTTATGGCCCACAGGGCTGAGGGGACAGCATATAACACGGCTGAACCCAACGCTCACGGCAGAGACCTCGGAGAAAAGACTGAGGGAAGAAGGCAGAAAACAGTGGTTTAAGCCCTCACTGCCGAGCTGAGAACAGAAGCCTTAGGCACTGAGACTAGCTGCCCCCTCCACACCCTCCCAGAGCTCGCCCCGCCACCACCTGCACAGTGCTAGAAGTGGAACTACTGTTGCACTGTCAGATCAAAAGAACAGAATATTTGCTGTTCTGAGAACTGTGGACCACAGACACAGATTCGCAGCCCAACTAGTTCTGGCAAAGGGGAGGGAGCTGTGGAAGCAGGACTGGCTACGGTGGTGGTCACCGCCATCGCTCTGGGCCACCTCTCACAACTCACCCCGCCCCTGGCCCCACCTATCTGGGCGGGTCCCTGCAAGAGTAAACAGAACGGCTAAAACATACCCGCTCTGAATCTGGTGCAGGAAGAGCTTTGGAACTTCAAAAGTTCTCCGCTTACCCACACGGACACTGTGCCCTGTGACCCAGGCGAACTATTAACAGAGGAGAAGCCCGTCTCCCAGGGAATCCCCCCATTGTGTGAGAAGCTTGACTAGTGCAGAGAAAACATAGACAACCGTGGAGAAATAAAAGGCTCAGTCGGAGAGAATATAAAACATTCTACCAACAAGTACTGGAAAACAAAAGAAAGACCTCTTCCTATCAACTTGTTGTAGAGGCCAATCCTGTAGATGTCTAGGAAGAGAAATAATAAATCAGTAATTGCGATGAATAACCAAGGCAACAAGACAGCTCAGAAAGAAAGTGAAAAGTCTCCAGAAAAGGAACTTAAAGATATGGAAACATGTGAATTAAGTAACAGAGAATTCAAGATTGCAGTTCTGAAAAAACTCAACGAGATGAAAGAAAATACAGAAAGGCAGTTTAATGAACTCAGAAACACAATCAAAGAACAACATGAGCATTTTACAAAAGAGATTGAAATTTTAAAAAGAACCAAACAGAATTTCTGGAGATTAAGAACTCAATAGAAGAAATTAAGAATGAAATAACCAGGTTAGGTAGTCGAGTTGAGCAGATGTAGGAAAGAATCAGTGACATCGAAGATAGAAACCTGGAAATGACAGGGATGGAAGAAGAAAGAGACTTGAGATTTAAAAGAAATGAAAGAACTCTACAAGAACTTTCTGACTCCATCAGAAAGAGCAATATACAAATAATGGGCATACCAGTAGGAGAAGACAGAGAGAAGGGAACAGAGAATATATTCAAACAAATTGTCGATAAGAACTTCCCAAACTTCTGAACAGAACTGGATCCTCGAATCCAAGAAGCAAATAGAACACCTAATTACCTCAAATCCCAACAGGCCTTCTCCAAGGCACATTGTATTGAAGATGTCTAAAATCAACGACAAAGAAAGAATCCTCAAGGCAGCTAAGGAAAAGAAGACGGTAACCTACAAAGGAAAGCCCATGAGATTATCATCAGATTTTTCAGCAGAAACTCTACAAGCCAGGAGGGAATGGAACCACATATTCAAACTGTTGAAAGAGACAAATTATGAGCCAAGAATAATATATCCAGCAAAGATGTCCTTTAGATATGAAGGAGGAATAAAGACCTTTCCAGACATACAGAAGCTGAGGGAATTGTCTAATACACGACCTGCACTACAAGAAATACTAAAGGAGGCTATTCGACCACCATCAACAGGGACAATTTGGGGCAACCAAAACATAAAACGGGGGAGAGTAAAGGCCTGAACCGGAATATGGGAATGGAGAAAGTAAGCATGCTGAAGAAAATGGAATACTCTAAATATCAAACTTTCTTTTACATAAACTTAAGGGTAACCACTCAAAAAACAAAATCGAGAACTGAAATATAACTGCAATAAAAGAAGAAACAGAGGGAAACATCATAGAATACCACCACACAGAAATAATAGACAATAACAAAAAGGCAAAGAAACAATGGAGACACAGCCTTACCAGAAAACTAAAGATAGAATGACAGGAAATGTTCACATAGCAATAATCACCCTAAATGTAAATGGACTGAACTAACCAATAAAAAGGCACAGAGTAGCAGATTGGATCAAAAAAACTAAACCCAACCATATTCTGTCTCCAAGAGACACATCTCAGCTACAAGGACAAGCATAGACTCAAAGTGAAAGGGTGGAAATTGACACTCCAAGCAAATGGTACCCAGAGAAAATCAGGTATAGCCATAATGGTATCAGATGAAACAGACTTCACGGTGAAAAAGATAACAAGAGTCAAAGATGGACATTTCACAATGGTAAAGGGGACTATACAACAAGAAGACTAACAGTCATCAATATTTATGCCCCCAATGAAGGAGCACCGAAATATACCAAGCAACTACTAACAGAACGAAAGGGAGAAATTAACCAAAACACAATTATACTAGGGTACTTAAATACAATTGACAGCTATGGATAGATCATCCAAACAGAAAATAAATAACAAAATAGCAGCCCTAAATGACACATTAGATGAAATGACATAATTGACATATATAGAGCACTTCATTCTAAAACATCAGACTATACATTCTTTTTCTAGTGTACATGAAACATTCTCAAGGATAGACCATATATTGGGACATAAAATCAGCCTCAGCAAATTAAAGAAGATGGAAATTATACCAAGCATATTCTCTGCTCACAAGGCTTGAAATTGGATATCAATTGCAAAAGAAAGCAGGAAAAAACACAAATACATGGAGATTATACAACATACTATTACAGAACGACTGGATCAAAGAAGAAATTAGAGGAGAGATCAAAAGATACGTAGAAAGAAATGACAATGAAAAATACATCCTACCAAAATTTTTGGGATGCAGCGAAAGCAGTTTTAAGAGGGAAATTTATATCGTTACAGGCCTATCTCAAAAAACAAGAAAAATCCCAAATAATAACCTCACGTTACACCTTAAAGAACTAGAAAAAGAAGAACAAGGGAAACCCAAGGTCAGCAGAAGAAAGGAAATAACAAAAATCAGAGCAGAACTAAATGAAATAGACAACAAAAAGACAATAGAAAAAATTAATGTGAAAAGAGCTGGTTCTTTGAAAAGATTAACAAAGTTGACAAACCCGTGGCTAGACTCATTAAGATAAAAAGAGAGAAGACACTAATTAACAAAATCAGAAATGAAAAAGGGGAAGTTATCACGGACACCACAGAAATGCAAAGGATGATCCAAGAATACTATGAAGGACTATATGCCACCAAGTTCAATAACCTAGAAGAAATGGACAAGTTCTTAGAAACATATAGCCTTCCAAGGCTGAACCATGAAGAACTGGAAATTCTAAACAGACTGATCAACAGTAATGAAATTGAATCAGTCATCCAAAACCTTCCCAAAGCAAAAGTCCTGGACCAGATGGCTTCACTAGTGAATTCTACCAAACCTTCAAAGAGGATCTAATACCAATCCTGCTCAAACTCTTCCAAAAAATTGAAGAAGAGACAGTACTCCCTATCTCATTTTATGAGGCCAACATTATCCTGATACCAAAACCTGGTAAGGACAACACAAGAAAAGAAAACTACAGACCAATATCTCTGATGAATACAGATGCAAAAATCCTAAACAAAATTCTAGCAAATCGAATACAAATGCATTATAAAGATCATTCATCACGACCAAGTGGGGTTCATTCCCGTGGCACAAGGATGGTTCAACATCCGCAAATCCATCAATGTGATATATCACATAAACAAAATAAAGGACAAGAATCATATGATTATATCAATTGATCAGAAAAAACATTTGACAAGATACAACATCCATTATGATTAAAACACTTAATAAAATAGGTATAGAAGAAAAATGCCTTAACATAATAAAGGCCATATATGACAAGCCCTCAGCTAATCTCATAATTAATGGTGAAAAACTGAAGCCCTTTGCTCTACGTTCAGGAACACGACAGGGCTGTCCCCTATCTTCTCTGCTTTTCAACATAGTGTTGGAAGTCCTTGCCAGAGCAATCAGGCAAGAGAAAGAAATAAAAGGCATCCTCATTGGGAATGAAGAACTTAAATTATCACTCTTTGCAGATGACATGATGCTATATACAGAAAACCCTAAAGACTCTGCCAAAAAGCTATTAGAAAAAATCAACGAACACAGTAAAGTTGCTGGCTACAAAATCAATGTACAAAAGTCCATTGCATTCTTATATACTAACAGTGAAATCTCAGAAAAAGAAATACAAAAAACAATTCTTTTTGCAATTGCAGCAAAAAGAATAAAATACCTAGGAATAAACTTAACCAAGGATGTGAAGGACCTATATGCTGAAAACTATAAGACATTTTTGAAAGAAATTGAAGAAGACACAAAGAAATGGAAAGACATTCCGTGCTCATGGAGTGGAAGAATCAATATAGTTAAAATGGCCATATTACCCAAAACAATATACAGATTTAATGCAATCCCCATCAAAATCCCAATGGCATTTTTTAAAGAAATAGAACAAAAAATCATCAAATTTGTTTCGAACACAAAAGACCCCGAATAGCCAAAGCTATCTTAAGAACAAAGAACAACACTGGAGGTATCACACTCCCTAACTTTAGCTTGTACTACAGGGCTACAATAATCAAAACTGCATGGTATTGGCAGAAAAACAGATACATAGACCAATGGAATAGAATTGAGAACCCAGAAATAAAACCACATAAATGGACAGATAATTTTTGACAAAGAAGCTAAAAACATAAAATGGAGGAAAGACAGCCTCTTCAATAAATGGTGCTGGGAGAATTGGATAGCCACGTGCAAAGAATGAAACTGGACTGCTCTCTGTCACCAAGCTTCAATAAATGGTGCTGGGAGAATTGGATAGCCACGTGCAAAAGAATGAAACTGGACTGCTCTCTGTCACCATGTACCAAAATTAATTCAAAGTCGATCAAAGACCTAAGCATAAGACTTGACACAATAAACTGCATAGAAGAAAACATAGGTACTAAACTTACGGACCTTGCATTCAAAGAGCATTTTATGAATTTGACTCCAAAGGCAATGGAAGTAAAGGCTAAAATAAACGAATGGGACTATATGAAATTTAAAAGCTTCTGCACAGCAAAAGAAACCATCGACAAAATACAGAGGCAACCAACTGAATGAGAGAAGATTTTTGCAAACAGTGCCTCCGATAAGGGGCTAATATCCAAAATATACAAGGAACTCATGAAACTCAACAACAAAAAAGCAAACAACCCAGTTGAAAAATGGCCAGAGGACCTGAAGAGACATTTCTCCAAAGAGGCCATACAAATGGCAAATAGACATATGAAAAATGCTCAACATCACTAATCATCAGAGAAATGCAAATAAAAACCACAATGAGATATCACCTCACCCCAGTCAGAATGGCTATCAACAAGACAAATAGTAACAAGTGTCGGAGAGGCTGTGGAGAAAAAGGAACCCTCGTACACTGTTGGTGGGAATGCAGACTGGTGCAGCCGTTATGGAAGGCCGTGTGGAGATTCCTCAAAAAATTACGGATAGAATTACCATACGACCCAGCAATCCCTCTCCTGGGTATCTACCCAAAAAATCTGAAAACATTTATCGATAAAGACACATGTGCTCCAATGTTCATTGCAGCTTTGTTTACGGTGGCCAAGACATGGAAACAACCAAAATGGCCTTCGATAGATGAATGGATAAAGAAGTTGTGGTATATATACACAATGGAATACTATTTGGCATTTAAAAGATAACATAGGAACATTTGTGACAACATGGATGGATCTTGAGAGTATGATGCTAAGCAAAATAAGTCAGACAGAAAAAGCAGAGAACCATATGATTTCACTGATATGTGGTATATAAACCAAAAACAACAAAAGAACAAGACAAACAAATAAGAAACAAAAACTCATAGACACAGACAATAGTTTAGTGGTTACCAGAGGGTAAGGGGGATGAGGGTGGTAGACGAGGGTAAGGGGGATCAAATATATGGTGATGGAAGGAAACTGACTCTGGGTGGTGAACACACAATGGGATTTATAGATGATGTAATACAGAATTGTACACCTGAAATCTATGTAATTTTACTAACAATTGTCACCTCAATAAATTTAAAAAAAGAAAAATTATGCAGAACTACAAAAAAAAAAGAAATCGTGCATAATATTGTAGACTGTCTGATACATACATATATTTAAGATCTCAAAAGATGTTATCATGGTTATATTGTTCAAAAAATGTTAGTAATGGTTTTAAAAAAATTTATTTTTAAAAACTTATACAGTGCAACACCAAAGTAACGAACAATCTAATTAAAAAATGGGCAGAGGACATATGGAGACATTTCTCCGAAGAGGACATACAAGTGGCCAATAGACATGAAAAAATGCTCAACATCACTAATCATCAGACAAATACAAATAAAAACCACAGTGAGATACCACATCACTCCTGTCAGAATGGCTGTCATCAACAAATCAACAGATAAGTGTTAGCGAGGATGTGGAGAAAAGAGAACCCTCATGCACTGTGGTGGGATTGTAATTTGGTACAGCCCTATGGAAAACAGTATTGAGGTTCCTCAAAAAATTTAACATAGAAGGTTAAATTTAAAATTTTACCTTATAACCTAGCAATTCCATTCCTGGGTATCTATCCAAAGAAATCCAAAACACTAATTTGAGAAAAATACATGTACAGTGGTACCTCTATTTTCAAACGTAATCCATTCCCGAAGACCGTTGGAGTTCTGAAACGTTGGAAAACAGCCGACAGCTAGGTCTCAGGATCTTGCACTCAGCGGACGCCATGTGACATGTTCAATTTCCGAGGCGTGTTCGAAAACAGAAGCATTTACTCCCGGGTTTATGGTGTTCATAAACCGAAATGTTCGTCAACAGGGACATTCGAAAACTGAGGTACTACTGTACTCCTATGTTTAGTGCAGCACTATTCACAACAGCCAAGATATGGAAATAACCGAAATGCCCTTCAACAGACGATTGGATAAAGAAATTGTGGTACATTTATACAATGGAGTATTACTCTGCTATAAAAAATAATGAAATCTTACCATTTGCAACAACATGGATGGACCTAGAGGATATTATGCTAAGTGAAATAAGTCAGACTGAGAAAGACAAATACCCTATAATCTCACTTATATGTGGAATCTAAGGAGAATAAATGAACAAACGAAACAGAAATAGACTCATAGATACAGAGAACAAACTGATGGTTGCCAGATGGGAGGGGGTTAAGGGGGACGGGTAAGAAAGGTGAAGGGATTAGGAAGCACAAATTGGTAGCTACAAAATAGTCACAGGGACGTGGTGTGCAGTAAGGGGAATATAGTCAACAATGTTGTAAAACTGCATGGTGTCAGCTGGGTGTTGGACTTGACAAGGGGAATCACTTCTTAAGTTGTATGGATGCCTGGCCACTGCACTGTACACCTGAAACTAATATAAAATAGTATTGAATGTCAACTATAATTAAGTATATATAATCATGGGATATAAAGTACAGGAATATAGGGAATATAATAATCCATGGCATTGTAATAGCTATCTAGTTTCAAATGGGTAGTAGACTTGGGGGGGGGTTTATCACTTTGTGAGGGGTGTAAATGTCTAATCATTATGTTGTTTTATAGGACCTGGAACAAATAACAAAAAAAAAAGATTTGAGAGAAAAAAAAATGTAAGCTATTATTACTAGCTCCCTTCTCCTAGATTCTTGTAGTATAAATTCTTACCGTGA
Source organism: Rhinolophus ferrumequinum (assembly GCF_004115265.2). Lineage (NCBI taxonomy): Eukaryota > Metazoa > Chordata > Mammalia > Chiroptera > Rhinolophidae > Rhinolophus > Rhinolophus ferrumequinum. The sequence goes on from NC_046300.1 coordinate 66,547,945, forward strand.
AATAGTAAAATCATATTTGTTCACAGATATGCCTCCTCTGCTAGACTCTCAATTCCTCAAGGAGAGGGGTGAGATTTTATTCATCTTTGTTGTGCTATAGTAAACTATATTTTCAACAAAGATGGCCCATGTCACATCACTGCTTCCAACTGGGGGGGGGGGGTCAGTGTTCACTCCCTTTAAAACTGAGTGGGCTTCTAGAACTGTTTTAACCAATACAATACAACAGAATTGATTGTGATTTCTGAAGTTAGGTCATAAAAGATGATATGGATTCTCCCTTGCTGGCTGGAATACTCACTCTAGAAACTTTTAGCTATCCTGTTTGTGCTCCAACTCCCTGAAGGAATCACAAATTAGGACCATGCGAAGAGACTACACAGGGAGGTCGTAAGACTACAGGAAGAGAGATACCCTCCCCAACTTCACCACGCCAGTCCTCAGCTGCTTAGGCCCTTCCTGTTCCAGATCCAGCCATCATGTGGTCACAACTGAATTAAAGACCTCAATCCAGAAGAGCCCAGCCAAGTCCTTATCAAATTCCTGACACACAAAAACCAGGGAGTTAATTAAATGATTATTGTTTTAGACCATTAAGTTTGCTTGGTTATCAGCACGACAACTGAAACAGCAGGCCCTTAATAATACCTACTATTTATTGAATACATGGTTAATTACCAGACATGGTAATAAGAACTATGTATGCATTATCTCAATCCTCACATCAATTTTTTAAGATCACTAATATTAGTCCCATTTTACAAACGAGAAAATTGAGACTGAATAATTTGCCCAAAGTCACAGAACACCAAATGTGCTGAGCCTCAGGTGTGCCCAATTCCCAACCTCTGATACCCAACGAATGGATGAATGTGTGTAAAGAGTAGTCTAAATTGTTTCACAGATTACCTCTTATTTTGTCTTTATCAAAACTCTGACTTAAGCAAAGTGATATTTACTTTGAAATTTTTATTTTATTGTATTTATTTTATTTTACAATCCTATCTTATTTAACAACTTTTCTCTGAGCCTCTGATCCCTCATCTGTAACATGGGTAAATGACAGAACCTACTTTGTAGGACTGCCCTAACACCAAATGAGATGATCCACGTAAAGCACTGACCTGGAGTAAAAATCCAATAAATCTTTGCTATACCATCATCAGCATCTTCTCATTCTTCATATCTTGGCTTAAACATCACCTCCTCAGAAAGGCTTTCTTTGGCCACTTTACATAAACATTGGCTCTCTTTTATTCTCTATCACTGCACTTTATTTCCCTTCAGAGCACTTACTATGATTTGTAGTTATATGTTTACTTGTTTGCTTATTATTTTTCTATCCCCACTAGAATGTAAACCACTGAGGCACCACTACATCTCCAATACTGAAAATAGAGCCTGGTACATACCATGGACTTGATAAACAAATAAAGATATAAATAGGTACAGAAATAGATAAGTGCAGCATACTCAAGTAGGCGAATTAAGTTTGGGCCTAATGGGTATCTGAGAAAAAACTGGTTCAGTCCCAGTGAGGAACAGCTTGATTCCAGAGGAAGGTTTGTATCAGGAAGTACTAGGGCAGGAAAAGTGGGGTGGAGCTATCTTTGAATGAGAATGATCAGGAGAATGGATGTTACCCTCCTAGGAAAGGGGAGTATTGACAATGTTTAAGAAGAATAATGTGGCAGTGTCCTCTGTAACAGGGGACTAATAATAATAATGCCTATCTCCGAGGACCACTGTCAAGATTAAATGAGATAATGAACATAAAGCATTTAACACACTGCTTGTCCCTCCTCTCAGATGGAATGTGAATAGTGGTAGCTGTTTACTACTGTTACACTATGGTTCTGCAGGGAGAAAATGCAAACAACAAATGCTGAAGGCTCCTCGCCGAGACATGGGGGACGACAACCACAGTCAAGGGGCAAAACCAGAGAAGCAGCAGATAATGAGGAAGTAGGAGAACGAGCTACTTTGGTGTCATGGGGGCCACGGAAGGCGAGAATTTCAGGAAGAAGGGAGAGGTCAGTCAAGAGGTGGATAACACAACGTGGACTAAGAACAGTCAAATGGAATGGTCAGTTGGGAAGTCAGCGCGCGCTGTCCTTGGGCAAAGAGGACTAACGCAGAGCGAAATAAAGAACAGGAAAAGGAAGGGACGGGAACCTGGGCGACAGGACGAAACTGGGAAAGTTACAGAGGCCCAAACGCCACGTTTTAAAGTGGCTCCGAAATCCCTCTAATGTGGAGATTTAATAAGTTTTAAGATGAGCTTCGGCAGTATCTAGAACGCACACCTACAAGAGTTCACTTCCTTAGGCACCTAAAGAAGCTGCGGGGGTCTCGGAAAAAGGCAGTGGTGAAATCGAGAAGTGCTCCCTCGTTCTTTCATCCTCTCTGGATAAGTGGTTATCGAATGAGTGAATGAATGAATGAAGCCCCAAAACACCCTTCCCGTGGCCAGACACGCAGGACTCACCTGAGAAAATATGGCTTGGCATAGAACTTGAAGTCGACCCCCTTGAAGTAGACGTCAAACTCCGAGACCCGGGCGTAGGGCACGCGGATAGCAATAGTCAGGAAGTCGGGGTCCTGGCTGAGGTCGAACGCCGGGGTCAGCATTGCCGCACCGGACTCCTGTACCCAAGTCAGTCACTGTCACTGCGGCCACGATCTCACCACTCAAATTCTCCAAGAAATACCCACGCGCAGATGCTCGTTCGGTGAGTCACAGCGCTTCCGGCTCAAGGCGGAAGTGCTCGTGCGTGAGCGAGGAAGTCCCGCCTCTCACCTCTCTCCGTGGAGACGGGATGCTATTGGTGGAGAAATAGAGAAAGGGCGAGTGGAGCTTTGTGCATAGGTATTGAACCCAGAGCGTAACTTGGCAGAACACGGACAAGAGTCCACCTTTGACCCACCAAGCCTCTTTCGAGGTTCTTAGAGATGATTTTAACAGCACTGGCTTTGCGGGTAGGCAGACCTACTTTTGAATCCCTTCTCGGCCACTTCCCAGCTGTTAAGACCATTGGAAAGTTACAAAACTTCTCTGTGCTTCACATACCTCTTGTATAAAATGAGAATAATACTAGGATCTAGCCCCATAGAGATACTGTGAAGATAAGATGAAAATATGTAAAGCTCTAACAACGTACCTGCAAGTTGTCGATGCTCGATGTGTTGGCTCAGTCACACAGCAGCATCCTTACTGTGGTTTTCCTTAGATCACAGCTGTTTGGTCAACAATCCCCTTTTCATCCTCTTCCTCACCGCCTTTCTATGCAATCTCTCTCCCCTCCTTCTCTTCTTCCTCTCCCCCTCCGTATCTCCCTCTTTCCCTCTCTCTTTCCTAATTCCTTATTTGAATAGAGTTTTCTTGTTTACAGATCGTCATCCACCTAATCTCTTTCAACACTAGGAACTCCAAAGAACGACTCAAAAGGTTAAGCAATATGTCTTATAATAATCATGCACTTTTACAATGATCAGACCCAGAACGTCTGACTCTTAAACCATGTTAGGGTTAGCCTGTATTGGCAAATTGCTGTCTTTCTGTACTTTTCCTTTTCTTAGTTTTCTCCTTAGACTTGTTTGCGGTCCTCTTCGGTCTCCTTTTACCCTTCGCTCGCTTGTCTTCTCCCCCCCCCTCCCCTTTTCATCTATGCTCCTCATACTCTCCCAGTGCTTCCCCACTAGTCTCTCTCTTCCCCTACATATTCCCTTGGCCTTCCTTTCCTCTAATTTTATTTCCTGTTATTCCACCAATAGCTAGAATAGTCCAGGAAATAGTACCTATTTAGCCATCTCCTCTGACAGTGGACCAGATAACTTCAAAAGCCTTTTCAATCTTCCATTTTTCATGAGTCTTAGAATTAAGACTCAGACAAATACATTAACTAGAGCAAACAAAATTTTAAAAATTTAAAATAAAAACCACTCTGCTTAAATCTGGGAGTTTTGATAAAGACAAAATAAGAGGTCGTGTGTAAAACAATTTAAAGCATACTCTTACACACACATTCAGCTATTCCTTGGGTAGTAGAGGAATTAATTGAATTAACTGAAATTTAGTATGTGCCGGCACATACAAAATCCTTTATAGTGATCTCATTTTCTCCTTGTGACAGCTCTATGAAGTAGGCATTATATATCCCCATGGTTTGCACAGGATTACACAGTTAGTGAGTGGTGAAACAGGAATTGAAACCCAAGTGAATCTGATTTCTGTTCCCAGGCTCTAAAATACTATAGAACTGACTCCCTTAAAAATTAATGTAAGACCCAGTATTATTTATATTATATTATATTATATTATATTATATTATATTTTATATTATATAAGACCACTTATATTTTTGCTCTAAGAGATGCATTGGAGCTGATGGTCCAGCTAGGTCTCATTTTGCGGAAACACGGTACCCAACTTGTTTCCTATTCTGAACCAAGCCTCCCTGTTTTAGGCCATACTGAACCTTACAAATAACATGCACTCAATACTGTAAATACATTGATAAAACTTGTAGTTAGTAAAGCCCTTGAAATAGGCCTTTGGATCATTCCAAATTAGCTTTACATTTACCAAGGGACCTCATTCCTATAGGTCACAAGTATTAATATTTTTAAATTATTAATGCAGGAAAATTAACTGAGACTGAAGTTATGCTATCCATGAGGAAACTCTAATTGAAAGCACTTTAAAGTAGAGCTGTGTACTTTCTAGATAATTTATTCTATGTTTGGCAACACACACACTCACACACAGGATTGCAACACAGATAAACAGATTGTATGATTCATTGCTGCTCTTATAAGAAATATATACAAGTATTACATCTGATGTATCGCAAAATACTGATAGTTGCAACTACATAACAGGGTTTTGTTGGTGGTGTTTTATTTGCAAGCTGTTGTTTATTTTTGTATTTCTAATTAGTGGTAAATTACACGTTATAAATTCTATTTAAAACAATATAAACAAAGTCATTTTAAAATAGAATATCAGAGGAATTGCCTTGCATGTCTTATGCCTCAAACCTCTGGAATATTAAAACAGGGCAAAATAAACTTTGGGCTGGGCTTAAAGCAACATTATGTCCCAAAAAACTGTTTACAGGGATAACAACAAAGCTGATATTATTACTATCAGACTGACAAATACCAGACTAAAAATTAAAAACATTCTTTAGAATGAACATCTCCATGTTAGCTCATCTGCACCAATGGAAATGCCTTCCTACTATTCATGTAATTGTTCTCCTTCCCTTTCTTATAAATACCCCTTGCCTTTGTCTCCTAATCAGAATCTTATTTGGGTTTCTGTCTGAATCAGCTTCCCAAATAGCTATTTTTCAAATCGCAAATAAATGCTTTTTGCTTCTCACTTTGCCTTTATTTTTTAGGTTAACATATCTAATGTCAGGAGTGGGATCTAAAATGGCTTCACCTTCATGGACCAGCATATCCTGGGTCTGGGTATAATACCTAAACAGCCTTTTTTGTGCTCACCACATCCATGGACCACTATCTCCTTGACTGAAGCCCTCTTAGGTTCAGACCTCCCTCCTTTTTGGACTGAGGTTAAATACCATTATTTGAGATCAGGAGGGGGTTTTTACCTCAAGGGGGCAGGGGCCCCCTTAGTGTGTGTATATATATATATATATATATATATATATCAGAGGAATTGCCTTGTATATACATATATATATATATATATATATATATATATATATACCTCTAGAGGGAAATTATTAGCATTAATTTATAAAGAGCTCTGTTTAATTGGATTGAATGAATTAAGCAATACAATAGAAATTAACACAAATATTTTTCAATATCACATGATCTTGGAAAAATTTGATATTAAAACTAATATTAAGTTAGTTGGTTTCATTAAAACAGACATGTCTTTAGAGTTATTAACTTTTAATATAATATTTTTATTTTATCTGGGTTTACGAAAAAATAAGTTCATGTTATCTCTGTTATAAATGGTGATGGAAGGGAAACAGGACTCTATTGGGGAACAGTGTGTACTTCCAGGACTTTTTTTTTTCCAAGTCAAGTTGTTGTCCTTTCAGTCTTAGTTGTGGAGGGCGCAGCTCAGCTCCAGGTCCAGTTGTTGTTGCTAATTGCAGGGGGTGCAGCCCACTATCCCTTGTGGGAGTCAAACCGGCAACCTTGTGGTTGAGAGGACACGCTCTAACCAACTGAGCCATCTGGGAGCTCAGCAGCAGCTCAGCTCAAGGTGCCAAGTTCAATCTTAGTTACAGGGGGTGCTGCCCACCATCCCTTGCAGGACTCAAGGAATTGAACTGGCAACCTTGTGGTTGAGAGCCCACTGGCCCATGTGGGAATCCAGGCAGCCTTCGGAGTTAGGAGCATGGAGCTCCAACCACCTGAGCCACTGGGCCGGCCCTATTTTTGGCTTCTTAACACAGAAAAACTAAAGATATTTGGGTTCATTAATAAACATGTTTTATGCTATGTTGAGGAAACAAATGTTTCTAAAAATTATCAAATATATTTTCCAGTCCAAGAGCCTATATTTTTGAGACTATGAAATGTATTCATAACTTTGACAATCTAGAGTATGCTAATTGCTCACTTTTAGTTGTCACTAGAAATTAACGTTTCTAAAGATTAAAAATTCAAATTAGCAGGGAAATAATTAATAGATGTTTTCAGTAAAAGGTGATTTAAGATATAGATATATGTTTCCATTAAAAAATGAAAAGAATTTGTCCTGGTTATTTCAAAATGGGAAGACAAAAAGAGAAAAAATTTTACCAATTGAAATTAAGCAGGCTAAAGTTAAATTGTTATTAAGCTTAATATCAATATTGGACTTATGTAAAGCTAAAAATTAATGTTGCTGCTCTACTAAAAGAACAAAATTTTCCTGTATTTTTAATAGGCTTTTTTTAAATTAAAGTTTATTGGGGTGACAATTGTTAGTAAAGTTACATAGATTTCAGGTGTACAATTCTGTATTACATCATCTATAAATCCCATTGTATGTTCACCACCCAGAGTCAGTTCTCCTTCCATCACCATTTACTTGATCCCCTTTACCCTCATCTCCCACCCTCCACCGTCCTTACCCTCTGGTAACCATTAAACAATTGTCTGTGTCTATGAGTTTTTGTTTCTCATTTGTTTGTCTTGTTCTTTTGTTGTTTTTGGTTTATATACCACACATCAGTGAAATCAAGTGGTTCTCAACTTTTCCTGCCTGACTTATTTCGCTTAGCATTATAATCTCAAGATCCATCCATGTTGTCACAAATGGTACTATTTCATCTTTTCTTACCGCCAAATAGTATTCCATTGTTTATATATACCACAACTTCTTTATCCATTCATCTATTGAAGGACATTTTGCTTGTTTCCATGTCTTGGCCACCATAAATAAAGCTGCAATGAACATTGGAGCACACGTGTCTTTATGGATAAATGTTTTCAGATTTTTTGGGTAGATACCCAGGAGAGGGATTGCTGGGTCATATGGTAATTCTATTCGTAATTTTTTGAGGAACCTCCACGCTGCCTTCCATAGCAGCTGCACCAATATGCATTCCCACCAACAATGTATGAGGGTTCCTTTTTCTCCACAACTTCTCCAACACTTGTTACTATTTGTCTTGTTGATGATAGCCATTCTACCTGGGGTGAGGTGATATCTCATTGTGGTTTTTATTTGCATTTCTCTGATGATTAGTGATGTTGATCATTTTTTCATATGTCTATTTGCCATTTGTATGTCCTCTTTGGAGAGATGTCTCTTGAGGTCCTTAGCCCATTTTTCAATTGTGTTGTTTGTTTTTTTGTTGTTGAGTTGTATGAGTTCCTTGTATATTTTGGATATTAGCCCCTTATTGGACGCGCTGTTTGCAAAAATCTTCTCCCATTCGGTTGGTTGCCTCTTTATTTTGTCGATGATTTCTTTTGCTGTGCGGAAGCTATTAAGTTTGATATAGTCCCATTCATTTATTTTAGCTTTTACTTCCATTGCCTTTGGAATCAAATTCATAAAATGCTCTTTGAACCCAAGGTCCATAAGTTTAGTACCTATATTTTCTTCTGTGCAGTTTATTGTTTGAGGTCTTACACTTAGGTCTTTGATCCATTATGAGTTAATTTCGGTACATGGTGACAGCAGTGCAGTTTCATTCTTTTGCACGTGACTTTCCAATTCTGCCAGCACCATTTATTGAAGAGGCTGTCTTATTATTGTATGTTTTTTGCTTCTTTGTCAAAAATTATCTGTCCATATTTATGTGGTTTTATTTCTGGGTTCTCAATTCTATTCAATTGGTCTATGTGTCTGTTTTTCTGCCAATACCATGCTGTTTTGATTATTGTTGCCCTGTAGTACAAGCTAAAGTCAGGGAGTGTGATACCTCCAGCATTGTTCTTTTCTTCTTAAGATTGCTTTGGCTGTTCGGGGTCTTTTGTGGTTCCAAACAAATCTGATGATTTTTGGTTCTATTTCTTTAAAAAATGCCATTGGGATTTTGATGGGGATTGCATTAAATATGCATATTGCTTTGAGTAATATGGCCATTTTAATTATGTTGATTCTTCCAATCCATGAGCACAGAATGTCTTTCCATTTCTTTGTGTCTTCATTTTCTTTTAAAAATGTCTTATAGTTTTCAGCATATAGGTCTTTCACATCCTTGGTTAAGTTTATTCCTAGGTATTTTATTCTTTTTGCTGCAATTACAAAAGAAATTGCTTTTTTTTGGTTTCTTTTTTGAGATTTCATTGTTGGTATATAGGAAAGCAATGGACTTTTGTATGTTGATTTTGTAGCCGGCAACTTTACTGTATTCGTTGATTGTTTCTAATAGCTTTTTGGTGCAGTCTGTAGGGTTTTCGATATAAAGCATCATGTCATCTGCAAAGAGTGACAATTTAACTTCTTCATTCCTAATTTGGATGCCTTTGATTTCTTTCTCTTGCCTGATTGCTCTGGCGAGAACTCCCAACACTGTGTTGAAAAGCTGAGGTGATAGGGGACAGCCCTGTCATGTTCCCGAATGTAGAGCAAAGGGCTTCAGTTTTTCACCCTTAATTATGATATTAGCTGAGGATTTGTCATATATGGCTTTTATTATGTTAAGGTATTTTCACCCTATACCTATTTTATTAAGTGTTTTAATCATAAATGGATGTTGTATCTTGTCAAATGCTTTTTCTGCCTCAATGGATATAATCATATGTTTTTGTCCTTTATTTTGTTTATGGATTTGCGTATGTTGAGCCATCTTCGTGCCCCTGGGATGAACCCCACTTGTTCGTGATGAATAATCTTTTTAATGCTTTGTTGCATTCGATTTACTTGTATTTTGTTTAAGAGTTTTGCATCTGTGTTCATCAGAGTTATTGGTCTGTAGTTTACTTTTTTGTGTTGTCTTTACCAGGTTTTGGTATCAGGGGAATGTTGGCCTCATAAAATGAGTTAGAGAGTATTGTCTCTTCTTCAATTTTTTGGAAGAGTTTGAGTTGGACAGGTATTAGACCCTCTCTGAAGGTTTGGTAGTATTCACTAGTGAAGCCATCTGGTCCCAGACTTTTGATTTCAGGAAGGTTTCAGGTGGTTGTTTCAATTTCATTACTGGTGATCGGTCTATTTAGATTTTCCAGTTCTTTGTAATTCAGCCTGGAAAGGCTATATGTTTCTAAGAACTCGTCCATTTCTTCTAGGTTATTGAATTTGATGGGATATAGTCCTTCATCGTACTCTTGGATGATCCTTTGTATTTCTGTGGTGTCCGTGATAACTTCCCCTTTTTCATTTCTGATTCTGTTTATTAGTGTCTTTTCTCCTTTTATCTTAGTGAGTCTAGCCAAGGGTTTGCCAATTTTATTAGTCTTTTCAGAGAATCAGCTCTTTGTTGCATTAATTTTTTCTATTATCTTTTTGTTCTCTATTTCATTTAGTTCTGCTCTGATTTTTGTTATTTCCTTTCTTTTGCTGACCTTGGGTTTCCCTTGGTCTTCTTTTTCTAGTTCTTTAAGGTGTAACGTGAGGTTATTTATTTGGGATTTTTCTTGTTTCTTGAGATAGACCTGTAAAGATATAAATTTCCCTCTTAAAACTGCTTTCGCCTTCATCCCAAAAATTTTAGTAGGATCTATTTTCATTCTCATTTGTTTCTATGTATCTTTTGATCTCTCCTCTTATTTCTTCTTTGATCCAGTCATTCTTAAAAGTATGTTGTTTAATCTCCATATATTTGTGGTTTTTCCTGATTTCTTTGTGCAGTTGATATTTAATTTCAAAGCCTTGTGATCAGAGAATATGCTTGGTATTATTTCAATCTTCTTAAATTTGCTGAGATTCGTTTTATGTCCCAATTTATGGTCTATCCTTGAGAATATTCTATTTACACTAGGAAAAAGTTTATAGTCTGATGTCCTAGGGTGAAGTGCTCTATAAATGTCAATTATGTCCATTTCATCTAATGTGTCATTTCGGGTTGCTATTTCTTTATTTTCTGTTTGGATGACGTATCCATAGCTGTCAATGATGTATTTAGGTCCCCTAGTATAATTGTGTTTTCGTCAATTTCTTTCTTTAGTTTTGTTAGTAGTTACTTGGTATATTTCGGTGCTCCCTGATTTGGGGCAGACATATTGATGACTGTTATGTCTTCTTGTTGTATAATACCCTTTATCATTATGAAATGTCCATTATTTTCTCTTGTTACCTTTTTTAACCTGAAATCTGTTTCATCTGATATCAGTATGCCTACAGCTGAATTTCTCTGCATACCATTTGCTTGGAGTTTCATTTCCACCCTTTCACTTTGAGACTATGTTGTCCTTGTAGCTGAGATGTGTCTCTTGGAGGCAGCATATGGTTGGCTTTAGTTTTTTGGATGCTATCCGTTACTCTGTGCATTTTTATTGGTGAATTGAGTCCATTTACATTTAGGGTGATTATTGATATGTGAGGATTTCCTATCATTCTATCTTTGGTTTTCTGGTAAGACTGTGTCTCCATTGTTTCTTTGCCTTTTTGTTGCTGTCAATTATTTCAGTGTGGTGGTATTCTATGATTTTTCTCTCTGTTTCTTCTTTTATTATGTTATATAATTCAATTCTGTATTTTTTTTTTTAGTGGTTACCATTAAGTTGATATAAAAGAAAGTTTCATATTTAGAGTATTCCGTTTTCTTCAGCATGCTTACTTTTCTCCATTCCCATATTCCGGTTCAGGCCTTTACTCTCCCTGCTTTTATGTTTCGGTTGCCACAAATTATCCCTAATTATGCTGGTCGAATAGCCTCCTTCAGTATTTCTTGTAATGCCGGTCGTGTGCTATAAAATTCACTCAGCTTTTGTATGTCTGGAAATGTCTTTATTCCTTCCTCATATCTAAAGGATATCTTTGCTGGATATATTATTCGTGGCTCATAATTTTTCTCTTTCAATAGTTTGAATGTTTGATTCCACTCCCTCCTGGTTTATAGAGTTTCTGCTGAAAAATCTGATGATAATCTAATGAGCTTTACTTTGTAGGTTACCGTCTTCTTTTCCCTGGAGTCCTTGTGGATTCTTTCTTTGTCATAAATTCTTGACAGCTTCGATACAATGTGCCTTGGAGAAGGCCTATTGGGGTTGAGGTATTAGGTGTTCTATTTGCTTCTTGCATTCAAGGATCCAGCTCTTTCCACAAGTTTGGGAAGTTCTCATCGACTATTTGTTTGAATATACTCTCTGTTCCTTCTCTCTTTCTTCTCCAAAAAAATTATTCTTATATTGCTTTCTGATGGAGTCAGAAAGTTCGTGTAGAGTTCTTTCATTTCTTTTAAGTCTCAAGTCTCTTTCTTCTTCCATTCATGTTATTTCCAGGTTTCTGTCTTTGATGTCACTGGTTCCTTCCTCCATCTGGTCAACTCTACTACATAAACTAGCTATTTCATTCTTCATTTCTTTTATTGAGTTCTTAATCTCCAGAAATTCCATTTGGTTCTTTTTTAAAATTTCAATCCCTTTGGTAAAATGTTCATTTTGTTCTTTGATTGTGTTTCTGAGTTCATTAAACTACCTGTCTGTGTTTTCTTTCATCTTGTTGAGTTTTTTCATAACTTCAATCTTGAATTCTCTGTTATTTAAGTCATATATTTCCATGTCTTTAAGTTCATTTTCTGGAGACTTTTCATTTTCTTTCTGAGCTGTCTGTTATTCATGGTTGGTTATTCATGGAAATTAATGATTTATTATTTATCTTCCTAGACATCTATAGGAGAGGGTTCTGCAACACGTTGATAGAAAGAGGTCTTTCTTTTGTTTTCCCATAGTGGTTGGTAGAATGTTTTATTTTCTCTCCAACTGCAGCCTGTTATTTCTCTCACACTTTAGTATTATATTTTCTCTGCACTATTCCAGCTTCTCTCACAATGGTGGGAATTTCCTGGAAGGCGGGCTTCTCCTCTGTGAACAGTTCTCCTGGGTTATAGGGTGCCGCCTCCATGGGGTGATGCGGAGTTCTTCTGAAGTTCCAAAGGTCTTCTTGCACCAGATTCAGAGCCTATGTGTGTTCTGCAGATCTGTTTACTCCTGCAGGGATCTCCCCAGATAGGTGATGACAGGGGCGGGGGGGGGGGGGTTGTGAGAGATGGCCCAGAGCAATGGCGGCGACAGTGTGTGTGTGTGTGTGTGTGTGTGTGTGTGTGTGTGTGTGTGTGTGAACTCCTACCAGATGTTTAATCATGGCCATTTTTAAGTCTTTTTTTTTTTTTTATAGATGACTATTGTTTTTATAGACAACTATTGTTTTACTCTGATGCTTTGGAGGGAGAATGTTTCTATAAATATGTTTTATCTTCAAAGAGATGCATTAAAAAATATTAAAAACCTGACAAGTACTATAAAATGCTCATTCCTCCTAACTTTCAAAACATAACACTGAATTGGAAAAAGATTTCCAGAACTCTAAGGAAAAACTGGATTCATAAAACTGTTAACAAAAAGATGAAGATCAACCAGAATTAATTAAATGGGACTCTGAGCTGATGAGGATGATTATAATTTTTATGACTGTTTGTAAGAAATATTACTGGCTTATTTATTAAATGTTTTGGGGTGGCAATGGATAACATTATATAGGTTTCAAGTGTACATTTCTGTAATACATCATCTATATATTGCATTGTGTACTCACCACCCAGTGTGAAGTGTTCTCCTTCCATCACCATATATTTGACCCCCTTTTCCTTTTTGTACTATCCCCTCTCCCCTTACCCTCTGGTAAACTCTTGTCTGTGTCTATGAGTTTTTGTTTCTTTGTTTGTCTTGTTCATTTGTTGCTTTCTGTTTCATATCCCACACATGAGTGAAATCATATGGTTCTTAACTTTTCTGTCTGAGTTATTTCACTTAGCATGATAATCTCAAGATCCATCCACATTGCCTATTCTTATAGCTGAGTAATATTCCATTGTATATTATATACTACATCTTCTTTATCCAATCATCTATCAAAGAACATTTCAGTTGTTTCCATGTCTTGACCAATGTGAATAATACTGCAGTGAACGTGGGGTGGAGTTGGGTGGGCGGGGTACCTATATCTTGACAGATAAATGTTTTCAGATTTTTGGGTAGATACCCAGAAGAGGGATTGCTGAGTCATATGGGAGCTCTATTCTTAATTTTTTTTTTGGAGCCTCCATACTGCTTTACATAGCGGCTGTACCAATTTACCTTTCCACCAGCATTGTATGAGGGGTCTTTTTTTTCCCCACAACCTCTCCAATACTCGTTACTACTTCTCTTGTTGATAATAGTCATTCTAATATGTGTGAGGTGATATCTCATTGTGGTTTTGATTTGCATTTCCCTAATAGCTAGTGAAGTTGAGCATCTTTTCATATACCTGTTGGACATTTGTACATCTTCTTGGGAAAAGTATCAGTTCATGTCTTCTGCCCGTTTTTTGGTTTTTTTTTTGTAGCAAACACATTTTTTATTCATTTTAATTAGGTTTTCAGCTGCTTTTGTCTTTGGAAGCTTTTAAAAAGAAAACCGAATTAGGTCTACTTCGATGTCCACTGATTTCTTTTTATGAAATTTGTATGATGCTGGCAGGTCATATCGCAGCTCTGCAATAATATCTATCTTGATTTTCCATTCTGCAGCTTTCTTTTGAATATGCTCTCTAGTTGAGGATTTGTGTAGAGAATATACTGCTGTTCTTGCCATTTCCAAAGCAGTCTTCAGAAATGCCATATCTGTCCCTTTATTATTTTTGGTCCCAAAGGGAGGATTCATAATTACTGTATCAAAAGACTTGGATATTCTGTTAGATAATAAGCTCACATCACATTGAACCATGTCAACATTTGTTAACTCAAATTCTTCCACATTCCTATTAAATATTTCCAATGCATCTTCATCTATGTCAAATCCAACACATAACCCTGCTCCTAACATTACAGTTCCGATGCTAAGCACTCCACAACCACATCCTAGGTCTGCAACCACTTTATTTTCAATGTCATCATATGTATTATGAATTGTATAGAGCATACATGCTGCAATGTGCGGCCGGGTCGGATACTGTTCTAGAAGTAGCTTGGGCTTTTCAAATCCATCCACTTCTTGCAGGCGACTCTCTAGCTCCTTAAGCCTTAATTTCTTCATTTTTAAAAAAACTGTGGGTTCTCAGGATTTAACAGCACTGGATCGGCCCAGGCCGGTCCTACTCAACTCCTTGTGCCAGGGGCAGGCGGAGCCTTCGATCAGCCCTCAACCCGCCTGTCTCCAGGGCATCCCGCGTGGATCTCGGGCTCCTCCTAGACCCGCAGAACTTCTGCCCGTTTTTAATTGGATCATTTGTTTTTTTTATTGTTGAGTTGTATGACTTCCTTATATATTTTGGATATTAGCCCCTTATCAGAGGTATTGTTTGCAAATAAGTCCTCCCATTTGGTTGGTTGCCCTTTTGTTTAGTTGATGGTTTCTTTTGGTGTGCAGAAGCTGTTTAGTCACATCCATTTATTTTTACTTTTACTTCCTTTGCCTTTGGGGTCAAATTCACAAAAATCCTCACTGAGAACAAGGTCCATGTGTTTAGTAGCTATTTTTTCTTCTATGTATTTTATTATTTCAGGTCTTATATTTAGGTTGTTGATCCATTTTCAATTACTTTTTGTGTGTGGTGTCAAATAGCAGTCTAGTTTTATTCTTTTGCATGTGGTGTTCCAATTTTCCCAGCACCATTTATTGAAGAGGCTGTCTTTTCTTCATTGTATGTTTTGGCTTCTTTTAAAAAAAATAGTTGCCCATATACGTGTGGGTTTATTTCTGGCTTCTCAATTCTGTTTCATTGGCTGTGTATCTGTTTTCCTGTCAATACAATGCTTTTTTGATTATTGTCGCTTTGTAGTACAAGTTGAAGTCAGGGAGTCAAATTGAAGTCAAAGGTAGTCTACAATACCTTTGTTCTTTTTTCTCAGGATTGCTTTGGCGATTTGAGGTCTTTTGTGGTTCCATACACATTTGATGGGTTTTTGTTGTTGTTGTTGTTCTACTTCTTTGAAAAATGGCATTGAGATTTTTGATGGGGATTGCATTAAATCTATGTATTGCTTTGGGTAACATGGCCATTTTATCTATGTTGATCCTTGCAATCCATGAACGCAGAATATCTTTGCATTTCTTAGTGTCTTCTTCAACTTCTTTCAAAAATGTCTTGTATTTTTCAGTGTATAGGTCCTTCACATCCTTTGTTAAGTTTATTCTTAGGTGTTTTATTCTTTTTGTTGCAATTGCAAATGAAATTTGTTTTTATTTCTTCTTCTGAAATTTCATTATTATTATATAGGAACTCAATGGATTTTTGTACATTGATTTTGTATCCTGCAAATTTACTTTTTATTGCTTCTAATAATTTTTAATGGTGCCTTTAGGGTTTTCTATATGAAGAATCATGTCATCTTCAAAAAGTGATGATTGTACCTCTTCATTCCCAATTTGGATGCCATTTATTTGTTTCTCTTGCCTGATTGCTCTGGCTAGGACTTCCAATACTAAATTGAATAACAGTGGTAAGAATGGGCATCCTTGTCATGTTCTTGACCTTAGAGGAAAAGCTTTCAGTTTTTCATCATTAAGGATAATATCAACTGAGAATTTCTCATACATGGCCTTTATTATGTTGAGGTACTTTCTTTCTATCCCTATTTGTTGAGTGTTTTAATCATAAATAGATGTTATATCTTGTCAAATGCTTTTTTTGCATCTATTGATATAATTATATTACTTCATTTTTTATTTTGTGTATGTGATGTATCATGTTGATCAATTTGTGTATGTTGAACCACCCTTGTGCCTCTGGAATGAGCCCCACTTGATCATGATGTATAATCTTTTTAATGTATTGTTGTATCGTATTTGAAAGTATTTTGTTGAGAATTTTTGCATCTATATATATCAGATACATTGGTGTATGATATTCTTTTTTGTCTTCTCCTTTCCAGGTTTTGGTATCTGGGTAATGTTGGCCTCATAAAATGTGTTATGGAGTATTGTCTCTTCTTCAATTTTTTGGAAGAGTTTGAGAAGGATAGGTATTAAGTCTTCTTTGAATGCTTGGTAGAATTCACTAATGAAGCCATCTGGTTCTGGACTTTTACTTTTGGGGAGGTTTTTGATGACTGTTTAAATTTCATTACTGTTGATTAGTCTGTTTAAATTTTTTAGTTCTTCATGATTCAGTCTAGGAAGGTTATATGTTTCTAAGAACTTGTCCATTTCTTCTGGATTATTGAATTTGGTGGCATATAGCGTTTTATAGTATTCTTGTATAGTCCTTTGTATTTCTGTGGTGTCCATTGTAACTTTTCCTCTTTCACTTCTGATTTTGTTCATTTGAATGTTTTCTTTGTTTTCCTTAGTGTGTCTAGCCAGAGGTTTGTTAATTTTATTAATCTTTTCAAAGAACCAGCTCTTTGTTGCAATGATGTTTCTGTTGTCTTTTTATTCTCTATTTTATTTAATTCTGCTCTTTTATGATTTCCTTCCTTCTACTGACTTTGGGCTTCATTTGTTCTTCTTTTTCTAATTCTTTAAGGTGTAATGTTAGGGTGTTTATTTGAGATTTTTCTTGTTTCTTCAGGTGGGCCTGTAATGCTATAAACTTCCCTCTTATTTCTCCTTTTGCTCTATCCCAAAAGTTTTGATATGTCATATTGTCATTCTCATTTGTCTCTATGTATCTTTTGATCTCTTATTTCTTCTTTGACCCAGTTGTTATTTAATAGCATGTTGTTTAACCTCCACATATTTGTGTTTTTTTCGTGCTTTCTTTTTGTAGTTGATATCCAATTTCACAGCACTGTAGTCAGAGAATATGCTTGGTACAATTTCAATCTTCTTAAATTTGTCGAGGCTAGTTTGTGTCCCAACACATGCTCTATACTTGAGATTATTCCATGTGAACTAGAGAAGATTGTATACTCTAGTGTTGTGGCATGCAAAACTTTGTAAATATCGATTATGTCCATTTGTTCTAATGTGTCATTTAAGGCCACTATATCCTTACTGACTTTCTACTTGGAGGATATATCCATTTCTGCCAATGGAGTATTTAGGTCCCCTACTATAATTATAGTTTTGTCAGTTTCTCCCTTTAGTTCTAATAGTAGTTGCTTTATATGTTCGGTGCTCCCAGTTTGGGTGCATATATATTGATAAGTGTTATGTCTTCTTTATGTATTATTCTCTTTATCATTATAAAATGTCCATCTATGTCTCTTGTTACCTTTTGTATCTTGAAATCTATTTTGTCAGATATGAGTACGGCTATACCAACTTTTCTCTGGATGCCCTTTTCTTGGAGTATTATTTTTCACTTCTTAGCTTTGAGTCTGTTTGTCTTTGCAGCTGAGGTGTGTCTCCTAAAGGCAGCATATGGTTGGGTTTTGTTTTATGATCCAACCTGTTACTCTGTGACTTTTAATTGGTGAGTTCTGTCTATTTACATTTAGGGTTATTTTTTTATGTATGAGGATTTTCTAAAGCCATTTTATTTTTTGTTTCTGTAGCTCTGTGTCTTCATTGTTTCTTTTTTCTTATGTTTCTGTGTATTGTTTTAGTTTGGTGGTATTCCATGATTTTTTCCCTCCATTTTGTCTTTTTTATATTGCATGCTTCAGTTCTAGATTTTTGTTTTGTAGTTACCTTTAATTTATGCAAAAAAAAAATTTCATATGTACAATAGTACATTTTCTTGTGATGGCATCTTATCTCTTTTCTTTTGTGCAACTTTAGTCCTTTCCTCTCTCCTCTTTTATGTTTTTGTAGTGCCAGATTATCCCTTTTTTATGCTATGCATTTATTTTCAAATTGCAGTAGCTATTGTCTTCTTTTTGTAAAAATGCTTTTACCTCCTTTAACCTTTACATTACACTTAAGTGTTTAATACTCTATTCTGAAGAAGAGTTGCAATGTCCTGCTAGGTTTTTTGTTTCAGGAAGAAGAGCACCTTTCAGCACTCCTAATAATGCAGGTCTTGTGGTGGTAAATTCCCTCAACTTCTGTATATCTGAAAAAGCCTTCATATCTAAAGATAACTTTGTTGGATGTATTATTATTGGCTGGTGATTTCTCTCTCTCAATATTTTGAATATTTGATTCCACTCTCTCCCAGCTTGTAGAATTTATGCTGAATAATCTGACGATAATCTAATGGAGTTTTCTTTATAGGTTATCGTCTTCTTTTCCCTGGCTATTTTGAGAATTGTTCCTGTATCCAGAAGTCACTGACAGAGGCACTCTATCTGAGTTGACCCAGCATCCTCTACCATGCTGCACTGCAATTGGTGGTGGTGTAAGGGAGAAGTGGGTTCTTATGACTGCTGCTCTGTTTTCTCCAGTGTGTTTAGCCACAATGAGTATAGACCACTTAGGCTGGAAAGTTTTTTTCAGCTATTTCACAATCTGCTGACAGGATATTACTGCTAGGCAGGCCACAGTGGGATGGTGTAGGTGGGTTTCCTTTGTCTGGTGCTGGTGGCTCTTTATATATATATATATATATATATATATATATATATATATATATATATCCCTTTAAATTGCTGGAACTACCACCAAAACAATAGCCAACCAAGAGAAATCTTTACATTCACTTGCATGAGTTATATTAGACAACAGAATTGTTCTTGACAATATCCTAACTAAACAAGGCGGGGTTTGCTATGTTGGCAAAACCTCCCATTTTACTTAGATAAAACACCTTTGATAAAACAAAGATGGAGCTAGATAAAATATGGACACAAGCCAAATAATTAAATATAGTGCCAACTAACATCTCCTGGTTCTTTAATATCTTCAAATGATTGCCTCCTGGTTTAAGTATTTTCTTCAGATTGAACTTTACATTTTGCTTGTTATAAAAAATTTTGCTGGTATAAAACTTGGTGTTTTATAGCTTGATGTTATAAACATACCACTCTGATAATGATTGTTCAACATTTTGAGATGACCACGAAGGCCTATGAGACTTAATGAGAAACCTCAAGAAACTAGAGAAGACATTTTTCATTTAAAGAAACATTACAATGAAGCCTTCCTTTGTTTTGGCACTGTTATTGTTCAAATGTAGCCTAAGTCGCCTAAGGATAAAGAAAACCACTTTCCCTCCTACTTGGGATCTGACTTACCAGTAATGAGCCGTCCTGGTAAGGAGGGACCTACAATGACATGACATACCAAAAATGAGCTATCCTGACAACGGAGGACCAAATATGCTTTAAATAACTGATCAGTGCTGCTTTCTGATGATTGATCAGCAATGCTTTCAAGGAAAGATCTTGATGTAAAAGGGGAAAAGTTAAAAAAATAATAATAATATAAATGGAGCCACTTTAATATGGAATCAGAACTGCCATCTCAAAGAAACTACCTTGTACTGCTTATGCCTCAAACTGTTGGAATATTAAAACTGGGCAAAATAGAGTAGTTTCCAGTCAAGATGGCAGAGTAGGTAAACCTCCTCCCATGACTATATCAAAATTACAACTAAACTATAGAACAATCATTGTTGAGAACAGCCTGAAGTCTAGCTGAACAGAAGTCCTATGTCTCATGATATATAGAAGAAGCCACCTCGAGACTTGTTAGAGGGATAGAGACAAAGAATGGGCTAGACCTACACCCATGTGTTGCAGTTAAAACTCAAGATATCTAGGCTGCAGAAGTACCCTCTGAGAAGCAAAGGGTCCCAGCCCCACACCAGGCTCCTCAGCCCAGGGTTCCAGTGCCAGGAAGAGAAATCTCCATAATTTTTTGCTGTGAAAACCAGTGGGGATTGTGGATAAGTGAGATGGAGGGCTGCTGAAGGCCCAGGCTTCCCCTTAAAATGCCTGTACATGAGCTTAGTCAATGATGGACTCACTCACTCTGAGCTCCAGCACTGGGGCAGCAGCTCGAAAAGTGCAAGGGAGATACCAGGAGAAACTGAATTGTCTGGCTGCAGGGTGAAGGCTGGAGGGACAGCTTTCTCCCAGAAAGAAGTACTGGCAGAAGCCATTGTTTCTTTTTTGAGCCTTCCACCACCCAGTCTATATCTGAGTCTGGCTGGTCACCATATCTGAGTCTCCATCAACTTAGCTAACACCATTTGCTGCACCCTGGTGACTCCCTGAGACCCCACCCCACCCAACTTGTGGGCTCACCCAAGCCGTGTCCACTGGCTCTTCCATACAAATGGTCTGCAGAGTTTCCTAAAATCTCTCAAAGGTTCACAAACCACAAACAAGCAACATCTGGCAGCCCCAAGCTCAGCACCAGCAGCAGCTGGCATCCGTTTTCAGCTTAGCCTCTCCCAGGGGCCTCCAAGCTCAGCACAAGTGGCAATCATCTACAGATCACTTTGTAACTCATACCAAGTGGTCATGGGCAGTGGCTGATCTTGGCCTGTACCAGAGCCCCTCTTAAGGGGTCCCAAAACAAACATACCCAGTAGTCAGCTTCACCATACCAAAGCACCACCCAACCACCTCTACAAATGACACACCCAAAGGGAAGACTCAGCAAGCACCAGAGCCCCTCTAAAGTGATTCCTGCTTCTACTCCTGCACAACAGTTCCTCCGCTATACTCACAGCCAGTCCTCATAACCAATCAGCCTGAGGGTCAATCCCTGCCATAACATGACAACAGCAATCAAGGCTCAACTATAACAGGAAAGCATACAGCACTCAACCTGGAGAACCCAGCTCAGGTGACCAGAGAGACTGCATCACTGAGCCCCATGGGACACCTACTAAAGAAGTCCCCTCTACCAAGACCAGGAGACATAGCAGCTCTACCTAGTACATAGAAACAAACATGGAGAGGTAGCCAAAATGGAGGAGACAAAGAAACATGTCCCAAATGAAAGAGCATAACAAAGCTTCAGAAAAAGAACTAAACAAAATGGAGACACATAATCTACCAGATGCAAAGTTCAAAACACTGGGTTTAAGGATGTTCAACGGTCTTAGTCAAAATGTCAACAAAGAGATAGGAAACATAAAAAATAGGCATTCAGAAGAATACAAAAATTGAAATGAAGAATACAAAGGGAATCAAGAGTAGATTAGATGAAACAGAGGATCGAATCAGTGATTTGGAAGACAAGGTAGTAGAAAATAATCAAAACTGCAAAAAGAAAAAATATTTTAAAAATGAGGACAGTTAAAGTGGCCTCTGGGACAACATCAAGTGTACTAACATTCACATCATAGGGGTACCAGAAGAGAAGAGAGAGAGCAAGGAATTGAAAACCTATTTAAACAAATAAATACAAAAATTTTCCCTAACCTGGTGAAAGAAATAGACATACGAGACCAAAAAGCACAGAGTCCCGGTCAAGATGAACTCAAAGAGGCCCACACCAAGACACATCATAATTAAAATTCCAAAAGTTAAACATAAAGAGAGAATCTTAAAAATAGAAAAGAAAAAAAAAGCAGTTAGTTACCTACAAGGGAACTGCCATAAGACTATAAGCTGATTTCTCAACAGAAATTTTGCAGGTCAGTAGGGATTGGCATGAAATCTTCAAAGTGATGAAACTACAACCAAAATTACTCTACCCTGCAAAGTTGTCATTTAATCAAACAACAAATAAAGAGCTGCCAGACAAGAAAAAGCTGAAGGAGTTCATCACCACCAAACCAGTATTACAAGAAACGTTTAAGGGCCTTCTTTAAGAAGAAAGAGAAGATAAAAAATATGAATAATAAGACATCAGTAACTGCATATCTTTCAACAAGTGCCGCATTTTGCTGTGGATAATGCCCACTTTTTTACCCAAATTTTTGAGGGAAAAATAAGGATGCACATTATACATGAGTAGTACTAATTCTGCATCTGTATAAATGTTTTTAATTCTTTTATTTATGCTTATGAGTTAAAAGTGTAACTCTAGAAATCAATAATGATATCCATATGTAAAATAATACCCTGGAATACAATAATTGCTTTTGTTTAACTTACGACGAACTTGCAACGACAAAGAGTTCTTGGTCTTCTATGATGCGTAAATATCATAAATTTGTTACTGGTACATAAAATTTCTTGTACCATAATATGTCAGAAAATAAATGCTAAAATTCCTTTATAACACAATAAAAGTATCTACATGTAAACAAATAAAAATTTGAATTAAAAAATTTAAATGAAAGTTTTTTTCCCTGAAAGTTTGGGCCAAAAACGTGGGTGTACATTATACACGGGAGGTCATTATAGAGAGAAAAATACAGTTCTTGAAATGTAAATGGATTAAATGCTCCAATCAAAAGACTGAATGAATCAGAAAACAAGATCCTTACATATACAGTCTATAAGAGACTCACTTCAGAGGGTATATCTTTATACACACAATATGAAAGTAAAGGAATGGAAAAAGGTATTTCATGAAAAATGAAACAAAAAAAGCTGAGGTAGCAATACTTATACCAGACAAAAAAGACTTTAAAACAAAGACTATAAACAAGAGACAAAGAAGGACCCAGTAAACCCACTTCTAGGTATTTATCTGAAGACACCCAAAACATTACTTCAAAGGGATGTGTGCATCCATATGTTCATTGAAGCATTATTTACAGTAGCCATGATATGGAGGGAACCTAGGTGACCATCAGTGGATGAATGGATAAAGAAACAGTGGTACATATACACAATGAAATATTACTCAGCAATAGAAAGAATGAAATCTTGCCATCAGCAACAACATGGATGACCCTAGAGAGTATTATGCTGAGTGAAATGAGACAGAGAAAGACAAATACATATGTTTTCACTTATATATGGAATCTAAAAAACAAAATAAACCAACAAAACAGAAACAATCTCATAGACACAGTGAACATTTTGATGGTTGACTGATGGAGAGGATTTGGGGGAGGGTGAAAAAGAGAAAGATTAAGAAGTACAAATTGGTAGTTATAAAGTGGTCATTGGGATGTAAATTATAGCATAGGAAATATAGTTGATAATTTAATAACTACATATAGTGTCAGATAATGTAATATTGTATGTCAACTGTATTGTATGTCAACGTGGGTGTACATTATACATAGGAGCTCATTATAGAGAGCAAAATACAGTTCTTGAAATGTAAATGGATTAAATGCTCCAATCAAAAGACATAGGGTGGCTGAATGAATCAGAAAACAAGATCCTTACATATGCAGTCTATAAGAGACTCACTTCAGAGGGTATATATTTATACACACAAAAAATTATTAAAAAAATTATTAAAATAATGAGCTGAAGGCAAAAAAAAAAAACCTAGGCAAAATAATCTTTGGACTGGGCATAAAGCAACACTGCGTTTCAAAGAATTGTTTAAAAAGATAACAAGAAGGTAGATGTTATGACTACCAGACTGGTGACTAAAAAACCGAAAATTAAAAACAATCGTTAGAATTAGTATCTCTATGTCAGTTTATCTGCACCAATACAAATACCTTCCTTCTATTGATGTAATTGTTCCCTTTCCCTTTCTCATGTATACCTATTGCTATTGTCCCCTAATCTGAACACTATTTGGGCTTCTACCTGAAGCAGTTCTTCCAGAATAGCTATTCTTTATTTTTTTTTAATCTCAAATAAATGATTGATCGTTGCCTCTCACCTTGGCCTTTTATTTTAAGTTAACTGTTCATTCTTTTCAAAATAAAATAAAGTTTCCTTGACTGCTGTCCAACTTTGGTCCTTTTCCTTGGTTCTCCAAGGGTAATTCCTCTAGCCACCATGCAGACCTTTTAATATTTCAATATACAGTTCTAAGTACCCTGTTACCTTATGTTAATGATTACTTGTGTACATTAATCTATAAATGTAAATTTGCAACATTATTTCATTATGTTTATTGGGTACTTTTAAAGACATATAATATTGAGTCAGATTCAGTTAAGTTCATGTTTCTAGATATTAACATCACTTAAAAATACATTATTTCAACATTTCATGTTAACTCTGCTTTAGGGAGAAAACAAACAGGAATGGAGTTTTTCATCATTTTTTGAGCATTCAAGGTTGTAATTTGTTTGTTTTTTTCATTTCCTTAAGGCTTACTTTTGGATGTCCTTTCACTATTTTAGAAATAGTTTTTTTCCATGGCCAATTTATTGAGGATAAGTATATAACTTGCTATCTCTGATTATATTAAATAGCCGCTATTCGTGTCTAACAAACTGTGATCCACAAGATTCAAAATTAAATGTTAAATTAAAAAATTTTCTATAAACAATTCCAATTTCAGCCTTATTGCAATGTTCTATTGTTAGAAGTCTTTTAATGGTGAAATGCTCCTTGTTTCCAGAAGGTGGCATGGGTATAAGGAAGTAAGACAATGTTATCTCAAAGAATAGTTTTAACCTATGTTGGCAATAGCTTCCTGAATGAGCTGTTACTAACTCTAGTTCATTCTCTCAGACATTTGGGGGAAGTGGTAGGATCTTACACAGAACTTGCAAACTACACTTTGATCACTATTATGATTTTGGTATACATGTTTTCAGATTCTTACTCTATTCATAAAAGTACAGACTTTTAAACAAGAAATAGTATCATACTCTATATTTTCACTTTTTCCAATTAACATAGCATTATAATATTTACATTTGACTTATTTTGTCAAGAATATTGAACCACAATTTTACCCTTTTTACTTTATCAGTATGAGTATTGTAACTCCTAAGAAATGTCTAAGGTGATGATTGGTTTGAGAGATGAAAAAAATAAATCCAATAGTAGAATCATAAACATAGATCAAAAAACAAGAATAAAAATATGAAAGTTAAAGTACAGCTAGATAACTTATTGAAGTTCAAAAAAAATTTTATATGTCAGTGGTAAATACAATGGGATGAGATATCCTGAATTTTGCAATTCCAAGTTATAAACTGTTTCTAAGAGGACTTGGATGAATTCATGAATAATTTACAGATAAACACTGGGTTGTAAAAGAGGTTTAAGGGATAGTGCCAGCAGGATATAAACAGAGCAGATCATGAGTCTGACACTGGTGATAGCTCCAATATTTTTAAAACTCCTTTAGAGTTAAGCACAACTCTTTTCGTTCCTTGCACCAACCCTTCAGCACATTCACGTTACAGTTGTTAGAAGAGCATGGCATTGGCAATAACATAGCATAGTAATGGGTATTTCAGGTAGAATTTAGTCTAATTCCAATTGTGCACAAGCTCTGAAGAAATATAGCTCTAAAGAAAATCTAAAATGGTTACCGGTCACTCCAGTGAGTTTTTTAACTTAGCAACATTTTTGTGAAGTGTGTAGCTAAGGGCTTAGCAACATATTTCAAGATGCTAGTCCCATCCCATTAAGTGAAATGCAGATCACATAGGCCTGCTAACCAGAGAGCATTTTGAGCTTCCTTCATTGTTTAATGTCATATATCTAAAAGACATCTACAGAAGGTGCTGTTTTGATGCCCTGCCCAAATACCCTTTCAGATAATTCTTTGTTGTAGGGTGTTGTCCTATGCATTG
The DNA here is from genome assembly GCF_004115265.2 of Rhinolophus ferrumequinum. NCBI lineage: Eukaryota > Metazoa > Chordata > Mammalia > Chiroptera > Rhinolophidae > Rhinolophus > Rhinolophus ferrumequinum. The sequence goes on from NC_046300.1 coordinate 66,573,974, forward strand.
TAAGATGTTTAGTAGCACCCCTGACCTCTAACTTTTCAATGTCAGTACCAGCCCTGCTATTCCTACAACCACAAATATCTCAGACTTCACCAAATGTCTAAGGGCAAAGATGCCCACAGTTGAGAATGACTGCTCTAAATTGATAGGAGGCTCCAGGAAATAATTACCATTACTACGCCCAGGCCCACAACCACAAGAACTTCTATGATATAAAGAAGACCATCTCAGAAGGGCAGGTGACTTCAGTGTGGCTTGTGCTCCAGAGTTCCTTACGGGATCAGGACAAAGCTAGATTTTCCCAAGCCCATATCCTGTTCAGCTATTTCTCTTTCCTTATCCTCTTCGCTTTCCTCCTTACAGGTTTCTCCCAAGAGTGTCTCCTCAATAAATCAGATGCATCCAAATCCTTGTCTCAAGTTCTGCTTCTTGGGAACAGAAGTGTAGATCTAGGACACCTGACCTATGACACATCTTGAGGAACCCCTTAACATCCTTTGCATTCCTGCAAAACTAATAGAGAAAATAGTTACAATATCTACAGCGAATACATAAGTCAAGTTTCTGTTACTTTTTTAAAAGTTCTCCTAACCTAGTTATTCTTAATATAAATAATCTTTTCCTTGATTCAGAGTGAACATGCTTTTTGTCCTTTATGCAGAAGTGATTTAAATGTACCTCTTTTGTAATTAAAAAAAAATGGTAGGATTAAAAATTGGTACAATTACCTTAGAAAATTGTTTGCAAGTATCTAATAAAGCTAAACATGTGTGTGCTCTAATACCCTGTAATTCCTTTCTTTGATCTATAACAGAAATGAGTGGTAATTGTCCATCAAGAGACATGTACAAAAATGTTCATAGATACATTATTCATAAAATCCAAAGCTATATAAAACACAAGTGCTTATTAAGAGTAAAAGGAAAAACTGTGGTCATATTCACTCAATATCACTACACAGTAATAAGAAAGAATGAACTACACTATACATAACGCATGTCAATCACATATGCATGTTAAGTCAAAAAAGCCAGTTCCAAAGAGCCCATACTAGATGTATCCAATTATATGAAGTTCAAAACAGGCAAAACTAATATATAGTCATAGATGTGAGAATAGTGGTTACCTTATAGGCGTGGTTATTAGCTGAGAGGAGGCATGAAAAAGCCTTCTGGGTGCTGTGTTCCTCACAGAGAATTGCCCTGCAAAGAAGTGCCACACCCTTCCAGAAGGCTAATATGGCATGCAAAGGCCTGATTTCCTGCCGCAATATGGCACAACTCTGAAAACCATCCCAGTTTTAGAACAACCTGTAGAACTGGTGGAGACCTTGGTTGCAGTCGCATTGTGGGCCCTCTGTCCAATCCCACCTTCCTCTTCTTACAGGTGTATCTCCAGAGAGCATCCCTATAAAAACATCTGCGCTCAACTCTCTCTCTTAAGAGTCTTTTTTCAGGAGCCCTAATCTAAGATGCTAGTATCTGTGATAAGGCTTACTGTTCCAAATGGACTGGAATGCCCACCTTTCTCTCAATATCAAAAATCTCAAAATTAAATTGACAGCCTTTTTCTGCAGTATCATTTCCTGGCATCTCTTTACTGAGGGGTCTTTAAGCCATGATTTTGACTGTGTTTTTAAAACCTATTGCCAGGGCTCTCTATCTTCCTGAATGCCTTTGATTATTGTTGCCACCCAAAAGAAAATCAATCCTGTGGGGGAAAAGAAACAACAACAAAAAACCTCAACCAAGCTATAAGCTCTAAGTAAGAGAAAAATAAGTAACCCACCCCAACACACACACAATTTGCAACTATTTCTGTTGATTGTATGTATTGTAAACTCATTACAAGCACTTCTCTATAAAGTTAAAATAGCATAACTGGATTGTTTTATCTTGTTTTCCCAGAAGAATTTATATTACTTTTTTCCTAAGTAAGGATAAATCCTTTCAACAAGAGTCCCTAGTGTTTAAAATGCAGGTAGAAATTATGTTACTGTCAATTGCACATAATCAAAACTTAGCCTTGGATCTTTCTTCTAATCTCCTTTTGCATCGCTCCATTCTGCACTCTGTTTTTTGCATATTCTCTGTTAAGTATTCATTCATCCCTCTAGTTATTTACACTTATTTTCCTATGTTGACATTTTCTTTGTTTCATATCAATTATTTTTCTTTATAGGTTTTGTTTCTTTACACTTGTTTCTCTTGGTCATTTCAATATTTAACAGCGTTTGTATATGATTTTTTAAAAATTGTAATTCATATCCAATTAGTTGTATTCTCTCTTTAGGTAAGATATGAAAAAAAAGAAAATTTAAACTTATGTCTTCATGACATCAGAAGTCTCCAACCAATGGGACAGAGCCTGAATGGGCATTGTACAGTCAGTTGCCTCCATTGTCATAGTTTGTAGATTTTTCTTTTTCATACTGAAAAATAATGCTTGGGTTCTTCCCTTTTCCTCTGGGCAACACTGCCCCCAAATTGTCATAAATTTATTGTATAAGTTTAATCAATAATAACAGCTGTTATCTATTGCTTTCTTATTGTATACTAGCTATTTTTCCAAGTGATTTACAAAAAAAAATCATTATTTCATGCCCAAATCAGCTCTATGAGGAAAAAGCTATTATATCACCATCACCACCACCACTACTATTTTATAGATGAGGAAACTTGGACATAGATTGAGTGTTTGCCCAATGACTTGTAAGTGACACAATCAGATGGGGACTCCTGAGCTTATTCTACCTCTAGCCCGCTTTCCTTGATGCTCTGGGGAAAGAGAAAAAAGAGAGAGGAGAGATAATAAAAGATGAAAGAAATTATTCCTAACTTCAAATGATTCAGACTTTAGTTGTAAAAATAAAACACAGAAAGATTAGCAGTGTGGTAGCCAGTTTTCAAAAATGTCTCCTCCCACAATGATCCATCCTCCCAATAATCACACCCTTGTGTGGTCCCTTCCCACAGTCAATCTGGGTTGTCCCTGAGGAACCAATAGAATCCTGCAGAGGTGACACTGCATAACTTCTGAAGGCCAGGTCAGAAAGGGCCTCGCCACTTTCACCTTGGACTATTGCAAGGTGTGCTCTGAGGGAAGCCAAACACTGTGCAGTAAGTCCACTTTAGTCATGTGGGGAGGCTGTGTGACCAGCCCAAGCTGCCTCAGCCATCTCTGCTGAGGCATCATTCATGTACATGAAGAAGCCATCTTGGACATTCAAGCCTCAGCAGATGCCAACTGAAGAGCAGAGGAATCTAGCTGGAAGCCAGAATCAAGGCTCCAGGCTTATGGTCCCATCTTAGCCCCTCCAGTCCTGTGAGCCATCCCAGCTGAGGCCCCAGTTATGTCAGAGAAAAGACAAGCCATCCTCATTGTGCCTACCCTGATTCCTGACTCATACAATTGTGAGCATAATAAAATGGTTAAATCAGTAGGTTTTGGGGTGGTTTGCAATGTAGCAATTAATAAATGGAATGGCAGTGAAAGACAGCAAAGAATATACAAGTTAAGTCAGAGAGACCCAGAGATAAAGAAATGCTTAGGTGCAGGAACAATCAGAAAAATCTCATTTCTGATAAGAAAGTCTGGGGTCTGAGCAAAGGCTCCTGGGAAAAGTGCCGATACATGGGGTGAAACCAGGTCACCTTATCTGATGTGAAGGACACAAGAACTGAAGCAACAAGCAGCAAGACTGGAAAAGAGTATAGGGCAAATTGGTGAGGGTGATGAATACCAAGGAAAATAATTCTACACCTGAACAGGACTATGAAACCATCTAGTACAACCCAGTTTTTTGTGTTTTTTTTTTTCTTTTACAGCTAATGAAACCGAAACCTAGAAAAATGATTTGGGGATGGTCACGTAGCGGGTTGGTGGCAGAAGTTAATACCCCAAAGCTGCGGCGTGGTTTCTTTCCTCAAGGAAACCACATTTGGTTATGGAAAAAGGATCATTATTCTGTGTCTAAATCTATATAAGCTTTCTTCCCTGGCATAAAAAATACCATAATATATCTATCCTAAATATCTTGACAGACACTGTAGTGCTTAAACCAGATTCTTTAATTTGTAGTTGTAAAGTATCTAATCATTCTTTCCTCATTTTCTCCCTTCATATTAAAAACAAAAACGAAACGTCTAAACCTTTTCGTCTCTGAAATTTCACCAAATTCTCCATTAAGTTTTTAAAACAACTTTATTAAGGTGTAATTTACATTTCATAAAATTGACTCTGTTTTAAGTGTACTATTTGGTGATTTTTAGTAGTGAGTTGTTTATGAATCATCACCATAATCCAGGTCCAGAATATCGCCATTGCCCTAGTAAAATCTCTCTGCACATTTATAGTTAATTCTTGTTCCCACCCTCACCTGCAGGCAAATAATAATTTATATTTTGTCTCTATGATTTGCCTTTTGGGTTGCATCACATAGATGCAACCGTGCAATAAGTGGTCTTTAGTGTCTGGCTTCTTCCCCATCACATAAAGTTTTTGAGGTTCATCCATGCTGTAACATCAATGGTTCATTCCCTTTTATTACTTCAAAAGCTCTCCGCATACCCACACAGACACTGCGCCCCGTGACCGAGGCGAACTATTAAGAGGAGAAGCCCGTCTCCCAGGGAATCCCCCCATTGTGTGAGAAGCTTGAATAGTGCAGAGAAAACATAACACTATAGTGTGAGAGAGGAAAAACAGGCTGCAGTTGGAGAGAAAATAAAATATTTTACCAACAAGTACTGGAAAACAAAAGAAAGACCTCTTCCTATCAACCTGTTGCAGAAGCCACTCCTGTAGAGGTCTAGGAAGAGAAATAATACATCAGTAATTGCCATGAATAACCAAGGCAACAAGACAGCTCAGAAAGAAAGTGAAAAGTCTCCATAAAAGGAACTTAAAGATATGGAAACATGTGATTTAAATGACAGAGAATTCAAGATTGCAGTTCTGAAAAACCTCAACGAGATGCAAGAAAACACAGAAAGGCAGTATAATGAACTCAGAAACACAATCAAAGAACAACATGAGCATTTTACAAAAGAGATTGAAATTTTAAAAAGAACCAAATAGAATTTCTGGAGATTAAGAACTCAATAGAAGAAAATAAGAATGAAATAACCAGCTTAGGTGGTAGAGTTGAGCAGATGGAGGAAAGAATCAGTGTCATCGAAGATAGAAACCTGGAAATGACAGGGATGGAAGAAGAAAGAGACTTGAGATTTAAAAGAAATGAAAGAACTCTACAAGAACTTTCTGACTCCATCAGAAAGAGCAATATACAAATAATGGGCATACCAGTAGGAGAAGAAAGAGAGAACGAAAAGGAGAATATATTCAAACAAATTGTTGACGAAAACTTCCCAAACTTTTGAACAGACATGGATCCTCGAATCCAAGAAGCAAATAGAACACCTAATTACCTCAATCCCAAAAGGCCTTCTCCGAGGCACATTGTATTGAAGATGTCTAAAATCAACGACAAAGAAAGAATCCTCAAGGCAGCCAGGGAAAAGAAGACGGTAACCTACAAAGGAAAGCCCATGAGATTATCATCAGATTTTTCAGCAGAAACTCTACAAGCCAGGAAGGAGAGGAACCAAATATTCAAACTGTTGAAAGAGACAAATTATGAGCCAAGAATAATATATCCAGCAAAGATATCCTTTAGATATGAAGGAGGAATAAAGACCTTTCCAGACATACAGAAGCTGAGGGAATTGTCTAATACACGACCTGCACTACAAGAAATACTAAAGGAGGCTATTCGACCACCATCAACAGGGACAATTTGGGGCAACCAAAACATAAAAAGGGGGAGAGTAAAGGCCTGACCCGGAATATGGCAATGGAGAAGGTAAGCGTGCTGAAGAAAATGGAATACTCTAAATATCAAACTTTCTTTTACATAAACTTAAGGGTAACCACTCAAAAAAAAATCCAGAACTGAAATATATACTGCAATAAAAGAAGAAACAGAGGGAACATCATAGAATACCACCTCACAGAAATAATAGACAACAACAAAAAGGCAAAGAAACAATGGAGACACAGCCTAACCAGAAAACTAAAGATAAAATGACAGGAAATCCTCACATATCAATAATCACCCTAAATGTAAATGGACTGAACTCACCAATAAAAAGGCACAGAGTAGCAGATTGAATCAAAAAAACTAAACCCAACCATATGCTGTCTCCAAGAGACACATCTCAGCTACAAGGACAAGCATAGACTCAAAGTGAAAGGGTGGAAATTGACACTCCAAGCAAATGGTACCCAGAGAAAATCAGGTGTAGCCATAATGGTATCAGATGAAACAGACTTCACGGTGAAAAAGATAACAAGAGTCAAAGATGGACATTTCACAATGGTAAAGGGGACTATACAACAAGAAGACATAACAGTCATCAATATTTATGTCCCCAATCAGGGAGCACCGAAATATACCCAGCAACTACTAACAGAACGAAAGGGAGAAATTGACCAAAACACAATTATACTAGGGGACCTAAATACAGCATTGACAGCTATGCATAGATCATCCAAACAAAAAACAAATAACGAAATAGCAGCCCTAAATGACACATTAGATGAAATGGACATAATTGACATATATAGAGCACTTCATTCTAAAACATCAGACTATACATTCTTTTCTAGTGTACATGAAACATTCTCAAGGATAGACCATATATTGGGACATAAAATCAGCCTCAGCAAATTTAAGAAGATGGAAATCATACCAAGCATATTCTCTGATTACAAGGCTTTGAAATTGGATATCAACTGCAAAAGAAAGCAGGGAAAAACACAAATACATGGAGATTATACAACATACTTTTACAGAACGACTGGGTCAAAGAAGAAATTAGAGGAGAGATCAAAAGATACGTAGAAAGAAATGACAATGAAAATACATCCTACCAAAATTTTGGGAATGCAGCAAAAGCAGTTTTGAGAGGGAAATTAATATCATTACAGGCCTATCTCAAAAAACAAGAAAAATCCCAAATAAATAACCTCACGTTACACCTTAAAGAACTAGAAAAAGAAGAACAAGGGAAACCCAAGGTCAGCAGAAGAAAGGAAATAACAAAAATCAGAACAGAACTAAATGAAATAGAGAACAAAAAGACAATAGAAAAAATTAATGTGACAAAGGGCTGGTTCTTTGAAAAGATTAACAAAATTGACATACCCGTGGCTAGACTCACTAAGATAAAAAGAGAGAAGACACGAATTAACAAAATCAGAAATGAAAAAGGGGAAGTTATCACGGACACCACAGAAATACAAAGGATCATCCAAGAGTACTATGAAGGACTATATGCCACAAAATTCAATAACCTAGAAGAAATGGACAAGTTCTTAGAAACATATAACATTCCAAGGCTGAACTATGAAGAACTGGAAATTCTAAACAGACTGATCACCAGTAATGAAATTGAATCAGTCATCCAAAACCTTCCCAAAAGCAAAAGTCTGGGACCAGATTGCTTCACTAGTGAATTCTACCAAACCTTCAAAGAGGATCTAATACCAATCCTGCACAAACTCTTCCGAAAAATTGAAGAAGAGACAGTACTCCCTAACTCATTTTATGAGGCCAACATTACCCTGATACCAAAACCTGGTAAGGACAACACAAGAAAAGAAAACTACAGACCAATATCTCTGATGAATACAGATGCAAAAATCCTAAACAAAATTCTAGCAAATCGAATACAACAATGCATTAAAAAGATCATTCATCATGACCAAGTGGGGTTCATCCCCGGGGCACAAGGATGGTTCAACATCCGCAAATCCATCAATGTGATACATCACATAAACAAAATAAAGGACAAGAATCATATGATTATATCAATTGATGCAGAAAAAACATTTGACAAGATACAACATCCATTTATGATTAAAACACTTAATAAAATAGGTATAGAAGGAAAATGCCTTAACATAATAAAGGCCATATATGACAAGCCCTCAGCTAATCTCATAATTAATGGTGAAAAACTGAAGCCCTTTGCTCTACATTCAGGAACACGACAGGGCTGTCCCCTATCTCCTCTGCTTTTCAACATAGTGTTGGAAGTCCTCGCCAGAACAATCAGGCAAGAGAAAGAAATAAAAGGCATCCACATTGGGAATGAAGAAGTTAAATTATCACTCTTTGCAGATGACACGATGCTATATATAGAAAACCCTAAAGACTCCGCCAAAAAGCTATTAGAAAAAATCAACGAATACAGTAAAGTTGCTGGCTACAAAATCAATGTACAAAAGTCCATTGCATTCCTATATACAAACAGTGAAATCTCAGAAAAAGAAATACAAAAAACAATTCTTTTTGCAATTGCAGCAAAAAGAATAAAATACCTAGGAATAAACATAATCAAGGATGTGAAGGACCTATATGCTGAAAACTATAAGACATTTTTGAAAGAAATTGAAGAAGACAAAAAGAAATGGAAAGACATTCCATGCTCATGGATTGGAAGAATCAATATAGTTAAAATGGCCATATTACCCAAAGCAATATACAGATTTAATGCAATCCCCATCAAAATCCCAATGGCATTTTTTAAAGAAATAGAACAAAAAAATCATCAGATTTGTTTGGAACCACAAAAGACCCCGAATAGCCAAAGCAATCTTAAGAACAAAGAACAATACGGGAGGTATCACACTCCCTGTACTACAGGGCTACAATAATCAAAACAGCATGGTATTGGCAGAAAAACAGACACATAGACAAATGGAATAGAATTGAGAAGCCAGAAATAAAACCACATAAATATGGACAGATAATTTTTGACAAAGAAGTTAAAAACATACAATGGAAGAAAGACAGCCTCTTCAATAAATGGTGCTGGGAGAACTGGATAGCTACATGCAAAAGAATGAAAATGGACTGCTGTCTGTCACCATGTACCAAAATTAATTCAAAGTCAATCAAAGACTTAAGCATAAGACCTGACACAATAAACTGTATAGAAGAAAACATAGGTACTAAACTTATGGACCTTGGGTTCAAAGAGCATTTTATGAATTTGACTCCAAAGGCAATGGAAGTAAAAAGATAAAATAAACCAATGGGACTATATGAAATTTAAAAGCTTCTGCACAGCAAAATAAACCATCGACAAAATATAGAGGCAACCAACTGAATAGGAGAAGATTTTTGCAAACAGTGCCTCCGATAAGGGGCTAATATCCAAATATACAAGGAACTCATGAAACTCAACAACAAAAAAACAAACAACCCAATTGAAAAATGGGCAGAGGACCTGAAGGGACATCCAAAGAGGTCATACAAATGGCAAATAGACATATGAGAAAACACTCAACATCACTAATCATCAGAGAAATGCAAATAAAAACCACAATGAGATATCACCTCACCCCAGTCAGAATGGCTATCATCAACAAGACAAATAGTAACAAGTGTTGGAGAGGCTGTGGAGAAAAAGGAACCCTCATACACTGTTGGTGGGAATGCAGACTGGTGCAGCTGTTATGGAAGGCAATGTGGAGGTTCCTCAAAAAATTACGAATAGAATTACCATATGACCCAGCAATCCCTCTCCTGGGTATCTACCCAAAAAATCTGAAAACATTTATCCATAAAGATATATGTGCTCCGATGTTCATTGCAGCTTTCTTTATGGTCGTCAAGACATGGAAACAACCAAAATATCCCTCGATAGATGAATGGATAAAGAAGTTGTGTTATATATACACAATGGAATACTATTCGGCAGTAAGAAAAGATGATATAGGAACATTTGTGACAACATGGATGGATCTTGAGAGTATGATGCTAAGCAAAATAAGTCAGACAGAAAAAGCATAGAACCATAGATTTCACTGATATGTGGTATATAAACCAAAAACAACAAAAGAACAAGACAAACAAATGAGATACAAGAACTCATAGACACAGACAATAGTTTAGTGGTTACCAGAAGGTAAGGGGGGTGGGAAGGTTGGGAGATGAGGGTAAAGGGGATCAAATATATGGTGATGGAAGGAGAACTGACTCTTGGTAGTGAACACACAATGGGATTTATAGATGATGTAATACAGAATTGTACACCTGAAATGTATGTAATTTTACTAACAATTGTCACCCTAATAAATTTAAATAAAAAATAAAAATAAAAAGATTATACATCACAACCAAGTGGGTTTCATCCCAGAGGCACAAGAATGGTTCAACATATACAAATCAATTAATGTGATACACCACAGAAACATAATAAAGGACAAAAATTATCTGATTGTATAAATAGATGCAGAAACAGCATTTGACAAGATACAACATAAATTTATGATTGAAACACTTAATAAAATGGGTATAGAAGGAAAATACCTAAAAATAATAAAGGCCATATATGACAAACCCTCAGTTATATCATAATTAACAGTGAATAACTGAACCCCTTTGCTCTACATTCAGGAACAAGATAGGACTGTCCCCTATCACCACTGATTTTCAACATACGGGTCTGAAAATTAAGTTCGCGAACTTGTTGCAACGAGGTTGCTAAACTTTTTTGATATCAGAGGGATTATTCATTGTGAATTTGTACCAACTGGACAAACAGTTAACAAGTTTACTATTTGGAAGTGCTGAAAAGGCTGTGTGAAAAAATTAGACAACCTAAACTTTTTGCCAGCCTTTCATGGCTCTCGCACCATGACAATGCACCAGCTTACATGGCACTGTCTGTGAGGGAGTTTCTAGCCACTAAACAAATAACTGTACTGGAACACCCTCCCTACTCACCTATTCTGCCCCCCAATAACTTCTTTCTTTAACTGAAGATAAATAGATATTGAAAGGAAGACATTTTGATGGCATTCAGGACATCAAGGGTGGTATGACGACAGCTCTGATGGTCATCCCAGAAAAAGAGTTCCAAAATTGCTTTGAAGGGAGGACTAGGTGCTGGTTTTGGTGCATAGCTTCCCAAGGGGAGTACTTTGAAGGTGACTGTACTGATATTCAGCAATGAGGTATGTAGCACTTTTTCTAGAACAAGTTCTCGAACTTAATTGTCTGACCCATAGTATTGGAAGTTCTAGTAAGAGCAATCAGGCAAGAGAAAGAAATAAAAGGCATCCAAATCAGGAAGGAAGAAGTTAAATTGTCACTCTTTGCAGATGACACGATGCTATATATAGAAAACCCTAAAGACTCCACCAAAATCCTATTAGAAACAATGGACAAATACAGTAAGTGTGCCAGCTACAAAATCAATGTACAAAAGTCCATTGCATTCCTACATACTAACAATTAAATTTCAGAAAAAGAAAAAAAAATTCCTTTTGCAATTGCAACCAAAAAAAATTAAAAACCTAGGAATAAGGATGTGAAAAATCTATATGCTGAAAACTATAGGATATTTTAAAAAGAAATTGAAGAAGACAGAAAGAAATGGAAAGACATTTTATGTTCATGGATTGGAAAACTCAACATAGTTAAAATGGCCATATTACCCAAAGCAACAGACAAATTTAAAGTAACCCCCATCAAAATCCCAATGTCATTTTTTCAAGAAATAGAACAAAAAAATCAGATTTGTATGGAACCACAAAAGACCCTGAATAGCCAAAGCAATCCTAAGTAAAAAGAAGTACGCTGGAGATATCACTCTTTCTGACTTCAGTTTGTACTACAGAGCAACAATAATCAAAACAGTATGGTATTGGCAGAAAAACAGACCCACAGACCAGTGGAATAGAATTGAAAACCCAGGAATAAAACCACATACATATGGACAGATAATTTTCAACAAAGGAACCAAAAACACACAATGGAGAAAAGACAGCCTCTCCAATAAATGGTGCTGGGAGAACTGGAAAGCCACGTACAAAAGAATAAAAATAGACTGCTATCTGTGACTATATACCAAAATTAACTCAAAATGGATCAAAGACTTAAACATAAGACCTGAAACAATAAACTACATAGAGGAAAACATATATACTAAAATTTATGGACCTTGGGTTCAAAGAGGATTTTATGAATTTGCCTTCAAAAGCAAGGGAAGTAAAAGCTAAAATAAATGAATGGGACTATATAAAACTAAAATGCTTCTGCACAGCACAAGAAACTGTTGACAAAATAGAGAGGCAACCAACCGAATGGGAGAAGATTTTTGCCAACAATGCCTCCGATGAGGGACTAATATCCAAAATATACAAGGAACTCATACAGCTCAACAGCAGAAAAACAAACAATCCAATTGAAAAATGGGCAGAAGGCCTGAACAGACATTTCTCCAAAGAGTACATACAGATGGCCAATAGGCATATGAAGAAATGGTCAACACCACTAATCATCAGAGAAATGAAAATAAAAACCACAATGAGATATCACCTCACCCCAGTCAGAATGGCTATCATCAACAAGACAAATAGTAACAAGTGTTGGAGAGGCTGTGCAGGAAAAGAAACCCTCATACACTGTTGATGGGAATGCAGACTGGTGCAGCCACTATGGAAGGCAGTGTGGAGGTTGCTCAAAAAGATTAAGAATAGAATTGCCATATGACCCAGCAATCCCTCTCCTGAGTATCTACCCAAAAAATCTGAAAACATTTATCCATAAAGATATATGTGCTCCGATGTTCATTGCAGCTTTCTTCATGGTGGCCAAGACATGGAAACAACAAAAGTATTCTTTGATAGATGATTGGATAAAGAAGGTATGATATATATACACAATGCAATACTATTCTGCCTTAAGAAAAAATGAAATATTGCCATTTTTGACAATATGGATGAATCTTGAGATTATTATGCTAAGTGAAATAAGTCAGAAAAGAATAAGTCGAGAACCATATGACTTCACTGATATGTGGTATATAAAACTGAAAGCCACAAAGGAAGAAGGCAAGCAAATGAAGAAACAAAAACTCATATAGACAGAGAATAGTTTAGTGGTTACCAGAGGGTAGGAGGGATGGTAGATAAGGATAAATTGGGTCAAATATGTTGTGATGGAAGGAGAACTGACTCTGGGTTGTGAACACACATGATATATAGATGATGTTTTACAGAATTGTACACTTAAAATCTATGTAACTTTACTAATAAATGTCACCCCAATAAACTTTAATTTAAAAAAGTAATTGTGGATAGATATGCAGTTTTTGCTATTTCATTATTCATATTTTTTGTTTTTTATTTATTTTTTCATCTTAAAGAAGTCCCTCTAAATTCCCTAATAATAGTGGTTAAGTGGTGGTCAACCTCTTTAGCTTTTTCTTGTCTGGGAAGCTCCTTGTCTGTTCTTTGATTCTAAGTGATGCCATGTCTCTCCGAAAATAAGACCAGATCTTATATTAATTTTTCTCCAAAGGACGCACTGGGGCTTATGTCCAGGGAATGTCATACTGAAAATCATCCTGAATTATTTTCTGGTTAGGTCTTATTTTCAAAGGAAACACAGTAACTTTCCTGGGTAGAGTAATCTTGGTTGTAGGTCCTCACTTCTCCTCACTTTGAATATTTTCTGCCAATCCCTCTGACCTGAAGAGTTTCTGTTGAGAAATCAGCTGACAATCTTATGGGAGCTCACTTGTAGTTAACTAATTGCTTTTCTCTTGCTGCTTTTAAGACTTTCTCTTTGTCTTTAACATTTGCCATTGTAATTATGATGTGTCTTGGTGTGGGCCTCTTTAGGGTCATCTTTTTTGGGGCTCCATGAACTTCCTGGGCTTGTATGTCTGTTTCCTTCACCACGTTAAGAAAGTTTTCAGTCATTATTTCTTCAAATAGTTTAATTCCTTGCTCTCTCTCTTCTCCTTCTGGTACCCCTATAATGTGAATGTTGGTATGCTTGATATTGTCCCAGAGGCCCCTTAAACTCCCATTTTTTTGGATTCTTTTTTCTTTTTGCTGTTCTGATTGGGTGTTTTCTGCAATCTTATCTTCTAAATTGCTGATTCGATCCTCTGCTTTATCTAATCTACTGTTGAGTCCCTCTGATGTATTTTTCATTTCTATTATTATAGTCTTTGTTTCTCACTGGTTCTTTTTTATATCCATTTTTATTTTTCTTATGTCTTTGTTGAAGATCTCCCTGAGATTGAGCATCTTTTTAACAACTGTTTGGAACTCTGCATTTGATAGATTGCTTTTCTCCATTTTGTTTAGTTCTTTTTCTGGAACTTTGTTCTATTTTTTATTTGGGACATGTTTTTTTGTCACCCTATTTTGGTTACCTCCCTGAATTTATTTCTATGTATTAGGTAGGACTGATATAGCTCCCGGTCTTAGTAGAGTGACCTTATGTACTAGGTGTTCTCTGGGGCTCAGTCGTGCAGTCTTCTTGGTCACGCACCCCAGGTATGTCTCCTGTGTGGGTTGTGTGTGCCCTCCTCTTGTAGTTGAGTCTTGGTTGCTATTTGCATGTCAACAGGAGGGATTGACCCTTGGTTTCATTGATTGTGAGGAGTGGCCATGACTACAATAGAGGAGTTGTGGTGTAGGGGCTGACCCTACAGAGCAGGATCTGTTGCAGCAGGATATTTGTGCCTGCCCAATCCACCCCTTGGGTGTGTCCTCTTTGGAGGTGGCTGGGTGATGCCCCAGCTCCTTTCAAAGCTGGCCACTGGTTGTGCAGGCCCCAGGGCCACCTGGGAGGTCACCTTCTGCAGTTCAAGTTCAACCACAGCTTGTGCCCACCTGGGATCACCCTGCAGGAGCCACAAAGCAATCTAAAGATGGCCTCTACGCTTACTGTGCTTGGAAGTGTCTCAAGAGGCCAAACCACAAACCAAGGCTGGCTGCTGCTAGTACCAGGTTTAGGGCTGCTCAGCTAGAGGTACAGGACACAGTCAAACCAGGTACTGCTTGTCTGGGTTCCACAAACCTTTGAAAGACCCTAGGAAAGTCTGCAGCATGAGATAAGGCAGGTGGTTTGTATGAAAAGGCCACTGGAAGTGGCTTGGGTGTGCCAGAAAGTTGGGTGGGAATCACCAGGGTGTGGTGAATGAACAGAATTACCAGGATGTGGCGAATGAACCGCATTGGCCAGCTTGATGGAGACTCAGATATGGCAGCCACCTGTGTCTGCATGCTGGGGAGGCGGTGGGCTCAACAAAGAAACAATGTCTCCCGCCAGCTTCTCTGTATAGGAGAAAGCTCCCCCTCCATCCCTTGCCCTGAAGCCAGACAACTCAATTTCCCCCCATGTGTCACTGTCACCTCTCCAGCTGCTGCCCCAGTTCTGGACCTCGGAGCCAGTGATTCCGTTGGTAAGTCCAGCTCAGTCCCTTTAAGAGGAGCATCTGGGACTCCACCCTCCATCCCACTCAGCCATAATCTCCGATGGTTTGCACAACCAGAAATTATGGGGATTTCTCTTCCCAGCACTGAAACCCTGCGCTGGGAAGGAGCTGGGATCCATTGCTCCTTTGGGTGGGACCTCTGCAGCTGAGATATCCTCCTGATTTTAAATGGTCACACACAGGTGTGGGATCAGCCTGTTCCGTGTCTCTGCCCCTCCTACAAGTCTCCAGGTGGCTTCTTCTGTATGTCCTTATCCGGTTTCCCCGAAAATAAGACCTAGCCAGAAAATCAGCTCTATTGTGTCTTTTGGAGCAAAAATTCATATAAGACCCAGTATTATATTATATTATATTGTATTGTATTACATTACATTACATTACATTATATTATAGATTATATAAGACCCGGTCTTATTTTACTATAAGAGTGGGTCTTATATGAATTTTTGCTTCAAAAGCCTCATTAGAGCTGATTGTCCTGCTAGGTCTTATTTTCGGGGAAATACCGTAGTTGGAGGGCTTTGGTTCAGCAAGATTTCAAGTGATATTCAATGATGGTTGTTTTGTAGTTTAGTTGTAATTTTGATGTGGTCATGAGAGAAGGTAAACACAGTGTTTACCTGCTCCGCCATTTTGACCAGAACCCATGTTGTCCAGTTCTGAAGCAAAAAAAATCTTGGGAAGTCTAATTTTAGTTAATAAGTATGTCCTGGAAATTTTGATAGAATTCATACATTTTAATAGTAAAATTATTTCTGAGTTCACCAAGCAAACCCCTGGTTGACGTAAGCTCTGGGTGACTTATTTGTAATAATCATTGTCATGGTCCCCTCTCTTTCCTCTTTTTCTATCATCTTCCAATCCCCCACCTGACCACCATATTTCATTCAGACCAGAATTTTGAACTTCTTCCTCTGTCCCTATGATGAGAAGGACATGAACTGTGACTCAGGGTGTTCTAAAAAGTAGATGGATTTTAAAACCATAGTGTACCTTAGCAGCACCATTATAATCTGTATTAGGTATAAACTTTCAATGCACAAAATTCAGGAGTGCAAGAAAATATAAATTTTGTTTTCCTTACTGGAATTTAATTTCTCTACTTAGCTGCAGTTTGCCAGTCAATTTGTGGTCAACTCTGACACTTCAGAGTTTTCTCCTCAATCTCTTTGTGGTAAATTCAAGGGTTAACCCTTAACAAGTCTCTTCCTCACTGATTTTCCCTAAGGTGTTATTTTTTTTCTAAGAAATTTTCAAAGAATCATGGCATTGAGTAGAGTGGTGTGGGCCTGAGAGGGCATCTGATCCTTGGACTCATTTCTACACAGTCACATGCATGAATATCTCATCCTATGTGGTCCTCAGGCATGATCATCTCTCCACACTAGTAACTACTGAGGCATCCAAAGTCCTACCTCATAGTTGTACAGTCCATTCCAATTTCTGCTAAGGCTTTCCTTCACTGCCACAAGGAGTTATGCTATCCTTATACCTAGCTAGAGGGGCACATGCTGCACCTCATATTTTGTAGGGCTCTGCTCTGGTCCTCTTCAGGCACATCCCATCCAGAGCCCTAAACTTCCCTCCATATAGAATATATTCTGGATAGCCAAGACACCGTAATCCCCTATCTAAATGCTCCTTAACTCATTTCCTGGGTTTGTGCAGGCCTCTTTCCCAAGTGGTCCTCTTATAGGCAAATGCCTCTGGTGTACATATCCTTAGGTCTGAGGGTGGTGAAGGGCCAGCTGTTTGCAGGGGCATGGATGAAGCTTGGACATGTGTGGAGGGGTGTCCATGGATGTTCCAGGGGTGGATGGAAAAGGAGATGGGCCAAAGTCCAGGGCTGAGGACTGACTTTCACCACCTCCATTTATAAGGGTGGGACTCTTATAGTTCATCCTGGCTTTCAACGTGGTTATCAAAGCATATTTGTCAAGCAGGATTATAGATACATTTTATTTGACAGTGGTTAGTTTGACTTATAATTTCTAAACATTTAAGCATGTGGTAGGTGCATCTCCACTGATGCTCTTGCCCCAGACCCTGTGAATTCTAGGAATGATGCTGATAAGATTTTATTGCTCAAACTTAGTCCCTTCCTCAGAACATTGATATTGCCATACTTTGACCCACTCTGGGGCCATGGAAAGCTACCTCTCTTATAAGAAGCTTTGTGATTACATTTAGGTTCCACCCAGGATAATTTCCCCATGTCAAAATTCTAAACTTAATCACATCTGCAAATTCCTCTTAGTATATAAGGTAACAGTCACAGGTTCCAAGAATTAGAGCATGGATATCCTTGTGGGCCATTATTCAGTCTATCACAATTTTTCCTTTGGCGCCCAAAGATTCACAACCATCTCATAGGGAAAATACATTTACTTTATCCCAACATTTCCCAAATTCTCAAACCATTATGACATCAACTCAAATCCAAAATCTCACCTACATAATATCAGCTCAAGAATCCCAAATAGCATAATCTAAATAAGATATGGATGAGACTCGGTATTATCTATCCTGGGGCTAAATTTCTTTTTATCTATGAAAACATGAAACTAGAAAACAAGTTATCTACTCCCAAACACAATGATGGGACAAACAGGATAATAATTATTGACATTCACATCCCAAAGGGGGAAAAGAAAAACAGGAAAAAAGGGGGGGAAGTCATTAATTTCAAGTAATTTTGAAATCCAACTGGACAAACGTCATCAGTTACAATGCCTGAGAATAGTCCTTTGTGGCCCTCAGATCTGTCTCTGGGCCCATAGTTTTGCATTCTGAGTTATCCTTTCCTTTTTTTTTTAATGAGAATACATGTTTGCAGCTGAGTTAGTCTGTTTATTGCCTCTAGAATTTTGGGGGTCTAACAGTCTTATTTAACTTAGTCCTCTCTGTATCCATTTCTGCCCAAGCTGGCAGTGTTTCTGCTGATATATTTTCTCCAAAACATTATGGGTCTCTCATGTCTGTCACAAGAATTAACTCCATTAAACAAAAGGTTCTCCCACAGATCTATACTGGACAATCTCACCTCTATTTTTGGTTTCTGCTAAGATGACTGAGGAGATCCATGAGTCATATGCCTAATCTCTTCAAAGAGCCCTCTGTGTGATTGAATACTATGAATTTATAATCCTTTCTAGGTATTAGCAAAAGGTTGTCCAGCCACATCCTTATATTTCTCTCTAGAGCATACTTTCCAGACAGTGAATCTCCTAAAGTTTTGCATTTTTGAAATCTGGATAGACTGAGAATTTCCCAAATCAAGTCTGGGTTTCTCTTTTGTTCAGTACTTCTTCCCTAAAATTATCTCTTTCCTCTCATATTTTACTAAATGCAGCAAGAAGAAACCAGGCTGTACCTTCAACACTTTCCTTGGAAATCTCTTTAGCTATATATCGAAGTTCATTATGCTTTCCACATAACTGTAGGACACAATTCACCTCAGCTTATGGATGAAGTACTCTATGAATGTCAATTATATTCAGTGGATGGATGGAGTTCAATTATGTCTACTAATTTATTGGCTGGTGAATCTGTTCTTTTCTGATAGACTGCTGGTGAAGTCTCTAACTATAATAGTGGATTCATCTATTTCTCCTTTTGGTGCTATCAGTTTTTGCTTCCCATATTTTGATGTTCTTTTGTTAGATGGTTGCACATTAAGGATTGTTATGTCTTCTCAGAAAATTGTCTTCTTATTCATTACGTAATGTGCCTTTTTATCCTTGATAATTTTTCTTGCTCTGAAATTAATATAGCTACTCCAGTGTTCTTTTGATTAGTATTGGCATGGTGTATCTTTCCCTATCCCTTTACTTTTCCCTTTACTATGTACACCTTCATATTTAAAGTGTTTTTTTTTTGTAGAAAACGTATAATTGGGTCTTATTTTTTTGATCCATGCTGAAAATCTCTTTTATGTGGTGTATTTCAAAAAAATTGATATTTAAAGTGATTATAGATATAGTTGGGTTAATATCTCCCCTATTTGTTACTGTTTTTGATTCATTGCCCTTGTGCTTTGTTCCTATTTTATTCTCCAAATCTTTTTCTGCATTTTGTGGTTTTACTTGAGTATTTTATATGACTCCATTTTCTCTTCATTCTTAGCATTTCAAATATACTTATTTTTAACTTTTTTTTGTAGTAGTTGCCCTAGAATTTGCAATATACATTTACAATTAATCCAAGTCTGCTTACAAATAAAAATTATACTGCTTCATAGGTACTGCAAGTATCTTATAATAATAAAACATTCCTAATGTCTTTCTCCCATCCATTGTATTATTGCTATTATTAATTTCATTTATAAATAAGCCTTAATCATTAAATGCGTTATTGCTATTATTATTTGAACAAACTTTTCTCTTAGATCAAGTAAGAATAAGAAACATAAAGATTTTTATATACCTTAGTTATTCATTCTTTGATGCTCTTATTTATGTAGATCCAAGTTTCTCTTACCTGTGTCATTTTCCTTCTTGAAGAAATTCTATTAACATTTATTGTAGTTCGGGTCTATTGACAACAAATTCTTCCAATATTAATATTTTTCTGAGAAAGTCTATGTCTCCTTAACTTTTGAAGGATAATTTAGCAGGATCAGAATTCTAGGTTGCTCAATATTTTTCTCTTAATGTTTTCAATATTTCACTTACTACTTCCTTCTTCCATGGTTTTTGAAGACAAATTAGATACTATTCTTGCCTTTCCTTCTCTAGAGTTAAGGTTTTGTGTGTGTTCTTTTTAATCTCTGGCTTCTTTTAATAGTTTTTCTTATTTCTTTTTTCAATTATAACTAACAAAAAAGATTATATTAGTTTCATGTGTACAATATAGTGATTACACATTTATATTACAAAGTGATCACCCTGATAAGTCTAGTACCCTAGTATCTGTGGGACACCATATATAGTTATTATAGTATTATTAACTATATTCCCTATGCTGTACTTTACACCCCCATGACTATTTTGTAACTGCTAATTTTTACTTCTTAATCGCTTCAACCTTTTCACTCATCCCCCAAACCCACTCTAATCTGGCAACCATTATTTTGTTCTCTGTACCTATGAGTTTGTTCCTGTTTTGTTTGTTCATCTTTCTTTGTTTGTTTTTTAGATTCCACATATAAATGAAATCATATGGCATTTGTATCTCTGTGTGACTTATTTCACTTAGCATAATATCTTCTAAATCTATCCATGTTTTTGTAGATAGCAAGATTTCATTCTTGTTTATGGCTGGGTAATATTATATTGACCATATAAAACACCTCTTCTTTATCCATTTGTCTATTCATGGAGACTTAGGTTGCCTCCATATTTTGGCTCTTGTAAATAGTGCTGCAATGAACATAAGAGTACATATATCTTTTCAAATTGGTGTTTTGGATTTATTCTGATAAATACACAGGAAAGGAATTGCTGGTATGGTAGTTCTATTGCATATGGTAGTTCTATTTTTAATTTTATGAGGAACCTCCATACTGTTTTCCATAGTGGCTGCACCAATTTGCAACCCCACCAACAGTGCACAAGTGTTCCCTTTGCTCCACATCCTCGCCAACACTTGCCTGTTGATTTACTGATGATAGCCATTCTGACAGGTAGGAGGTGATATCTTATTGTAGTTTTAATTTGCATTTCTCTCATGATTAGTGATGTTGAGCATCTTTTGTATGTCCATCGGCCATCTGTATGTCCTCTTGGGAGAAATGTCTGTTTAGGTCCTCTGCCCATTTTTAAATCAGATTGTTTTTTGTATTTTGGCGTTAAATTGTGTGAGTTCCTTACATATTTTGGATATTAACCCCTTACCAGATATATCATCAGAAATATCTTGTCCCATTAATAGGTTGTCTTTTTGTTTTGTTGATTGTTTCCTTTGCTATGCAAAAACTTTTTAGTTTGATGTAGTCCCATTTGTTAATTTTTTCTTTTGTTTCCCTTGTCATAGGAGACATATCTAAAAACATATTGCTAAGAGCGATGTAACAGTTTAATGCCTATGTTTTCTTCTATGAAGTTTTTGGTTTCAAGTCTTACATTTAAGTAACTAATCCATTTTGAGTTTATTCTTGTATATGGTATAAGGTGTCTAGTTTCTTTTTTTTTTTTCATTTATCTGTCTAGATTCCCCAACACCATTTATTGAATAGACTGTCTTTACCCTGTTGTATTAACATATTCTTGCTCTTTTTGTCAGAGATTAATTGACCATATAGGTGTGGGTTTATTTTTGCATTCTTTATTCTGGTCCATTGATCTATGTGCTTGTTTTTATGCCAATACCATGCTGTTTTGATGACTATAGCCTTGTAGCTAGTCAGCTATAGGTAGTGTTATACCTCCAGCTTTCTTCTTCTTTCTCAAGAGTGCTTTGGCTATTTGGGGTCTATGTTGTTCCATACACATTTGAGGACTAGTTGTTCTAGTTCTGTGAAAAACGTCATTGGTATTTGATAAAGATTGCATTGAATCTGTATATTGATTTGGGTAGTATGGATAGTTTAATGATGTTAATTCTTCCTATTTATGAGCACATTATAGCCTTCCATTTATTTGTATCTTCTTCAATTTCTTTCTTTAATGTCATTTAGTTTTCCAAGTACAGGTCTTTTATCTTCTTGGTTACATTTATTCCTAGGTATTTTATTCTTTTTGATGCAATTGTAAGTGGGATTGTTTTCTTAACTTATCTTTTTGACAATTCATTATTGGTGTATAGAAATGCAACCAATTTCTGAATATTAATTTTGTATCTTGTTACTTTATTGAATTTATTTATTTTTGTTCTAATAGTTTTTTCGTTGAATCTTTACAGTTCCCTCTTTATAGTATTATGTCATCTGCAAATAATGAGAGTTTTAATTCTTCCTTCCAATTTGGATAACATTTGTTTCTTTTTCTTGTCTGATTTCTGTGGCTAGGACTTGAATAAAAGTAGAGAAAGTGGACATCCTTGTCTATTCCTGATCTTAAAGAAAAAGCTTTCCGCTTTTCACTATTAGCTGTGGCTTTATCATGTATGCCCTTTATTATGTTGAGGTATTTTCCCTCTATCCCCACTCTGCTGAAACTTTTTACCATAAATGGATGCTGGATTTTTCAAATGCTTTGTCAGCATCTATTGATAGGCTCATATGATTTTTCTCCTTCATTTTGTTTATGTGGTGTATCACATTAATTGATTTGTGGATATTGAATAAAACTTGCATACCGGGAATAAATCCCACTTGATCATCATATATAATGTTTTTAATGTATTGCTAAATTTGGTTTGCTAATATTTTGTTGAGGTTTTTTTTCTTTTTCCTTTCTTTCTTTTTTTTTTTTTTTTTTTTGGTAATATCTTTGGCTTTGGTTTTCAGGTTGATGCAGGACTCATAAAATGAGACAAGGAGCCTTCACTCCTCTTAATAATTCTTTGAATGCTTGGTAAAATTCACCAGTGAAGCTATCTGGTCCAGGGCTTTTATTTTGGGGGCAGTTCTGATTACCGATTAGATTTTGTTATCAATTATCCATCTGTTCAGAGTTTCTCTGTTTTTCCTCATGCAGCATTGGAAAATTGTATCTTTCTAGGAACTTATTTTTTCCCCCAAGTTGTCCAATTTGTTGGCATGTAATTTTTCGTAGTATTTCCTTATAATCCTTTGTACTTCTGTGGTGTTGCTTGACACTTCTATTTCATTTCTGATTTTATTTATTTGGGCACTCTTTTTTTCTTGATTAGTCTGGCTAAAGGTTAATCAATCTTGTTTATCTTCAGAAAAACCAGCTCTTGATTTCATTTATCTTTTCTATTTTTTTAAACTTTATTTCATTTATTTCTGCTCTGATTTTTATTATTTCTTTTACTAACACTGTGCTTTGTTCTTCTTTTTCTACTTCCTTTAGCTGCAGGTATTTGAGATTTTTCTTGTTTCTTGAGGTAACACTGAGTTGCTATGAATTTCTCTCTTGGAATTGTTCCACAGATTTTGTTCAACAGATTTTGGGTGTTTGTGCTTTAATTTTCATTTCTCTCAGGGTATCTTTTGATTTTTCCCTTAATCTCATTGTTAACTCATTCATTGGTTAGTAATGTGCCATTTAGCCTCCACGTGTTTGTGTGTTTTTCAGTTTTTGTCTTGTAATTGATTTCTAGTTTCATACCATTGTGATTCAAGAAGATGCTTGGTATATTTTCAGTTTTCTTAAATTTATTGAGACTTGTTTTGTGGCCTAACATGTGGTCTATCATGGAAAATGTTGCATGTGTACTTGAAAGTATATTCTGCTGCTTTTGGGTCCAAAAATATCAATTAAGTCCCTGTAGACTAATGTATGTCTTTTTTTAATTAAAGTTTACTGCGGTGACAATTTTTAATAAAGTTACACAGATTTCAGGTGTACAATTCTGTAATACATTATCTATATCTCACACTGTGTGTTCACCATCCAGAGTCAGCAATCTTTCCATCACCATATATTAGACCCCATTTACCTTCTTCTAGAGCCTCCCTCCCCACTTACTCTCTGATAACCCCTAAACTACTGTCTATGTCTATGAGTTTTTGTTCCTTCATTTGTTTGTCTTGTTCTTTTGTTGTTTTCAGTTTTATATACCACATATCAGTGAAATCATACTGTTCCACTTTTTCTATCTGACTTATTTTGCTTAGCATTATAGTCTCAAGATCCATCCATGTTGTCACAAATGGTACTATTTCATCTTTCCTTAAGGAAGAATACTATTCCATTGTTTATATATATCACAACTACTTTATCCATTCATCCATCGAAGGAAATTTTGGTTGCTTCCATGTCTTGGCCACAGTAAACAAAGCTGTACTCAACATTGGAGCACACATGTTTTTATGGATAAATGTTTTGAGATTTTTTTTTTGGACAGATAACCAGGAGAAGGATTGCTGGATCATGTGGTAATTCTATTCTTAATTTTTTGAGGAACCTCCACACTGCCTTCCATAACGGCTGCATCAGTCTGCATTCCCACCAACAGTGTTTGAGGGTTCCTTTTTCTCCACAGCCTCTCCAACACTTGTTATTATTTGTCTTGTTGATGATAGCCATTCTAACTGGAGTGAGGTTATATCTCATTGTGGTTTTTATTTGCATTTCTCTGATGATTAGTGATGTTGACCATTTTTTCATATGCCTATTGGCCATCTGTATGTCCTCTTTGAAGAAATGTCTCTTCAGGTACACTGCCTATTTTTTAATTGGATTGTAAGTTTTGTTGTTGTTGAGTTGTATGAGTTTATTATATATTTTGGATATTAGCCCTTTATTAGAGGCATTGTTAACAAAAATTTTCTCCTATTCGGTTGGTTGCCTCTTTATTTTGTCGATGGTTTCTTTTGCTGTACAGAAGCCATTAAGTTTTGATATAGTTCCATTCATTTATTTTAGCTTTTACTTCCCTTGCCTTTGGAGTCAAATTCATACAATCCTCTTTGAACCCAAGGTCCATAAGTTTAGTATCTATGTTTTCTTCTATGCAGTTTACTGTTTCAGGTCTTATTTTAAGTCTTTGATCCATTTTGAATTAATTTTGGTACGCGGTGACAGATAGCAGTCCAGTTTCATTCTTTTGCATGTGGCTTTCCAATTCTGCCAGCAGCATTTATTAAAGAGGCTGTCTTTTCTCCATTGTATGTTTTTTGCTTCTTTGTCAGAAATTATCTGTCCATATTTATTGGTTGTATTTCTGGGTTCTCAGTTCTATTCCATTGGTCTATGTGTCTGTTTTTCTGCAAATACCATGCTGAGTTGATTATTGTTGCCCTGTAATACAAGCTAAAATCAGGGAGTGTGATACCTCCAGCATTGTTCTTTTTTCTTAAGATTGCTTTTGCTATTCGGGGTCTTTTGTGGTTCCATACAAATCTGGCGATTTTTTGTTCTATTTCTTTAAAAAATGCCATTGGGATTTTGATGGGGATTGCATTAAATCTGCATATTGCTTTGGGTAATATGGCCAGTTTAACTATGTTGATTCTTCCAATCCATGAACATTGAATGTCTTTCCATTTCTGTGTGTCTTCTTCAGTATCTTTTAAGAATGTCTTATAGTTTTCAGTATATAGGTCTTTCCCATCCTTGGTTAAGTTTAGTCCTAGGTATTTTATTCTTTCTGTTGCAACTGCAAAAGGAATTGTTTCTTTAAATTTCTTTTTCTGAGATTTCACTGTTTGTATATAGGAATGCAATGGACTTTTGTACATTGATTTTGTAGCCAGCAACTTTACTGTATTCGTTGATTGTTTCTAATAGCTTTTTGGTGGAGTCTTTAGGGTTTTCTATATATAGCATCATGTCATCTGCAAAGAGCGACAGTTTAACTTCTTCATTCCAAATTTGGATGCCTTTGATTTCCTTCTCTTGCCTGTTAGCTCTGGTGAAGACTTCCAACTATGTTGAAAAGCAGAGGTGATAGGGGACAGCCCTGTCATGTTCCTGAACATGGAGCAAAGGGCTTCAGTTTTTCACCATTAATTATGAAAATAGCTAAGGGTTTGTCATATATGGTCTTTATAATGTTAAGGTATTTTCCTTCTATACCTATTTTATTAAGTGTTTTCATCATAAATGGATGTTATATCTTGTTGAACGCTTTTTCTGCATCTATTGGTACACTCATACAATTTTTGTCCTTTATTTTGTTTATGTGATGTATCACATTGATGGATTTGTGTATGTTGAACCATCATCGTGACCCTGGGATGAATCCCACTTGGTCGTGATGAATAATCTTTTTAATGCATTGTTGCATACGACTTGCTGGAATTTTGTTTAGGATTTTTGCATCTGTATTCATCAGAGTTATTGGTCTGCACTTTTCTTCTTTTGTGTATTATCCTTACCAGGTTTTGGTATCAGGGTAATGTTGACCTCATAAAATGAGATAAGGAATATTGTCTCTTCTTCAATTTTTTGGAAGAGTTTGAGTAGGACAAGTATTAGATCCTCTTTGAGTGTTTGGTAGACTTCACTAGTGAAGCCATCTGGTCCCAGACTTTTGCTTTTGGGAAGGTTTTGGATGACTGATTCAATTTCGTTACTGGTGATTGGTCTGTTTAGATTTTCCAGTTCTTCATGGTTCAGCCTTGGAAGGCTATATGTTTTTAAGAACTTGTCCATTTTTTCTAGGTTATTGAATTTGATGGCATATAGTCCTTCATAGTATTCTTGGATGATCCTTTGTATTTCTGTGGCATCAATGATAACTTCCCCTCTTTCTTTGCTGATTCTGTTTATTAGTGTCTTTTCTCCTTTTATCTTAGTGTTTCTAGCTAAGGGTTTGTCAATTTTATTAATCTTTCCAAAGAACCAGGTCTTTGTGACATTAATTTTTTTCTGTTGTCTTTTTCTTCTCTATTTCATTTATTTCTGCTCTGATTTTTATTATTTCCTTTCTTCTGCTGACCTTGGGTTTCATTTGTTCTCTTCTTTTTCTAGATGTTTAAGGTGTAACATGAGGTTATTTATCTGGATTTTTCTTGTTTCTTGAGATGGGCCTGTAATGATATTAATTTCCCTCTCAAAACAGCTTTTGCTGCATCCCAAAAGTTTTGGTAGGATCTATTTTCATTGTAATTTGTATCTATGTATCTTTTGATCTCTCATCTTATTTCTTCTTTGACCCAGTCATTCTTTAAAAATATGTTGTTAAATCGCCACTTATTTGTAGTTTTTCCTGCTCTCTTTTTGCAGTTGATATCCAATTTCAAAGCCTTGTGATAAGAGACAATGCTTGGTATGGTTTCAATCTTCTTAAATTTCTGAGGCTAGTTTTATATCCCATTATATGGTCTATCCTTCAGAATGTTCCATGTACACTAGAAAAAAAACGTACAGTCTGATGTTCTAGGATGAAGTGCTCTATAAATGTCAATTATGTCCA
This sequence comes from Rhinolophus ferrumequinum, assembly GCF_004115265.2. NCBI lineage: Eukaryota > Metazoa > Chordata > Mammalia > Chiroptera > Rhinolophidae > Rhinolophus > Rhinolophus ferrumequinum. The sequence continues at coordinate 66,601,210 of NC_046300.1, forward strand.
TTTCATCTAATGTGTCATTTGGGGCTGCTATTTCTTCATTATTTTCTGTTTGGATGATGTATCCATAGCTGTCAATGATGCATTAGTTCCCCTGGTATAATTGTATTTTGGTCAATTTCTCCCGTTAGTTCTGTTACTTATAGCTTGGTATATTTCGGTACTCCCTGATTGGGGGCATAAATATTGATGACTGTTATGTCTTTTTGTTGTATAGTCCCCTTTATCCTTATGAAATGTCCACCATTGTCTCTTGTTACTTTTCTTTTTTTTAAATTTATTAGGGTGACAATTGTTAGTAGAATTACATAGATTTCAGATGTACAATTCTGTATTACATCATCTATAAATCCCATTGTGTGTTCACCACCTGGAGTCAGTTCTCCTTCCATCACTATATATTTGATCCCCTTTACCCTCATCTCCCCCTTACCCTCTGGTAACCACTAAACTATTGTCTGTGTCTATGAGTTCTTGTTTCTCATTTGTTTGTCTTGTTCTTTTGTTGTTTTTGGTTTATATACCACATATCAGTGAAATCATATGGTTCTCTGCTTTTTCTGTCTGACTTATTTCGCTTAGCATTATACTCTCAAGATCCATCCATGTTGTCACAAATGTTCCTATATCATCTTTTCTTACTGCCGAATAATATTCCATTGTGTATATATACCACAACTTCTTTATCCATTCATCTATCGAAGAACATTTTGGTTCTTTCCATGTCTTGGCCACCGTAAACAAAGCTGCAATGAACATTGGAGCACACATGTCTTTATGTGTAGATGTTTGCAGATATTTTTGGTAGATACCCAGGAGAGGGATTGCTGGGTCATATGGTAATTCTATTCGTAATTTTTTGAGGAACCTCCACATTGCCTTCCATAACAGCTGAACCAGTCTGCATTCCCACCAACAGTGTATGAGGGTTCCTTTTTCTCCACAGCCTCTCCAACACTTGTTACTATTTGTCTTGTTGATGATAGCCATTCTACCTGGGGTGAGGTGATATCTCATTGTGGTTTTTATTTGCATTTTTCTGATGATTAGTGATGTTGAGCATTTTTTCATATGTCTTTTTGCGATTTGTATGTCATCTTTGGAGAAATGTCTCTTCAGGTACTCTGCCCATTTTTCAATTGTGTTGTTTGTTTTTTCGTTGTTGAGTTTCATGAGTTCCTTGTATATTTGGATATTAGCCCCTTATCGGAGGCACTGTTTGCAAAAATCTTCTCCCATTCAGTTGGTTGCCTCTTTATTTTTCGATGGTTTCTTTTGCTGTGTAGAAACTTTTAAGTTTGATATAGTCCCATTCGTTTAATTTAGCTTTTACTTCCATTGCCTTTGGAGTCAAATTCATAAAATGCTCTTTGAACCCAAGGTCCATAAGTTTAGTACCTATGTTTTCTTCTATGCAGTTTATTGTGTCAGGTCTTATGCTTAAGTCTTTGATCGACTTTGAATTAATTTTGGTACATGGTGACAGAGAGCAGTCCAGTTTCATTCTTTTGCACGTGGCTATCCAATTCTCCCAGCACCATTTATTGAAGAGGCTGTCATTCCTCCATTGTATGTTTTCAGCTTCTTTGTCAAAAATTATCTGTCCATATTTATGTGGTTTTATTTCTGGGTCCTCAATTCTATTCCATTGGTCTATGTGTCTGTTTTTCTGCAAATACCAAGCTGTTTTGATTATTGTAGCCCTGTAGTACAGGCTAAAGTCAGGGAGTGTGATACCTCTAGTATTGTTCTTTTTTCTTAAAATTGCTTTGGCTATTCAGGGTTTTTTGTGGTTCGAAACAAATTTGATGATTTTTTTGTTCTATTTCTTTAAAAAATGCCATTGGGATTTTGATGGGGATTGCATTAAATCTGTATATTGTTTTGGGTAATATGGCCATTTTAACTATATTGATTCTTCCAATCCATGAGCACGGAATGTCTTTCCATTTCTTTGTGTCTTCTTCAATTTCTTTCAAAAATGTCTTATAGTTTTCAGCATATAGGTCCTTCACATCCTTGGTTAAGTTTAGTCCTAGGTATTTTATTCTTTTTGCTGCAATTGCAAACAGAATTGTTTTTTGTATTTCTTTTTCTGAGATTTCACTTGTTAGTATATAGGAATGCAATGGACTTTTGTACAGTTGATTTTGTAGCCAGCAACTTTACTGTATTCGTTGATTGTTTCTAATAGCTTTTGGCAGAGTCTTTAGGGTTTTCTATATATAGCATCGTGTCATCTGCAAAGAGTGATAATTTAACTTCTCCATTCCCAATTTGATGCCTTTTATTTCTTTCTCTTGCCTGATTGCTCTGACGAGGACTTCCAACACTATGTGGAAAAGCAGAGAGGATAGGGGACAGCCCTGTCGTGTTCCTGAACATAGAGCAAAGGGCTTCAGTTTTTCACCATTAATTATGAGATTAGCTGAGGGCTTGTTATATATGGCCTTTATTATGTTAAGGCATTTCCTTCTATACCTATTTTATTAAGTGTTTTAATCATAAATGGATGTTGTATCTTGTCAAATGCTTTTTCTGCATCAATTGATATAATCATATGACTTCTTGTCCTTTATTTTGTTTATGTGATGTATCACATTGATGGATTTAGCGGATGTTGAACCATCCTTGTGCCCCTGGGGATGAACCCCACTTGGTTGTGATGAATGATCTTTTTAATGCATTGTTGTATTCGATTTGCTAGAATTTTGTTTAGGATTTTTGCATCTGTATTCATCAGAGATATTGGTCTGTAGTTTTCTTTTCTTGTGTTGTCCTTACCAGGTTTTGGTATCAGGGTAATGTTGGCCTCATAAAATGAGTTAGGGAGTACTGTCTCTTCTTCAATTT